>NC_133399.1:57967896-58277063 GCF_047511655.1 Castor canadensis | reverse complement strand
ATACCTTTTGTGCTACAAGTGACATCTGCTCAGAAGAAATGACATCTTCTTCCAACTTGCTCAAAGGCATGTACTGTGATCATGTATTGCTTTTCAGATCAACAAAAGAATACTAATAGCAATGATGGCCTTTTTTTAAAAAAAAGCAAGTCTTCATTGAGTGACAAGAAGAGAGATCATGAGGAAATGGATGCCAAGATGTAAGTCCATTCAGATAACTTTTGGGTGGCCACTCTCAAGCCCTCACAAGACACTATAATCCCTCACCCATGGTGACCATAACCCCAACCTCCCTAAAAAATAACCCCTTATCTGAAGGGGAAGCAAGACAACATGGAAGCAGATCTTTTGAAGTCTCAGATGACTAAAGGACTCCTTAGGAGTCTAATCAGGACAGGCTGAGGATGCCTCTGTTCGTACTTACTGAAACCTGGTTTCCTTCAGGACAGCCAGTTTGGTGACCTTGCAGGGTGCCTTTGTGAGGCCTGCCCAAGCCAGGAGAGGCCAGGCCCTCCCCCACAGTGCCTTGCTGCCCATATTCTTTCTCTTTCTTTTTTCCTTTTTCTTTCTTTCTTTCTTTCTTTCTTTCTTTCTTTCTTTCTTTCTTTCTTTCTTTCTTTCTTTCTTCCTTCCTTCCTTCCTTCCTTCCTTCCTTCCTTCATCCCTCCCTCCCTCCTTTCTTCCCCTTCTCCCTCCCTCCCTCCTCCCTTTCTCCCTTTCTCAGTAATGGGAATGGAACCCAGCGCCTCACACAAGCCAGGCAAGACCTCTCCCTCTCCATTACATTCCCAGTACCTGTGTATGGTTTCAATCTGAAGCTGAAGGGGGTCTGTAGGCATTTCTTTGCCAAGTCATCCAGGGAGGATTTCTGAGGCCTATCTAGAAAAGCAATGTGGATGGGTGTTAAGTCCTCTTAGGCCTTCCAGGAAGTTTCTTACTAAGGCAAGATAGAGGCCAACAATTCACTGCTGTGTTCCTAAATCCACTTGTTTGGCTCTGATAGGTTTCCAAGAATTGTGTAGAAAATACAAATAGCAGTGTTAGATTTGATCGCTCTGCTTAAGTCTTTGTGTGTGTGTGTGTGTGTGTGTGTGTGTTTTGAGGCCATGGGAGATAACATTTAACAGATGTTTAATATGAGCTGACAGTATGCTAAATGCTTTGACACAAGGTATCTCATTTAAACCCTGCAGCAGTAAGATGGATACTACTGTCAGCCCCCATATCACAGATGAGAAGACTAAGGCTCACAGAGGCTGACAGTCCCACAGGTGGTAAGGTGTGGAATCCAGCCTGCAAATGCAGACAGACTGACTGCAGAGCTGTTGTGGCCAGCCACTTCACTGTGAGGAAAGAGTCTGTTCTTGATTAGCAGCATCTACAGGAGGGAATTTAAAACTGTTCTTTCTTTAAAAATTCAATTATTAAGGAAAAAGTTTCAACCATGCCAAATAAAATTGTTAACAGTTTGAACATGTGTTTTAAAGAGGACTTGGTACTATTCTGTTTAAATTCACACCAGTGCCATTTTTCTAAAAGTTTGGTCTTGTGACTCTGTGTGTGTGTGTGTGTGTGTGTGTGTTTGTGTGTGTGTTGAGGAAACCGGGAGGCATGATGGAAAAAAAAGGTGAAGTTTGACACCTCTGAGCCCAAATCTTAGTGTCACTTAAGGGTGTCACTAGGTTTCAGAGCATGCCAGCCGTTCAAGCTCCTTGGAGGTGTTGGTCAGGACTTAGGAGTTCATGTGAAGCAGGGGCCAATGAAAATATGGAAAACATTTTTAAGGAGACTCAACCAGCCAGTGTAGAAACCATATTTTAAGAAACCATATCTCTGTTATGAATAGGCCCCCAGAGAATTGCGATGGAAAAATTCTTTCAAATCAAATGTACTTTCTACTAGGTATGTTTCAAGTTTATTTTTCGTTTTTATCTTTTTCCATACCCCTTGCCTGCTTGTAATTCCATCTCCTTCTGTCTTTCAAATGTTTGAGTAGAGGAGCAAGAGTATTCTGATTAAAGAAGTGGTTTTGTCTGTTACTTCATCCTGAGCCTAGCCTCATCAGAAACTTTGGCTGCAGTGTTTCCTCCCTTATGAAACATCCCAGGAGGGCTGGGGGTGAGGTGCAGTGGCAGGGCCCTGCCCAGCAACCCCCACCGGCCCCTCCTTCCCAAGAGTAGAACGTGGGTTACCAGTGGCCTAAATTAGAGCTGAATTTAATACCATGATTCAAAACCAAGATCTCAAACTCAGTAAACATTATTAAAACAATCAAGGAGTAGGTAAGTTTGTTTGGGCAAAATGTGGAATATGGGGGTAAAGAAAGAACAATCCAAGAAGACAGATACTTACATATCTGGGCTCCCCGTCTCACCAAGCTGTCCTTCGACCAGGAGCATCTCCTCCTCACAGCAGCAGCCTTCATGCAGACTGCAAGTCCTCTTTTAACGACTTAATGGAGACTCAGGGAAGACACGGATGCAGCTCCACTTGCCTTGTGGCTTCTTCCTTCCTGCATTTTCACTGAAGCCAGGGAAGGGGGCCAGGATATCTGATGATGTTTGTTTCAAGAGATCTACTCCACCCTTTTTTTTTTTTTTTTCTTTCAGATCAGATTATCATGTGTTGGTGGCAGCAAAAACAGAGTATTGGTGACAGGTAGAGTTGTGGGGGAAGCACATGTACAACTTGGTCCAGAAGGTAGGTTGTGCAGGTTAAGGGTGCTTTGTCTTGGGGCTGGTGAGTAGGTAGGCTCCCTCCTGTTCCTGCTTCAGTTGGCCTTGGAGGATCTATGTGACTTTCTCCACCCTTAATCAAAACGCCAAAATAATCAGAGACTTCCTTTGCATTTTGCTTCTCTGACTTTCTGATAGTCTCTGGGGTCTGTTCAGCACATGATTAGCTTTTCTTTTGTCACTTTGGCAGGTTGGGCAGCTGGCCACTGTGGGTCACAATTTCCTCAGCTGTAAAATGGCTATGAGGGTTTCTGACCTAAAAATATTTGACTTAATGACTTTTCAACTTTACAGTGGTGCAAAGGTCATATGCATTTAGTCAAAACCATATGTCCAATTTTCTTTCTTTTTTTTTTTTTTTTTGGCTGTGCTGGGGTTTGAACTCAGGGCTTTGTGTTTGCTAGGTGAACTCTCTACCACTTAAACAATATTCCAATCCTTTTTGCTTTAGTTATTTTTCCATGAGATAGGGTCTCATGCTTTTGCCCAGGGCAGGCCTTGGTCCTCCTATGTATGTCCTCCCAAGTAGCTGGGATGGTAGGTATGTTCAACAACACTGGGCTTATTAATTGGGATGGGCTTTACAAACTTTTTGCCTGGACTGGCCTCAAACTGCAATCCTTCTTGACCTTTGCGTCTCAAGTAGTTGGGATTACAGCTACTTGGTGTGAGCCATTGCATCTAGCCTCGTGTATCAAATTTTGATCTTTTCCCAGGCTAGTGATATGTGGTATGATATTGGGCAGCCACAGCAAAGCGTAGCTTTCAGTCAGCCCCACAGTCACGAGGGAAAACAAATGGATACACTGCAGTGCACTGTGTTCCTAAGTTAGGATGTTTGGTAGACTAAGTGTATTCAATGCATTTTCAGTTTACAGTATTTTCATTTTACGATGAGTTTATCAGGACGTAATCCCACAGCAAGCTGAGGAGCAACTGTAGAGGGTCATGAACGTGCATGAAACCATACTATCTAAAGACCTAAGCATGGCACCTGACACATGGCAGGGGCTAATTAGCTGTAGACGGTCTTTACAGAGGTGCTGTACAGTGTGCTAGGAGTCCCTACTAGGCAGGAAAGCCTGCATGATGCTCTGGCTTATTGTTCAGATGTTTGGGGGTGTGTACCAGCTTGCCATCCCACTGAGCCATTTTAATGCCACCATCTATTCTGATCCCAGTTTGGGACTAAAGAGGCAGGGATGTTCCCTCTTCCTTTACCTTCCTTATTCTTACTTGCTGTCATTAAGGGTCTTTCTTCTTCCATCCCTCTCAGTGTTTCATCCTATACTCAGGTTTCATAAAGACAGATGTCAAAGGAAGAGGGACTGAGGCAGGAAAAACAGGTGAGCAATCAATGGGAAAGAACCAGATGGATGGTTCTCAATTCCTTTTTCTCTATAACCGCTTGGGCCATCTCATCCCCCTCCTCCCCAATGCCTCACAGCAAGATTTGATTTCACTTTTTTTTTTTTTTTCGGTGCAGGGCCTCACACATGCTAGGCAAGTGCTCTACCACTGAGTTACATAGCCTCGCGTCAACATCCAGGTTTTTAATGAATGGCATGAGGTCTGGGCTGTGTAGCTCAGTGGTAGAGCATGTACTTAGCATGCATGAAGGCTGGGTTCTATCCCCAGCACCTAAACAAGTGAATGAATGACATGAAGCTAAAGATTATGGAATGACCCAATGTTTCTGGCTCAGGCCTCTGCCTCCTGTCCCCTTCTTCCCTCCTGGACAGACATGGCTGCCCTTCCTCCTCCTCTTCCTTAGGCCTCTTTTGATCCCTCCTCCATTGCATTATTCTTCTTCAGGCATCTGTCAGGGAACTAAGGAGAAGCGTCCGTATTTCCTGACCACATTTGGTAAAGCACAGAGGTCCATAATCCCCATTCATCCAGGCTGATTTTTCCACAGCTCTAATTCCCAAGAGGTCAGAGGGGGTGGGGAGTGCAGGCTGAGGGGTGACAAGGTGAAGAAAAGCTGGTTGTGGCTAAGCTGCCCCTCCCCAGAAGGGAAAGGTCTTACAGACACATTGGCAACCAAACCCAGCCAGTCAGGCTGTATGGAAGGCACCAGAAGGTGTCACCTAAAGGTGACATGGGTAAGAGAGGTCCTTCATGCCATGGTTGGGTCAGCCCCAATGGACCATGGACCCACTCAATGAGAATGGAGGAAGTACAAACATCTTGTACAGTGGCATGTAGCCACTGTGTGCCTTTTGAGTCAGACCTTTTCAATCAGTTATGGAAGAAAAGAGAAGCCATTTTGCTCATTCCCAGGAAATTTTAAAATAACTTGGGGAAAATGGCAATATGTACAACTCCCTTGCATTGCAGGTGCTTTTTATTTTCTATCACTAAGACTTGCTAACTCCTCATACTACCAGCAGTGGAGAAGTCACAATTTAAAAGCAGCATTTGGGGTGGGGACAGCTGGAAAGGGAGAGATGGTTCCTAGTGGAGGAATAGTTTCTTAGCTATGAGCTCCAGCAAGGGGGTGAAAGAGAAGGGTAATTCTGTGTCTAAGAAAGGAATAGTCAAAAGGAGCCTTGGAGAAGGAAGAGGTCAAAAGGGGACAGGAGAATTAAAGTGAATGAAAGACAAAGATAACAAGAGGGGAGAGAGATGCAGGATGCTGAATAAGAGGAGGTTGTCACACAGTCTGTTTTGCGGTGGAGAAGAGAGACCTATTCAAGGAGCCTCTGCCTTTGGCCATTGTGGGATTCCCGAGGAGACTCATTAGGGCCTGTCACATGGGCTGCATTGTCTCCAGACAACAGTTCCTCCAGACAGTCCCACTGAGGTTTTGCAGTCAGGGCAGCTCTCTGTCTGCAGTCCAGGCTCCCGGGGCTGCAAGGGTAGCTGCTCCCCAAGTTGTTTCTGTGACCATTATGACAGTTTCTAGGGAAAAGCACCCCCTACCTCCAGGCTGATATAGTGCTAAATTCCAGAGCCTGTGTGTTCTATTAGAACTACAAAAGTCCAACTGCTTTTACTGGTGTCGACTGTAGCATCTCTGGACCTCTGAGTGCAAAAATGAAATTCAACGTGCATGAATTGAAAGACTTTATGTGTATAAGGGGCTGCAAGGTTGTCCATGATAAGCAAGGCTCAGCCTATAGAGGAAGAGGAGAGGGGACATGTCTCAGCCTTCTGCCTGTAGCACCTGGCCAGGACCTTCACCATGACACAAAACCTGCAGAGGAAGCTCCTTCTGCATGTCCAGGTATAGGTGAAAATTGATGGTAGCAGAAAAGGAGGGATAACTTGCACTCCAGGTGTCACAGACAGCAGCAGTCACCATTCTTGGAATGTTGTCACACTCCAGACTTTGGAAAGCCCTTGTTGTAGTCCCATCTTCTCTCACTGGACCACCCTGCTATATAGAAGCACTAGGAATGCAAGGTGGTCTGTCCAGTTGGGATTCAAATCTTGGGGCTCTTCAGAGCTTGGAAGCTCCTCTAGAATCATGTCTTAGCTCCCAAGTTCTTTTTTCTTTTAGATAGGGTCTTGCTATTGGCCCAGGCTGGCCTAGAACTTGTGATCCTCCAGTCTCTGTCTTCTGAGTACTGGTGTATGACACTATGCTCAGCTAGTTCCCAAATTCTTGAATTGTTTTTCCTCAGCGATGAAGCTTTCAGTAGTCTGCAAAGAAATAAGAAAAGTAAAGAATCATGTAGTGGATTTTCCCTCATAGCTATATTTCTTTTCTTTTCTTTTTTTAAAAACATGATCTTGCTATGTAGTCTCGGCTTGCCTCAAACATGGGATCCTGGGTGCTGGGATTACATGTGTGTGCCACCAGGCTAAGTTCATATAACTATATTTCTTTTGAGGACTTTCCTTAGGATTCTAAGATTATGTCTCCTCTACTTGTTTAGTACTGAAATGCCTTTCCTTTATTAGATTGACAGTGATGGTGATTTTTTTAAAAAGCACTCTTTTTT
This sequence comes from Castor canadensis, assembly GCF_047511655.1. NCBI lineage: Eukaryota > Metazoa > Chordata > Mammalia > Rodentia > Castoridae > Castor > Castor canadensis. Next base: position 58,270,378 of record NC_133399.1, on the reverse strand, counting down.
TTTTGGAGAATATAAGTCAGTCCCCCAAGGGCTAGGAATGTGGCTTAGTGGTGAAGTGCTTGCCTAGCATGTATGAAGACCTGGGTTCAATTCCCAGAACCATTAAAAAAAATAAAAAGAGGAAGAAATTACAAGCAAGGGATTTGCGGGCTGGCAATGTATTTCAGTGGATTTGATTCCCAGCACACAAAGAAAAATTCCCCAAATCTTGCATGAATTGCACTGGTCCAAAATTTAGACATCATTTATCAAACTCAACCTCTTCCTAACATGGGTGAGAAAAATCCAGGGATGCATCCCAGGTCACCAGGCAGGTTAAGCAGCCTCTTCTGTGCTGTGTCTATTTTCTGCATGCTGGGATTTCATGCAGCTGGGTCTGTGGAATGTGTGAGACTTCTGTCTCTCTGTTTGGGACACAGTGTCAGTCTCTCTTTCCTAGCCAGTGGTCACCAGCTCTCTGCATTTCCTCCTTTGCTTGGTCTCCAGGGACTGCATACCTGATCGCCCTTTATAAACCAGTCAGAGACCTGTGTTCACCTTCCTGCTAAGTGATGGCCCCTCTGCAAAGTCATCCCTAAAAGGCAGGAAGGAGACTCACTCAGCAGTGGTACTCAGGTCTGCCCTGAGTTAGATGTGCTTTGTGTCATGTATTGGCTCATAAATTTTGTATTTAACCAGCTTAGCTTTGTGCTCACCTGATCTAAAATCAACTTCCTGAGGGGGGAAAAAACCTTTCTTCTCTTTGTTCTGTAGCTCTCCACCCATTTGGCCCTATTATGTCTAATAATGCAATTGACTCCACTAGTTCCACAAAGGTCGGATGGACTGAACAACATGGGAGGAGGAGTAGATGATGGAGGTGGGGATTCTTGAGGCCAAGTTTCAGGTGACAGAGGACGGCTTTGCCCTGAGCTCTGTTATGGGACAAGATTGCATGGGAAAGATCCTAGGTTCTGACACTTTAGGACAGGGAGGAGGAACTTTGAAGCCCCTGGAAATCAAAGAAAATCTGGTAGAGAGTGGAGAAGTTTCCTTCCTATTCTGGAACCTTCCCAGTTTACTCTCTCTAGCAGGCTACTGAATTGGGTATTAGATTCATCTAGCCTTCTAACCCCTAAGCAAAAACAATGTCCATGTCCTCCCCTCAGCACTGTAAGTCCTTGAGGATGGCTGCTATCTTTGTGTTTACTGTCCCAAATCAGAAGGGTGGAGACTAAAACACAGCTTACATTTTGCTTTGGGTGAACACACACACACACACACACACACACACACACACACACACACACACAAAATGTAAAAAAAGAAAATAAAAAAGAAGAGAGTACAGAGAGCTCCTTGCTCTGAGGCATGTTCCTGGCCAGCTTAAAGGGCTCTCAGCCCAGTGTGCAGATCAATGAAGACTGAATAGATCATTCAGCTTGAAATGTGTCCACTCAGGCCTTCATGCTGTGGCTAGTGGTACTGCCCTTCTTGCTGAGAGATGCTGCTGGAAGTGAGTCTTCCTATTATCTAGAACAGCTTGGGAGGAAAGGAGGACATAACAGCACTCACTACAGAAGGAAGGCTCAGTGGTACTAGTGAAGACTCACTATGAGGGCAGCCATCTGGAAAGCAGCCAGTGTTTGAATCCTTCTACTTCACCTACCAACTGTCTGAACCAGAGAATAGGAAGGAAGGGCCCCTCTGCCATCCCTACCTGGCATATAAATCCTCTTCCAGAAGCTTCATTTATCCTGGGCTTAGTACTAAAGAACAGTAGTCTGGATGAACAGAAGTTAATTTTTTTGAACCTTCAGATACTCATAGGCAATAGGACATGAGTGGATTTGGGGATTGGGCAGACTTTGGCTCACATGCTGAGGTTATGAAACTCAGTGAAGGTCACTGTTGTGACAGCTTTGAAAAATTGGGTGATTGCCTAGCTTCTTTGAGTCTCAGCTTCCACATCTGCAAAATGAAGACAAAGCAGACTCTTACAGCTGCAAATGACACAAAAGATTAAAGATAAAACATTTGCAAGACCTGGTGCTCAACAGGTTCTCAAAAAAAAATGGGAGGAGGAAGGGCAGCACTAGGGTTTGAACTCAGGACCTCACACTTGCTAGGCAGGTGCTCTTACCACTTGAGCCACTCCACCTGCTCAGGTTCTCAAAATTGCTTGTTCCCTACTGCTTCCTGCTACGTATCTTATTTCTGAAACTTCTGAGAGGAAACTTGAGACTTCTGGAAAATGAAAGAGAAGGGTTGGAGGTATGGCTCACTGGAAGAACACTTGCTTGGAATGTGTAAGGCCCTGGGTTTGATCCCCAGAACTGCAAAAAAGAAAAAGAAAAGGGAGAGTGAGTAATTGTCTGATTTCAAAGGCTGTATAGACTACCTCTCATTGTGTCCTGCCTGCAAGTAGCTGAGTGAAGGTTACTGCTCCTTTGGCAACTTGGCATGGTAGAAAGATGAGAATCAGGGCTCAGAGGACAAACTGTGTTCTTGGCCTACACCAACTAGTCACTTGGCTTCAGACACATCATGTCATCCAGCCACATACCTGAAGCTTGAATCTGAGCCTCCCCACATACATGTGCATGAGCACATATGCATGCATGCACACACCCACACACCATTCCTCTTTAAGTGGTTGCTCACTCATATAGGAGCAATTTCCAAAACATCTCACTCCATCTTTAGACAATTGTGACAGTGTTTTCCTTTCTGTTTAAGTGACATCTGTTTTCCTGATGCTTCTTCCTATGAACCATAATTCTATATTTCTGTTTCTTCCCTAGGCCATCAAAAAGAAACTGGTTCTACCTCCCACATGGCAGTCCTCCTGTTTAAAGGTTATGGTCACGTTTGTTGCATCTCCTGTAGCCCTGTATATGGCTTGTTATTAGTTCCTTTGCTATTATAGCTATCCTTTTCTCTCTCACCTAGATACTGTCAGCCCCAGTGTCCATGTCTTAAAAGTTTGCAGTGAGGATTTGGCAATGAAATGTGCTCTTAGACCCAGGATGTGCTCAGTTAATATTTGATGATGAAATAAATGTGTGGAAGCACTCCATACACTGTAGCTTGCTTCCTGAATTAGTCCACTCAGGCTTAAACAATAGACATTTATTGCCTCACAATTCTGGGGGCTGGAAGTCCAAGACCAAGTGCTGGCAAGGTTCGTTCTTCTTGGGTCTCTCTCCTGGGAAGATGGAAGTTTTTTTTTGCTGTGTCCTCATGTGGTTGTCCCTAGGTCTGTGTCATGTCCCTTCCTTCCTTCCTTCCTTCCTTCCTTCCTTCCTTCCTTCCTTCCTTCTTTCTTTCTTTCTTCTGTGGTACCGGAACTTGAACTTAGGACCTCATGCTTGCTAGGCAAATGCTTTACTACTTGAGCCACTTCACCAGCCCCTATCTCCTTTTCTTATAAGGTCATCAGTCATATTGGATTAGATCAACCCTAAAGACCTCATTTTATCTTAATTACCTTTATGAAGACCTTATCTCCCAAAATAGTTACATTCTGAGGATAAGGGCATTACTATATGAATATTGAGAAAACACAATTAAGCCTATAACACTCACCAATGTATTGTTAGCAATTTTATTGATCGTGACATTTTCAGAAATGGGAAACACGGTAGATTTTTTGTATATGAGAAATGAGATTGCAGGCTCACTTTAATAAGTATATATTTTGGATGTTCACATGATACAAAATTTAAAGGGTCATGGTTTCCCAAAGGCCCATGTTTTAAAGGTTTGGTTCTCAGGGTGGTATTACTGGGAGATGGTAGAATCTTTGGGAGTTAGGGCCTATGTGAGGTCTTTAGATAATTGGGGGGATTGATGGGGATTGTGGAACCTAGACTCTTTTTCCTCAATTCCTGGCCATGAGGTGAGTTATTTTGCTCCACCATATGCTCCTGCCTCAACACAGGGCCAAAATACTGGGGCCAAGTGGTCATGAACCAGAACCTCTAAAACTGTGAGCCAAAATAAACCATTTCTTCCCAAATCAATGACCTAGTGATACATCTCAAACTCCTAGAAAAACAAGAACAAGCAAATCCCAAAACAAATAGGAGAGAAATAATAAAAATAAGAGTTGAAATCAATGAAATAGAAACCAAAAAACCCATACAAAGAATTAATGAAACAAAAAGTTGGTTCTTTGAAAAAATAAACAAGATCGATAGACCCCTGGCAAACCTGACTAAAATGAGGAGAGAAAAAACCCAAATTAGTAGAATCAGGAATGCAAAAGGGGAGATAACAACAAACACCATGGAAGTCCAGGAAATCATCAGAGACTACTTTGAGAACCTATATTCAAATAAATTTGAAAATCTTAAAGAAATGGCCAGATTTCTAGATACTTATGATCATCCAAAACTGAACCAAGAGGACATTAATCACCTGAATAGATCTGTAACACAAAATGAAATTGAAGCAGCAATCAAGAGTCTCCCCAAAAAGAAAAGTCCAGGACCTGATGGATTCTCTGCTGAATTCTATCAGACCTTTAAAGAAGAACTAATACCAACCCTCCTTAAACTGTTCCACGAAATGAAAGGGAAAGAAAACTGCCAAACACATTTTATGAAGCCAGTATTACACTTATCCCAAAACCAGGCAAAGACACCTCCAAAAAGGAGAACTATAGGCCAATTTCCTTAATGAACACTGATGCAAAAATCCTCAACAAAATAATGGCAAACCGAATTCAACAACACATCAAAAAGATTATTCACCACGACCAAGTAGGCTTCATCCCAGGGATGCAGGGGTGGTTCAACATACGAAAATCAATAAACGTAATAAACCACATTAACAGAAGCAAAGACAAAAATCACTTGATCATCTCAATAGATGCAGAAAAAGCCTTTGATAAGATCCAACGCCATTTCATGATAAAAGCTCTAAGAAAACTAGGAATAGAAGGAAAGTACCTCAACATTATAAAAGCTATATATGACAAACCTACAGCCAGCATTATACTTAACGGAGAAAAACTGAAACCGTTCCCTCTAAAATCAGGAACTAGACAAGGATGCCCACTATCTCCACTCCTATTCAACATAGTACTGGAATTTGTAGCCAGAGCAATTAGGCAAGAAGAAGGAATAAAAGGAATACAAATAGGTAAAGAAACTGTCAAAATATCCCTATTTGCAGATGACATGATCCTATACCTTAAAGACCCAAAAAACTCTACTCAGAAGCTTCTAGACATCATCAACAGCTATAGCAAGGTAGCAGGATATAAAATCAACATAGAAAACTCATTAGCATTTCTATACACTAACAATGAGCAAACTGAAAAAGAATGTATGAAAACAATTCCATTTACAACAGCCTCAAACAAAATCAAATACCTAGGTGTAAACCTAACAAAAGATGTGAGAGACCTCTACAAGGAAAACTATACACTTCTGAAGAAAGAGATTGAGGAAGACTATAGAAAGTGGAGAGATCTCCCATGCTCATGGATTGGTAGAATCAACATAGTAAAAATGTCGATACTCCCAAAAGTAATTTACATGTTTAATGCAATTCCCATCAAAATTCCAATGACATTCATTAAAGAGATTGAAAAATCTACTGTGAAATTTATATGGAAACACAAGAGGCCACGAATAGCCAAGGCAATACTCAGTCAAAAGAACAATGCAGGAGGTATCACAATACCTGACTTCAAACTATATTACAAAGCAATAACAATAAAAACAGCATGGTACTGGCACAAAAACAGACATGAAGACCAGTGGAACAGAATAGAGGACCCAGATATGAAGCCACACAACTATAACCAACTTGTCTTTGACAAAGGAGCTAAAAATATATGATGGAGAAATAGCAGCCTCTTCAACAAAAACTGCTGGGAAAACTGGTTAGCAGTCTGCAAAAAACTGAAACTAGATCCATGTATATCACCCTATACCAATATTAACTCAAAATGGATCGAGGATCTTAATATCAGACCACAAACTCTAAAGTTGATACAGGAAAGAGTAGGAAATACTCTGGAGTTAGTAGGTATGGGTAAGAACTTTCTCAACGAAACCCCAGCAGCACAGCAACTAAGAGATAGCATAGATAAATGGGACCTCATAAAGCTAAAAAGCTTCTGTTCATCAAAAGAAATGGTCTCTAAACTGAAGAGAACACCCACAGAGTGGGAGAAAATATTTGCCAGCTATACATCAGACAAAGGACTGATAACCAGAATATATAGGGAACTTAAAAAACTAAATTCTCCCAAAACTAATGAACCAATAAAGAAATGGGCAAGTGAACTAAACAGAACTTTCTCAAAAGAAGAAATGCAAATGGCCAAAAAACTCATGAAAAAATGCTCACCATCTCTAGCAATAAAGGAAATGCAAATTAAAACCACACTAAGATTCCACCTCACCCCGTTAGAATAGCCATCATTAGCAACACCACCAACAGGTGTTGGCGAGGATGCGGGGGAAAAAGGAACCCTCTTACACTGTTGGTGGGAATGTAAACTAGTACAACCACTCTGGAAAAAAATTTGGAGGCTACTTAAAAAGCTAGACATTGATCTACCATTTGATCCAGCAATACCACTCTTGGGGATATACCCAAAAGTCTGTGACACAGGTTACTCCAGAGGCACCTGCACACCCATGTTTATTGCGGCACTATTCACAATAGCCAAGTTATGGAAACAGCCAAGATGCCCCACCACTGACGAATGGATTAAGAAAATGTGGTATTTATACACAATGGAATTTTATGCAGCCATGAAGAAGAACGAAATGTTATCATTCACTGGTAAATGGATGGAATTGTAGAACATCATTCTGAGTGAGGTTAGCCTGGCCCAAAAGACCAAAAATCATATGTTCTCCCTCATATGTGGACATTAGATCAAGGGCAAACACAACAATGGGATTGGACTTTGAGCATATGATAAAAGCGAGCGCACACAAGGGAGGGGTGAGGATAGGTAAGACACCTAAAAAATTACCTAGCATTTGTTGCCCTTAACGCAGAGAAACTAAAGCAGATACCTTAAAAGCAACTGAGGCCAATAGGAAAAAGGAACCAGGAACTAGAGAAAAGGTGAGATCAAAAAGAATTAACCTAGAAGGTAACACACACGCACAGGAAATTAATGTGAGTCAATGCCCTGTATAGCCATCCTTATCTCAACCAGCAAAAACCCTTGTTCCTTCCTATTATGGCTTATACTCTCTCTACAACAAAATTAGAAATAAGGGCAAAATAATTTCTGCTGGGTATTGAGGGGGTGGGGGGAAGAGGGAGGGGGCGGAGTGGGTGGTAAGGGAGGGCGTGGGAGCAGGGGGCAGAAATGACCCAAGCCTTGTATGCACATATGAATTAAAAAAAAAGAATGTAATAAGTATGCAATAAATGTTTATCAGCTGAAAAAAAAACAAAATAAATCTTTTCTCTTTGTAAGTTAGTTATCTCAGGCATTTTGTTTTAGTGGCAGAAAGTTGACTAATACAGTCATATAAGAAGAAACATAAGAGGTCAAAAAAATGTGAGACACTTCCAATGTCACCAGGAACCAAAGAAATGTAAATGAAGTTCATAAGACCACATCATTTCACACCCGATGGACTGGCAGAGAAACTTAAAGTCTGTTAATATCAAGGATTGGTAAGAATGTAAAGGGAAAAAAGCTCTTCGTGCTGCTGGTGAGAATTATATAACTATGGCAGAATCCATTTGGCAAATGGTCATGGAGTTGGAAGTGTGTCTTCCTGCTGGTGCAGCAGTTCCACTGCCAGGAGCAAGCCCTGGAGAACTTTTGCACCTGTGTACTGAGTAAGTGTGTGGGGTGCATAAGGAAGCTCACAGCAGCCAAGATGGGAGATAACCCAAATGTTTATTGCCAAGAAAAAAGATCAATAAAGCAGGATACTCCCTCAATGGGATGTTGGGTAACAATGAAAAGACATAAATTAAAATTGCTTCTGTCAGTAATTTTAGTTCTAAATGGATTTTAGAAATATTGAGAGAGAAACTAGGTAGTTACAAAAAGAGTGTGATACCCTTTTTACAAAGAAAGTACAATGAAATGATATGTTACACGGGTATATATACATGCACGATAAATGCTGCAGGCAAGCTAGGAAAACTTGAAAATAAGGCTGGGGCTAGTGGTTTTCTCTGGAGTCGGGGGAAGGCTATAGGAAGACCCAACACCATTGGGAGCATTTCATTTCCTCACATGGATGGATAACTACTTCTACAAGGCAGGAGTATTTATCACTATATTTCAATATATTCATTTATTTCAGATAGTCTTTGTATATATCGGATCATTCATTATTTAAAAATTTTAAAAATTGAAACATTATACAGTAAAAATTGTTCTCCAAAGGCAACTGATAATTTCAGATTTTTATATGTCATTCAGAGATAGTATATAATTACAGAAATGATTTACACTTAGATCCCTTGTAGATATGTTACACAAAGTCGTATGTATAGACATGTCTAAATATATGTGTATATATCTTACATGTGTGTATGCGTGCTGCAAATAATAGCATTTCTCTAGATCCTTTTAAACAACACTATCACAGATGACATGGTCAGGGTTTGTAGAAAGTCTGAGGAAGACAAATGGACTTGTCTGTCTGCCTAGTAGTTTGAATTAAAAAAAAAAATAAAAGTATTGTCATGTCTGAGTAAAAAGACTTGAAAAGCAGGGATTCGGTTAGGCAGTAGAAGATGATGAGATGTGAGACTGGATTCCCCAGGGATGGGAGTCCAGTCTCCTCTCGACTGAGTTAACCAAAGGGCAGAGGCATGCAATCCTCTCTTCTCGATAATGAGACCTTCTGAGTTATAAGTGTCTCAGACAGACTGCACAGATGTGAAGAAGTAAAGTGAGGTCATGCTTGTGACCAAATAAAAATAGGAGGTGAATACATCAAGACACAATAAGGTGTTAGCATTACATATATGTCAAGTGCATGATGGAATCAGGGCAGACTGGAGAGCAGGCAAAGTGGGGAAGGGAAGGCAGAAGAGGCCCCATAACCGGGCATGGAGGCCAAGGCCAAGTGCCCTGGAAGGTGAAAAGTGGGTGAGTAGCACCAGGGAAGATAAGTTTCAGACAGAGACCACGGGAGCTGCTAGTTGCTTAGCTGATCTGGGACAGCTTTCCAGAGGAAACAGGCCTTCAGAGCAGCTTGAATGAGGGAGAGGAACAGGCTGGTGAGCAGATTGAGTGTTGGTGAATCTAGCACACTGCCGATCCACACTGGCACAGCTCCAAAGGATGCTTGGTTATCATCTTTCTTTCTGTTGTGCCTTTCACTCTTATATTTCCTTAAAGATCCCAGAATCTGGCAAGGATGTTTGGTGATATGATAAGCTGGCAGGGAGTAGGTGTGCACAGAAATGCAAATGAAGAATGCTGGGTTCTTGGTGTCAGAGGTGAAAGGAAGGTGTTCAGTTCTAGAAATAGGAACAGTGTGGGCAGGAGGACAGACCCCTATGTGGGAATCAGAGTCCTGTGGGACTTCTGTAGGAATTAGGCCCTAACTTATTCTGGGACTTCAGAAAGGTCATAGAGTCACCTGCTCTAGCTTTTCTTAAAAACAGTCTTGAGCTAAAGGACCTATAAGACTCTTCCCAAGATGGGTATGGGAATCATGCTTATAATCCCAGCACTGACACAGGAGGATCTTGAATTTGAGGCTAGCCTGGATTACATAGTGAGACCCTGTCTCAACCATACACACACACACACACACACACACACACACACAAAGAGAACTCTTCCCAGTCTAAGCCATTCAGTCATTGACAGTCACAAGAAAGCAAATCTTCTAATTCAATGGAACTGAACAGCCTAGCAGTTGCACAGTATGCACATCATTTATAGACAAGCCTGCCAGGTACTTTACATGGGCTTTCTCACATGTCATTTTACCTGCATCTCGTAATAACCCACGAGGCTGGTAGGGCAGGAATGTTATCAGCCCTGTTTTACAAATGGGAAGACTGAGAGGCAAACTGATGTGTTCAAGGTCCTTGTGCTTGACACTTGCGAGGCTGAGTGACTCCCCTCACCCCCTTCACTGTCCAGTCTCCCTGCCTACTCTCACTTGGAAGTTAAGTGACAACCTTAGTGTGCCCTGTACTGGCTCTGAAGTCTTGATGCTGGGTTTACTCTCCTGGTTTCAACCTCACGTTCATACTGGGTCATTTTCACCTGAATCCCACCACTGAAGGTGGCACATGGACTGGGTCAGGACATACCCTATAATCCTATGAAGATGTGCTGTGAGCTGGTGCTCAGACCCCAGAGGTCCTGTCCCTGGGGTCTTGAAGCAGTGGTGCAGGCTGCCTGGGCTCTAGTTTGAGCGAGTGTTCTTCTTTTCTCCCAGCCTGGCTTCCTGTCTAGACATCTCGAATGGTCCACTGGATTTAGCATGCTGAGTTTGCCTGCCAACTCTGTCAAGCCCACGCAGTTCAGTGCCCAGTGGCTGCCTCCCCCTCATTAGGGCTGAGTTCTAGAAGGAGGGGCTGGCTACCAAGGACTGAGCTTAGGAAATTGGATAATGAAGGGACCCAGGGGAGCAAGAAGATGATGACACCCTGAGAGGTAGCTCCACATCCTAGAATCCTGTCCTTTTGAGAACTCATATAGCCTCCTCCCTCCCCCCCCCCACACCTGGGAGAATGGGTTGTCAAGGCAACTTCTCGAAGGCCCCAGCATCTACAGTCTGATGGGTCCCCACAGGCCACTGAAGCCAGCTGTGGAGGAAGGAGGCTGTCTCTCATACTGGCTCTGGAGAGATGGGAGCAGAGACTAACCCTCTGGAATATCTAATCCTCAGCCAAGATCTCCCTCTTGGACCCCTTCTTGTCTTACTGGAGACTGACCTTTCCACAAGACCAGAAACTAGAGAAACATCAGACCTAGCTAAGTGGAGCCAGGATGCCAGGGCTTGTTTTCTGAACAGCCCATGTGCTCGCCCACAGTACAGCCTCACCCACCTTAACCCACCTGTCCTGGCTCCTGAGGTGCCCTGGACACAGTGTCTTCCTGCTGGAAGGGAAGAAGAGGTGGGTCACCCTCTTTCTTGCCTAGAGGAAAGCAGTGGCTTCAGCTCTGTGGACCCTACAGTGGTTTTAAGTGACCTAAAGTTAAGTTGAGGAAAATACCAAACAAATCTGAATTGAGAGATGTTCTACAAAACAGGGTCAGCACTCTTTATCAGCAGATTCTGCATACATGGATTCAGTCATCTTGGACTATGTACTATGTAGTGAGGCCTAGGATGGTTGTATCTGTGCTAAACACAGAGTTTTTTCTTGTCATCATTCCTTCAACAATACAGTATAACAACTATTTACAGAGCATCCCACTGTATTAGGTAGTATAAGTAATCTAGAGATGATTTAAAGTGTACAGGAGGATATGTGTGCATGAAAATATGCTAAATATGTAAATATAAGAAACGTTAGCATCTGCAGCTGGTATGGGGGGAGGGCATGTCCAGGAACTAATCTTTCATGTGTCCTTTCTGAGAGATGGTTACACTTGACTAGCACTCATCCAGACTGCCAAGGTCATAAAAAATAAGGAATGTTGGCTGAACGTAGTATGTCTAGAAACCACGTGGCAGGACAGGTTGGACACTGGGTTGGGAGTCCATTATTAACACCCATAATAACTAACATTGCCAGGGTGACTTTACTGCTTCAAAGCATGGGTTTATATGAGTGTATACAAATGTATGTGTGTACATGTATGTTTTTGTTAGCATATACTAATTGTACAAAGGGATTTCATTGGGCTGGCAGAGTGGCTCAAATGGCAGAGCACTTGTCTAGCATTCTGTTCAACTCCCAGTTTTGCCAAAAAGGGGTTGGGTTTCATTATAAGCACAGTTTTTTAAAAAAAATAACTTTATTAGTATATAATAGTTGTACAGGGGATACATTGCACATTTACCTATGTGCTTACAGTGTATCTTAGATTTACCCCCTCCATCTTTCTCCTTTTTCCCATTTCCCCCTCTTTCTTAGAATAATTTCAATGGCTTTCATTTTTCTATTTTCATACATGGATACAAAAATACATCCATCAACTTCATCCCCATTCCCCCTTTCCTTGTGCCTACCCACCTTCCACTGGCTCCCAGCTGCAGAAAAGGCCTATTTGTTCTATTGGCCTTCATTTTTTAGTGTATGTTGATAGTCCAGTGGGTTCACCGTGGTACTTCAGGCTTGTGTATATTGAAGCACAGTTTTTTTTTGTTTTTTTAAATAAAAACATTCTTTTAGAATCTTTTTAGATTTATAGAAAAATTGCAAAAAATAGCAGAGTTCCCACCAACTTTCACCCAGTTTCCCCGTTACTGACATCTCAACATCAGTATGGTACATTTGTTATAATTAACTAACTAATGTTGATACTTTATTATTAACTAAAGCCCATATTTTATTCAGATTTATTTTTGTGCAGAGCTGGGGATCAAACCTAAGCGTTTGTGAATGCTGGGCGAGTACTCTACCACTGAGCTATACCTACAGCCTTCCCTCTCTCCTGGATCCAATTGAGAATATCACATTGCATTTGGTCATCATGTCTTGTTAGGCTCCTCTTGGTTGTCACTGTGTCTCTGACTTTCCTTGTTTTTGATAACCTCCACAGTTTTGAGGAGGTGGCCAAGTATGTCTTGTTTTTTATAATTAGACTGGAATTATGGGTTTGGGGAAGACGACCACAGAAGGAAGCATCATATCAACGGCCCGCCATCAACAAGAATTAGCATTGTCATTGCCCTTGACCATCTGGCTAATGTATAGTGTTTGTTACGACTGTCCATAGTCAAGTTACTTGAAGACACATTTTTTTTTTTTTTTCTGTGATGAGGAACTCAGCTATGTAGCCCAGGCTGGCCTCGAGCTCATGATCCTCCTGTCTCAGCCTACAAGTGCTCAGGCTACTGGCATGCACCATCACAGCCAGCTGAAAGCATCACATTGAGTGGTTTGGGGGCTCTGCACAATCATGTAATATCTCTAGTCCCTGCAATAAAGCGAGGGCCCAGAACAATGCCTCTGCAGTCTCAGCTCTAAGATTCTAAGCTGTGCTCCGTTACTACACCCCAACCCACACAGTAAAGGTGGCATCCGGAGGTGGGCCCAGGGTAAGAACAGACTCACAGGGCTGGGAGTGTGCTGGATGCAGGCTCCCACTCTTCTACAAGCTCTACCAGTGAGCATGCAAGCAAACAAGCCAGCAGTTCAGGAATGAACAAGATAATAAATGGAGAACTACGAATGCCTAATTCTGTGCTAGGCATTATAAGGGATAAAGAGATATAAACCATAATAAATAGAATTTGTATGTAAGCCAATGAACAGTAAAAGAAGACATTCAGGTGACTTTTCAATGCTCACTCCTCTGTGAAACTCTCTCTTTTGTCCTCCCTGCATATTTTCTCTTCTTCCTCTGAACCTTCGTGTTCTCTGTGAAGACATGGGGTTTGCCACACTAAAGTCACTATAGCTTTTAGTGTACAAAACTTGCCCTGGTAGAAGAGATTCTGATGTTTGTTGGGGAATTATCATGCAAAAACATGGTATGTTGACTTGGTCTAAGTCTGAGTCCATAGACTTTCCTTATCTTACAGGCAACAATGTGTTGAACTCTGAGGAGGGGAGATCTTGGGTGTCTTCCTGGAGGAAGTAAGTCTGGAAGCATGACTGATGTAGAGGTAGAGGTTTTTCTCTTTCCTCAGATGAGGCAGAAGTGGACTTCAAACCAGGCTCCTAACCTCAGGGAAGCTGAGGGGCCAGACCCTCAGCACCCTGTAATTCAAGTCTGGCTCTTTACACTTTCCATAATCTTACCTTGAAGTCTAAACTCACACCAGTCTTCCCCTGGATGCTCTCTTCTCCTCCTCCCTGGTGGCCCACAGTGTCTTTGGCCCTCTCTGACTACCCAGGTCAGCCCTTACGGTTTGAAAGTCCTTTGTTTGGCAGGCTGTACCCACCTTGGATTGTGAGTTATCTTGGGTGAATTGACCTGGTGTCTCTTCCTGGCAAGCTGATGTAGGTCTCATTCCCCCTGGCTGAGCCCTGGCACACAGTGGATGTTCAGTCAACAGTGGCTGATGAGTTATTGGTTTCCATCTCAAGAAGCCTGTCTTTCCTGCCTACAAGTTTATCAGCTCTCCAATGCATAATTGTTTCTCCTTGTTGGGTTTCTTCTCCCTTCTTGCCCAACCTCCATTCCATTGATGAGAAGATACTGCGGAAGGGAACATGACTCCCACTTCCCATCACTGTTCCCATGGAGCTTGAGAACTTGTCTCTTAATGATCTGAAAACACCCACAGAGTCTGTATCCTAGCGACTCTGGAAAGTTGCATCCCCAGTCTTTCATGAATGAAGAAAAGCTCTCAGCTATGGCCTCAGAGATAATACTGGCATGTGTGTATGTGTGTATCTGAATGCGTGTGTGAGATATAAGGTGTATGTTGTATATATGTGTTTCAGTGTGTGTGTGTGTATGTGTGTGTGTTGTAGTATTGCAGGTGTTCCAGTGAGTATGAATTCATATGTGACTATATCTTGGCCCTCCCTGATGCATCTGGAGACTGAGGTGAAAGCTTTTCCCTCCTTCTTGTCCTCCCCATTCAAACCACCCCCTCCCTCCACCAACATGTCCTCCACACTCCAGTGAGCACTAGGGCATCTTACCAAGAGGTCAAGTTGCTCCAGGTCCTACTAGAGATGTTCCAACTGAGTAGGTCAGTCCCCTCTTTCTCATCTTGGCTCTGCCCTCTGCTACCAAAGACTGATGGTAGAATGACCTCAGAGGATGCCAAAAGTGGTTTCCCACTCCACACAGGCCACATTCCAAACCTTTGGAGTCCCTAAGACCCGCACAGTTGAGAGAGAGACGAAACTTGGCAGCAAACACCAAATGACAAGCAATTGCTGACACAGGGATGAGGTGTGGGCCCTGCGGAGGTAATGGATGGTAAGTGTCCAAGTGAATTGAATAGAAAGTCCATGCATAATACATCTTTATGGGAGCAAGTTCCCATTTGCATCCCGTGAGGTAGCTGAAGCTTCAGAGGTCCAGCAAAGCAAATCAAGCCTTCCTTTAGAAGGAACCCAGAGCAGGGGATACCTGTGCAGGCAGAGCTGAGCCCCCAAACAGGACCACCTGTCCTTGTCATGAGCAGGGCTGTGCCCTTCCACACAATGTCCCTGGATGCCCTAGCAGGAGCCCCAGGCTTGACTCTGATTGGCTCTTGTCATACTCTGTGCCTCTACGGGCTCTTCCTAAGCAAGATCAAAGAACAGCCCTGGCTTCCTGGAGCTGCTATAATTTATATTCATTGTCTTGCTGTGGTCAACGATAAGGAGGAGAATAGAGTGTGCCTCAGTTTCCAAAGATGTACATGGGGCCTGGAAAGGAGAAGGACCCCTCCTAGCAAGGACCAGGCCTGTGAGACAGTAGACAGGCATGATGATGTTACAGAGTGCTGAGGTGGGACCTGTTCTTTTACCACATCAGCCACCTTTTTACTCTGAGCATGTGATGGCCCCTAGCCTCAGTTTCCTGATGTGTGAGCAGATATTCTCATTTTCTCTGCAGAGCCTTTTGAACATTGGAAAGAGCCATAGAGACTGTAGAGCACTGTAGTACTGTGGAGGGTGCTTACCAGTTGCTGTGGGTGGGGAGGTGGGGCTGGGCTGGGGACTGTTCTCTAGGGGTGTGTAGGGGAAGACAGAGTCCAGGGGTCCTTCCATCCCATGGGCTTCTTACTTCCTTTGCAAACTGCAGGGCAGGTGGAGAGGTGAGGGTTCAGTCTCCTAGGGTTGTTTGGCTTTCCTTTCAGTGCAGAGGCTGGGGAGGAGGAGCCTGAGCAGGGGTCAGTACAGTTAAATTGGAGCGCTTGATATTTTAAGAGCAGAAAAGAATTCTGGAAAAACTGGGAGAGGAGCCAGGAGCAGGGGTGGGTAGAATGTAATCTGGTCAAGGAGAACCCATTGGAGGGGGCCAGAAACCAAGAAGCTCAGGCCATGGTCCATACTCTTGCTCTCCAAAGGGGTTTGCGTTGTTTTTGTTTTTAACTTTTGCAGGCTGGGGATGGAGCCCAGGACCCTCAGGACCAAGTCCCTCTGTGAGCACTACCTAATTCCTGTTTGGCCCTCTGTTCTGCTGGTTGCTGGGCCTTATTGTCATATTCTGCAGTGGCCCCAGACAGGCCTCAGCGGTTTTAGTGGGCCTTCCCTCCCTGTGACCAGGTTGATTGCACCCTCAGACCCATCAATTACTCCCTCTAGTTCACAGGGAAGGACAAGGCTGCGGCCAGGTGAGTCAGCCCAGGGGAGAGCGGTCCCTGTGGAATACACATACCCTGTGATGTGGCAGGGTGTGGGGCAGAGGGGAGTGCCTCATCTTTCAGGCCTCAGAATGCACATTTTATACAACACTAAGGGAACTGGAGGTTTTGCGATTGTCCAGCAACCTAGGGCCCCTAGTTATTCCTCTCAGTTATCAAGAGAGCACAGGGAAGGCACACAAGGGAGTGGAGGGCACCATTTGAATAACACACCCTCATCTGTAGGAACATCCATGAGGGGACAAATGTCTCAGTGTAGCCGCAGTGATTAATGGAGGACACGAGGCAGGCCTGCTATCACTGAACGTCCAGCAAGTTGGCCCAGCTGGGCTTTAGTTTTCTCTCTTATAAGATGCTATTCCAAGTACCATCATTTTCTTGAGGTAGAAAAATGGGAGGACAGAAACAAAAGTATAAGTTTAATAAAAAGTACAATTGTGCTTTCTTTTTTCTTTCTTTCTTTCTTCTTTTTTTTTTTTTTTTGTGGTGGAGATGAAGGTGCTAGGGATTGGAGCCAGGGCTTTGCACATGTTAAGTACATGCTTTACCATGGAGTAAAGTTCTCTTAGTACTTTGAAAATACTATGTATACTGTGAAACTTTAAGGTATAATGGTGTTGTATTTCCCCACCACACTAGCCAACAATGTGAAAATAATCTGTAGTTGGGACAGGAATGTCATACTTCCATGGCAATTGTCTAGATGTCCTGACTTTTGAATTGATGCCAAAGTGTGTTAGGTCCTGATACCTGAGAGATGGGCCGTGAGTGTTTGAAAACTTCTCCAGCTTCCAGAGGGACAGCAGGTTTTACTACAAAACTTTCTCAGGTTCCACAATTAACTCCAGAGCTGTCCTGCCAGGGTCATGCATTGTTTCCTTGTTTTTAAATAGGTCGGGTGGTTTCTACCAAGACTTTTGTGCTCTGTCAATAACCTCCACAGTAGTTATTCATCCTCTCTAACAGACTGTTTGCTCAGTTGGAGGGGATTTGTTGATCTGCTGTAACAGCTCAATCCCAGGACATTTTGTCGTGGTTATTTTCCAAAGCATTCTTCAGTGTGTGCTATCATATCGCACCAATCCATTTATCAGCCCACATTTGAGGGCTACCTACTGCTGTGTCATCATTATATACCCGTCTGCATGATGCACGGCAGACAGGGTGGCATGTCCTCCAATTACAGCTTCAGTGATTTCATTGGTGGGTTGTTATTGAGCAACTTTTCATTTCTTATGGGCCTGTCATATTGTGTGGCAGTGAATGTAGAATCCTGGAGCAACCAAACAAATGTCCAGTCCTGTCTGTCACAGGTTAAATATTGCTTTTCTCATGATTGTCCCTAAGTACTTCAGTAGGTGCCGGAAGGATTTTTAGTTATCCTCTATATGTTTGCTACTGAATTTTTTCCCCAACCTCTTCCATGGTTTTTCTAACAGATTTGGCTGTTCAGTTTTCAGTTTTTAATGCAAAATGGCTACAATTTTCACAGACCAACTAGGTTGCTATGATACTTGCTGTGGACTTGCCTCATTTTGCAATCATGGCCCTATCTCTCTTGTCAATGTGAATTACTTCCTTCCCACCTGAGGAACGGGGAGCCTTTTAAAATGAGCATTTCCATAGATGTTGCTCATTAACACTTTGATGTTGCAATCACTGTCTGCTGCCAGACCACTTTATAATACCATGACTGTGTTAGAGCAGACATGACAAATGAAAATTGTTGTCTAAATCTTATTGCCTGTGTTAAGGCTACATCTTAATTTTCCTCCCATGGGACTAGATGTTTCCAGCACTTTCCTTTATTATCTTACTCTTCTAGATGGTATCTACTGGATATAAGGCAGGGTGGGGATGTAAGGTAGATAGAGGTCCAAGAACTTTCCCCACAGTCTGCTGGGACAGATGGAGAAGACACTGTTGTTACTATTACCTACTGTACACTTCTGAGAGTGTTTCATCTTAATCAACTTTGGAGGCCTAACTTCAAAAAACAAAACACCTGACAAAAGAAAGAATTCCTGGAGAGCAGTGACTGGCAGGGAATTGTAGCCCCTCTTTGGAAAAACTCAAGGTTCTGTCCTTGGGGCAGGGAACTTTCCCCCCCAGTAAAGCCTTCCAGTTTCATATGATTGGAGGGTTGTTTTGAGGGGGAGGGGTGGTACTAGGATTTGAACTCAGAACTATGCTTGTAGAGCAGGTGCTCTATCACTTGGAGCCATACCTGTAGTCCATTTTGCTCTGGTTATTTTGGTGATTTGATCTCCTGAACTCTTTGCCCAAGCTAGCTTCGACCCATAAGCCCCTGATGTCAGTCTCTCAGATAAACTAGGATTACAGGTGTGAGCCACTGACACCCGGCATAATTGGAGTTTTTAAAAAATTTCTCCTTTAACCCTCTTACACTGAGGGTGGGAATGTAGACTAGTACAACCACTCTGGAAAAAAATTTGGAGGCTACTTAAAAAGCTGGACATCGATCTACCATTTGATCCAGCAATACCACTCTTGGGGATATACCCAAAAGACTGTTACTCCAGAGGCACCTGCACATCCATGTTTATTGCGGCACTATTCACAATAGCCAAGTTATGGAAACAGCCAAGATGTCCCACCACTGACGAATGGATTAAGAAAATGTGGTATCTATACACAATGGAATTTTATGCAGCCATGAAGAAGAACGAAATGTTATCATTCGCTGGTAAATGGATGGAATTGGAGAACATCATTCTGAGTGAGGTTAGCCTGGCTCAAAAAACCAAAAATCGTATGTTCTCCCTCATATGCGGACATCAGATCAAGGGCAAACACAACAAGGGGATTGGACTATGAGCACATGATAAAAGCGAGAGCACACAAGGGAGGGGTGAGGATAGGTAAGACACCTAAAAAATTACCTAGCATTTGTTGCCCTTAACGCAGAGAAACTAAAGCAGATACCTCAGAGCAACTGAGGCCAATAGGAAAAGGGGAACAGGTACTAGAGAAAAGGTTAGATCAAAAAGAATTAACCTAGAAGGTAACACCCACGCACAGGAAATCAATGTGAGTCAATGCCCTGTATAGCTATCCTTATCTCAACCAGCAAAAACTCTTGTTCCTTCCTATTATTGCTTATACTCTCTCTACAACAAGATTAGAAATAAGGGCAAAATAGTTCCTGCTGGGTATTGGGGCGGGGGAGAGGGAGGGGGCGGAGTGGGTGGTAAGGGAGGGGGTGGGGGCAGTGGGGAGAAATGAACCAATCCTTGTATGCACATATGAATAATAAAAGAAAAGTGAAAAAAAAAAAGAACTATAAAAAAAAATTTCTCCTTGTACTACTAAATTTTCAAAATGAGAGATTGGCTTTTGGGTGGGAGCATTAGAGGTTATGTCAAATTGGGGGTTGCTATGCAGCTTGAAAAGGAATTTCTATATTATAATTTGGTATTTACAAAATTAAAAGAAAAAGAATTTAACTACTTTGGAAGTGCAAATCAGAGCAAGTCAAACATCGGCTGGGAGCTGGAGCTGGAGATTGTGTATCAGTTACTCTCAGGGAGAGAGAGGAACTCAGTCTTTATCACAAGTTGTTCTTTCACAATTTGGTTCAGTTTACATTTCTTCTTGGCAGAGTCCATCTGTGCCAGGGCGCATGGGGACCTGGCCGGCCTGTCAGGTACACCTAATGGATTTGGAAGCAAACCGTCTTCTGGCAGACATGAGAATATGGGAGCCAGTCCCTGGTCTCTGCTCCATCACCTGACTTTGTAAAACAGAACGTCTCACCACATCATACCTCTTAAGATGGGAGAGGCCACCTGGAGGATGGGTGTCTAGTCCCTTGGCTCTCAAGGCAGAGACAGCTTGATATAGAGGGTAGGCAATAATAGCACAGTGAGACCAGGAAAGAAGAAGAAAAATAAAAAACAAACAAAAAAAAACCCTAACCCTCAAAAAGCGGAAACAAAACAAAACAAAAAAACCCTGAATGCAGACAGGATTCCTTTGGAGAGGAGGGCCTGGCGGGGAATTGCAACCTTACCCCCTGGGACCGAGGCTCAGAATCCCAGCCAGGCAGTTCAGTAAACCTGTTAGTAATATGAACTTGGTTGCTGTATTTCTCAGCCCGAGCTCATGCATTATTTACCTGGCATAAGTAAACTTGCTTCTCCCACAGTTGCTGGGGAAACCACTTTGATTTATTGAGTTCTCTTATATTCTCCAACAAAAATGCTACAGTGTGTGTGTGGGGTGGGAGGGGGTGGCAGGGGTGATCCTGATTATCAGGAGCTCAGGGTGTGAATCAATAAAGGGGAGTCCCTGTTGCCCCCTCCTACTCCCGGGGAGGGTAGAGCCCAGTAAGAAAGAGAGTGGATTTCATTACTGGGAGACCCAAGATTATCATTTCCTGCTTCTCAGAGCACCCCGTTTCTCTCTGAGGTGTGTTTGCTGGGGCTGTGGAGGTCACTTGCTGGTCTCACCGACTGCTTCAGAGATACCATCAGCCCAGGCTGCCAGGGGAGGGAGGGAATCAGGTTTCCCCAGGGGCGGTTTCCCAGGTAAATCAGCCTTGGGAAGCCAGCTCCAGAAGCACAGGTAAAGTGGTCCTTTTGGCTCCCAAGCTCACTTCAGTTCGTATTTGGGAAGTAGCCTCTTGCCTACACAGCTGTGATGGCTTAGGAAGGAAGGCCTCCAGGAGGGGCAGGGACCCTGGATGCAAATCTCAGTGCTTTTATTTATAATGTGAATGTGAGCGAGTTATATGATCTTCCTCCTGATTCTCCATCCCCAACCATGCGGAAGATGGAAAATAGTATTCACCTCACCTCAGAGTGTTTGGGGGAACATGGCTCAGCTGTGTCTGTGAATCCAGCCATGCCAGCCCTTGTGACGATGGATGAAGGGCTGGCAACTTAGGTCACCTCTTTCCTTTTCTTGACCACAAGATTCAGACATCACGCCAGCCTCCCTTCCTCCTCTTTCCAGCATATTGATTTTTCTTTTCCTCTCTTTGTTCTATTTATGGCTCCCTGGCCCTCACAATTGCGTTAGCCCTGCAGAAGGAGGGCTGAAGGAGGTGATCTGGGCTCTTCCCTGCACCCAGCAGCCTGAGTGTTCTTCCATCTGTGGCCTCCGTGCATTCCTCTGGATAAACTACACCTGTGTGGCCTTTCTGTCCCTTCCAGCTTCTTTGCTTCTCCTGACAGGAAGCTGCTACTTGAGTGTGGAGGTGTCTGCCGGCTAATGTAGACTCAGAGATGTGTTGACAATATGCTTGCAACAACCTAAGCATTTACAAATTACTTAGACAACAGTCACCAATGGGAGAGCTTTGATTTTTTTCTAAAACCATAATGATAAGATAGGTTAAAAAGAAAACACCCCAAATGTGCTAGGTATCTGTAACTTCACTGTTTTTGCAGCATCTTTCTAGATTTTCACTTGTCTTTCCTCCTGGGGCTTTTTTTGTTATATTCAGGCTTCTGCTTAAATCTATACATAGCTACTATTGAGATTAAAATAGAGGTGGTAATTGCACCTTTAACATTTCTACCTTCACATGAGGTGCTAAGCATCCCCAAGTGACTCAGTTTCTCTCTACTTCAGCCAGTTCACTGCTCCAGGCCTCAACGAATTCTGTTTTCTCTTTCTGAAATGGCCAGGAAATCTCTATGTGTCCAGCCTCAGATCGGCATCCATCCAGAACGTTCTCATGGGGTGGATATTCCAACTGATTTCTTAAAGGGACTTAATTTCTTGCAATCCTAACGATAAATCAACAAAGAAAACACAGGTCCTCTCACAAATCTCTTTTGGCAATGGGTGCTTTTCTGAGAGGAACAAAGAATTCCGCACTGAGGAGGGGCAGCCAAAAGAAGAGCAGAGAATTTTCTAGGCCGGTGGTTCTCAAACCACGGAAGGAAGGAAGGTGCAGCACAGGGCCCACCCCAGGGGTCCTGAACTGAAGGTCTGGGTGGGGCTGGACAGTTTGCATTTCTAGCAAGGTCCCAGGAGATGTGGGTGATCCTGTGCAGGACCCACTTGTCAAGGCAGGAAGGACAGAGAAGTCCTGACACAGGGGAAGAGCATGGGGTTGAGTTCAAGGGCAAGAAAAGAAGGCTAGGGATGTAGCTTAGTGGGGGAGCGCTGTGTGAGACCCTTGTTTCCATTCCCAGCAGAGACAGAAGAGAAAAGGAGGTCCAGTGTGGGGACTGGAGAGGTAGGCAGGCCAGCTGTGTCACGCAGTGAGAACACACACGCACACGCATGCACACATACATGCACGCACACACATGCACACACGTGTTTGGAGTATTAACGACTTGGCCTGGTCTTCTTTATTGTTATTTCATTTCATTTGATTCTTTTCATAGTTACCACACTGAGCTCTGTGTATGTTTGTTCATATATATATATATATATATATATATATGTATGTATATATTTTAGGTAGGGTTTCACTATCACCAGGCTGTCCTGGGCTGTGGTGGGCCAACAGCCTCCTTAGTGCTGGGACTCCAAGCGTATTCCACTGTGCTGGACTTGCTCTATCTTTGGTTTCTATAACCCACAGAATAGATGCTGGGTAAACTGTATTACTTGCCAGACACGGTACTAAGCTTTTTATAAGCATTATCTCATTCAATCCTCCTATGAAGTAGGAGCTGTAATGACTCCATTTTACAGATAAGGAACACTGAAGCACAGAGAGGTTATATCAACTGTCCAGGGTGACCTAACTAGGACATAGGAGCTGAGGCCTGAGCCTCTACCTCACATGGCTTCTGCTCCGTGTCACTGTCCTTATGCAGGAGGAACATCTGCGAGGCAGTCAGACATAAGTGTCATTGCCTTTTATTTTATTTTATGTATTTATTTATTTTGCAGTGCTGAGATGGAACCCAGGGCCTCAAGCATGCTAGGCAAGCTCTGTACCACTGACTGCCACTTAAAAGATGAGGAAACTGAGGCTGGAAGAAGAGTGTTGCCTTAGATCTCCCAATTCCAGGTTTGTCACAAACCTGGGCTGGTAATAAACCACAAACCCGAATTGAGTCTACCTTGTGCCAGCACTGAATCAGGCAGACAAAGCAGTTAATCAAGAAGGAGGAGGCCTGCCTGGCAGGTGTGAGGGCGAGGCCATCGCCCTGCAGAGATGGGCCGATTGCTTTGTTCCGTGGTGGGCGTCCTGTCCTCAGCTTCTCTCCCTCCTGGGTTGGTCTGGGGCAGCAGCTGGCTTCTAGGCTAACAGGTGCCAACAGGGCCAGTGGTTCACAAAGCTGCACAGGCACAGAGAGGTACGGTCCTCCCCCGAGGGAGCGAAAGCAGACACTGTAAACACTTAGGGCTTTCTCTCTGATCTGCAGGGTCATCAGAGCCGCTTTCCTGCCCAGGTAGAGTTCCCTGGGGAGGGCTGACCTGAACCTTTGGGAAGCTGTGCC
This sequence comes from Castor canadensis, assembly GCF_047511655.1. Taxonomy (NCBI): domain Eukaryota; kingdom Metazoa; phylum Chordata; class Mammalia; order Rodentia; family Castoridae; genus Castor; species Castor canadensis. The sequence continues at coordinate 58,246,566 of NC_133399.1, read as the reverse complement.
CTGCTGAACAGATGGTCCTGGGGCTGGGCAGGGGAGGAGAGGAGCCCAACAATTACTCCCAAATCTGAATCCCAGACTCTGAATGCCTCTGAGAGAGTCCTAGGTTCACAATAAATGCCTCCAGGTGCTCCCGAGTTTTGCTCTTTGGCTTTAAAAATAGTTACTTTCTAGATAACAAGAAAAAATGTCACACATAGTTTTAAGAAGCTCTGAATACCTTTTTTATATGTGTGTTTGTGTGGTAATGGAGATTGAACCTGGCACTTGCTAGACAAGTACTCTATGACTTGACCTACATCCCCGGCTCCTCTGAACACCTGTAAATAAAAGTGTGCCAAAGTGCATGCTGGGGAGCAGAGTGCCCAGGTCTGAAGCACCTTACTTGCTTCTGACCAGCTGACTTTGATTTGGGGCAATTTCCCTGGCACTTGCCTGAGATCAGAGTTCTAATCAAGAAGGTGATTTTTTTTTTTTCTGTTTATCTTTTTTGGCAGCCCTGGGGTTTGAACTCAGGGCCTCACGTTTACAAGGTAGGTGCTCTTACTGCTTGAGCTAAGATTACAAGTGCAGGTCATTGGTGCTGGGCTAAGAAGGTACTTATTTTCAAAGCTAACTTTTTTTTTGCAGTACTGGGGTTTGAACTCAGATCCTACACCTTGAGCCACTCTACCAGTACTTTCTTGTGTTGGGATTTTTGGAGATAGGGTCTCACAAACTATTTGCCTGGGTTGGCTTCGAACTGTGATCCTCCTTATCTCTGCTTTCTGCATAGGTAAAATTACAGATGTGACCCACGGTACCCGCCTCAAAGCTAACTTTTTTTTTTTTTTCAAACTGGGTCTTGCTATGTACCCCAAGCTGGCCTCAAACTTGTGATCCTTCTGTTTCAGCCTCCTGAGTGCTGGAATTAGAGGTGTGTGCCACCACGCCTGGCTCAAGCTAACTTTCGTATTGAAGTTAGGGGCTGTACTTATTCCATTTCCTCTGCTTACAATGACCTTACTGCTTTTTTGACTCTGTGAACTCCTATACATTTTTCAAGACCCTATTCAACATCACCTTCCAAACTGCCATCTCCTGCCCTTCTTTCAATATCACAAAGTCATTACTACATCAAAGACCGCTTTGTTCACAATCCCATATAACAACCATGGCTATTTTTCTGTTCAGGTGGTCCACAGGACTCAAGAAAAGAAATTCTTGAGCCAGGCATGGTGGATCACACTTGTAATTCCAGCTACTCTGGGGGTAGAGGCAAGAGGATCGTTAGTTTGAGGTCAGCCCCAGGTAAAATTAGTGAGATCCTATAGCAAAACAAAATACCAACAAAAAGGACTGGGGGTTTAGTTCAAGTGATAGCACACTTGCTTGGTGAGTGTGAGGCCCTAGGTTCAATCCCCGGATCACAAAACAAACAAAAAAAGGATTGTTTCTTATGTGTCATTGTGCCCCCAATATCCAGTATAATACCTAACCCTTAACAAGTAGCCTGGCATTAATATTCTTAAATAATTGTGTCTATTCTTTCTGCATTAGAAGGGGTGTAAACAGAAAGCAATGTTGATCAGTGTCCATAGCCGACCACGTACTGCCCAGGCATCATTTTTGTGTCACTTTCATTGCTTCTCTATTTGAAGCCTTTTTATCTGTTTGAATGCAGATTAGAGAGGCAGAGACATCTAACCGTGGTGATCAGGGACACGGTTGATAGGTATCCCGAAGGCTGTGGGGGAGACACAGAGAAGGACAGTGTCCTCTAGGCGTTCAAAGTCTTTCAGAGGGCCTGGGGGTGTGGCGCATGGTGTGCTAAGCATGTGTAAAGGTCAGGGTTCAAACCCGAGCACCACGAAAAGAGAAAATTCTTACTGTGGACTCCACATACTCCAAACCCATTCAAAGAGAGATGATGGACATTGTAAAACACATTGATTTCTAAATAAATGATACAGATCTAACTGTAATAGAAATGAAACAAAATAAAACCAACAAAGGAGATGGCTGTGAGCCGCAGTGTTTTTGAGGAAACCTCAGACGTCCATCTCTCCCAGTGACCTGTGTTCTTGTTTGCCTTGCACCTTGATCCAGAAACCTGTTGGCCAGGGAACTGGAGAAAGGGTTTTTTTTTTTTAGATATTGGGGTTTGAACTCAGGCAGATACTCTACCACTTGAGACATGCCCCTGCCATTTTAGTTTGATTTTCAGGTAGAGTTTCATGCTAATTTTGCCAGGCTGACCTAAACCATGATCCTCTGTCTCTGCCTATCAATTAACTGGGATTATAGATGTGTACCACCACTCCCAGCCCTTGGAGAATTGCTTATAATGATATCTTATATTTAGACTTTTCCAAAGGTGTGATACCATCCATGACCGTATTTTTCTCTCTAAAGTCACATAGCTATAATGAAGTCAGGCCAGAGGTTGAATTCTGTCACTTGCTAGTGGGGCTTCTGATTACCCACATGTCATTGGTGTGCCCTTTCCTTGAGTGTATTACTGCATAGCTTGAACAACTGTACATGGCTGTAGTTGGGAATGGAGGGAGGGAGGGAGGAAGGAAGAAAAGGTAGGAAGGAAGAGAAGGGAGGAAGGAAGGAAGACAAGGAAGGAAGGAGTGTGTGTCTGCATGTTCATGTGCCTGTCCTGGTGTGTGGGTATGGGTTTAAGTAGGAGATTAATCTTTTTAATTTTGTTTAAGGTATTTTTATTTTATTTAATTTAGATAGGGTCTCATTATGTAGCACAAGCTGGCCTTGAACTCAAGATCCTGACAGGCACGCACTACTATGCATTTGCTTTAGTCATTTCTCATTTACCTTTGTGGCCTGGGACCACGATCTTTCTTCTTACGTCTCTTGTGTAGCTAGGATCACAGACTTGCTCCACCATACCTGGCTTATTGACTGAAATGGGGTCTTGCTAAATTTTTGCCCAGTTTGGCTTGGAATCTCAATCTTCCTATCTCCACCTCCCAAGTAACTGAGATTATAGGTGTAAACCACAATGCTGGGCCTCATATTTTGCAATATATATAATCAAATCTTTTTTTGTCTTCAAATGCATTGTCTGGTCCATGCTCCTCTCCAGTTCTTGTGGTTATACAAATATTCTATATTTCTGTATTGAAAAACATGCAGTTAAAATGTGAATTCTTTTGAGGCTTGGGTTTTTCTTCCCTGGACCACACACACTAAGGGTTCAACCAGGTTGCTATGTGTGCACATGCCAGTGTCCGTATTCCACTTCATCAGTTACTCTAATCATGTCTTCATTTTCTCCTGTTCAGGATTTAACGCAGGACCACACAATGCATTCAATTGTTGTTGTCTTTTTACTCTCTTTTACTTTATTTTGTTATTTATTTATTTTGCAGTGCTGGAGATTAGAACCCTGGGGCTTGTGCATCTCTAGCAAGTGCTCCACGACTCAGCTACATTCCCAGCCCTCCATTCTTTTAAACTGGACAATTTCTTAGGCTTTATATTTCAAATGACCTTGACTTTTTGTTTTGCAAAGTAGTTTCAATTAGACCTTGACACTTAAAAGCAGTAAGGTCAATTTTTAGATAAAGTTTTACTCAATTCAGTTTTTCTAGTGTTTTCTGGCAATAGGGTCAGCTTATGTATTTTGGGAAGCAAAGGACACTTCTTGGAGCACCACATCAGAGACACATGAGGTTGGCCCAACAGTGGTACAAGTGGCTGTAATAGTGGCCTCCAGGTGTCATCACTATATTTTCTGCCTTTGTAATTAATGTGTAATTTATGGGGAAATATAAACATCCTCTTTATCAAATTTTCACAGAATAGATTCTAAAAATTCATTATTATTTTAATTGTACAAATTTATGGGGTAGAGGGTGATAATTTGATACATTGTATAACAGTGTGTTATGATCAAATTAGGGTAGCTAACATTTTCATCTCTTAAACATCTTTATTTACATTTTTGATTAACACGCAATAATTGTACATATTTATGGTGTATGGTGTGATATTTCAATACATGTTTCCAATATGTACTGACAAAACCAGGGTAATTATCATTTGCATCTTATCATTGTTTCATGCTTGGAGGCCTTGACTTCCTCTCTTCTAGTTACAGAGGAAAATAAAATATATAATTGGTATTACCCCCCTGCTTAGAACACTAGAACTTGCACAAACTCACTTTAATATTCACTGATGATTTTCTAATGGCGCTGTTCCTTCCTTATGGTTGAGATTTTACTGTGAGGAAGAAATTAAGAGCTTTACCCCTACCTTTGCAGGCATGTATGTGTGGGTGGATGGCCGGATGGCTAGAAATTGGTGTGAGTTCATGGATTATTATTTTATTCATGGGTTATAGTCCACTACTATTATCATTTATTTTATTGCTTGAAAGAGCAAAGATTTGGCTGGTGGGCATAGTATGATTTCTTAGCCTACTGTTTTCTCACATGTTTATTTATGGGTAAAAATTTATTTACCCATAAGTTGTTCTAGTTCATGACCACAACCTAGACTCAGAATTTTAAAGCTGAAAATACCTTTAGCTGTCATTTTTCTTCACTCTGGCCTCTTTATTTTGCAAAGAAAATTCTGACCCCAGAGAACTGAGGCAGTTTTTAAAGGCCACATGGCTTCATAGGGGCAGAGCTGACGTGGAGATACCAGGCTCTCATCTAGAGCTCTTCCTGGTGCCTTCCAAGGGGCCTCATGTTACTCCCACATCCTGTGTGGGGTATCAGGAATGGATGGTTCCAGTGTTCACGGACAAGGGTTCTCAAAGAGTTCTTGGGGATCTCTCCTGGATTCTTAACCTTGGCAATGAGAGAACAAGGTCCTTAGAATCTTCAGGACTTTTGTCATTGTGTTGAACAACTCCCAAAAGGCCTATTGGGTGACAAGAAATGATTTATAACTAACATCTCATAATTTAGTAGTTGTAAACCGTGACACTGGGATGGGTGTCTGTGGTCTGTGGTCTACGTGCTTGGCCTCCTGTCCATCCTTTGGTACTATCCGTCCACTTTTGGAAGAGGTGACCACTTCCCCATTTCTAGTTCATGTGCTACTGTTTGGATATCGCAGGTCCCTCAAAGGCTCATGTGTTAAACGCTTGGTTCCCAGGGTGGTGCTGGTGGGAGGTGGTGGAAACTTTGCGAGGTGGGGGCCTTCTAGGAGGCCCTTAGGTCATGGGGGTTTTGGAACCCTGGGCCCATCCAGTTCCCACTTATATCACTACTGATGATATAAGCAGTTTTGCTCCACCACACACTCCCACCATTGCTCTCTGGGATGGTCACCAAAGCCCAAAGCAATGGGTCTACCTGATCTTGGAGTGGAACCTCTAAAACTATGAGCCAAGATAAATCTTTTCTCTTTATAAGGTAATTAGCTCAGCTATTTTGTTATAGCAAGGGAAAGCTGACCATGTGATCTGGAAAGGGCTAGTCCAGCCTGGCCAAGCTGGTCACCAAGATAATTAATTCAGATGGACATGTGACCCAAGATGAGCTCATGAAACTCATTGTAGAACTGTGGCTGACATCGTTAGGAAAGAAGTGCTTTCTTTTCATTGAAATAGCTGGTTGTAAGGACCCAAGTAACAGTGAACTTCGGGGGCCATGGTTGCTGCCTTGCCCAAAGAGCCTTCCTAAGAAACGAAGCCAATAATGGAAATGCAGGGACAGAGAGAACAGACATTACTTGAGCCTGATCCCATAAGCCAGAAGCCACCTACCTGAGGACGTTTTAGTTCTGAGAGCCAAACAAGTCAATATTGTACGGTTGGAGTAAGGTTTTAGTCACTCGCAACTGTCCTAACACCACCTCTTTTCACTCTTAGGCCTCTCTTTCCAGAGCTTCAAAGGGAGCTTGGCGTTATTGCTGCCCTTGCCTGGTGCTCCCCGTAGGGCCCTGATCCCTGCGGCTCAGCTCTGTCTACCAACTCTTGCTGATCTCCTCTTGTTTTGTCTTCTTGTTTCTAATGCATGCTGGCATGTATGTGTGTGTGTGTGTGTGGATGCTTTCTTTCCTCTTACCTTGCAGGTTGTTGTCAGAATCAAGTGGGAATAGAGTAGGGAGAATACTCAGCCTCGTACCTGGCAGGTACAATTAGCCCTCGCCTTCCCCTTCTCTCTTCCAGATTCAGGGTGTGATTTGAGGATCTGTGGTGTCTTCCAATTTTCAACATCCTCATTCAAACAGTGAGGAGTTAGGGTACAGTTGCCAGAAATTTCACTAGTTTTTATTAATTTTATCTGTTTAGAGTGAGATATCTCAAAGTCAGTGAATAAATTTATGTCACATATGTTTATGCAAATCGGTATTTGTCTTTTGAGCTGACAGCTGTAGTGCTTGCTTTGTTCTGGGATGCTGCAGCAGAGGCCAAATGTACCACGCTTCTTTTCTTTTCTTTTTTTATTCACATGTGCATACATTCTTTGGGTCACTTCTCCTCCCTTCCCCCTTCAGTTCCAGGCAGGTCCTGTTCTGCCTTTATCACTAGTTTTGTTGAAAAAAAGAGACAAGCCTGATAAGGAAGACAAAGTGTTTTTGCTAGTTGAGTTGAGGATAGCTATACAGAAATATTCCTAGCATTGCTTTTGTGTACCCATGTGTTACTACCCATGTTGATTCATCTCTAACTAATCTTTACACTGGTTACTGATCCCCTTCTCATGATAACCTCTGTTGCTTTAAGGTTTCTGAATTAGTTCCTCTGGAGTGGGGACATCAAACGCTTTCATGTTTTGGGTTTTCCACCTATTTCTATATCACCCATATGTGCTCTCCCCAGTCCAACCACATTGCTGCATTTGCCCTAGATCTAAAGTCTGCATATGAAGGAGAACATATGATTTTTGGTCTTCTGGGCCTGGCTGACCTCACTCAGAATGATGTTCTCCAGTTCCATCCATTTACCTGCAAATGATAAGATTTCATTCTTCTTCATGGCTGAGTAAAATTCCATTGCGTACAAGTACCACATTTTCTTGATCCATTCGTCACTAGTGGGGCATCTGTATCATGCTTCTAAAGTGATGGCTGCCAGCTCCCACGTGTCACATCACAGGAGGCATTTCACAAGTGGGCCAGCGCCAATGTTGGATGTGGCCATGAAGCACCTGTAAGTCTATTTTAAATTTTGTAATGTATTTTATTGTTTATTAATGTTATGAAAATCACACTTACCAGTTAGTGTAGAACATACAAAAAATGAATTTCTTACCCATTTCAACCCCAACCTCTGAAATAAACAATGTAACTAGATTCATGTGGCTCCTTCCATATTTTCCCCCGCATACAAATTTCCCCACATAGATGCACATTTTCCTTTTTTTTTTTCCTGTGCTATTCGGGTTTGAACTCAAGGCCTCAGACTTGCTAGGCAGCTGCTCTACTGCTTGAGCCACTCCACCAGCCACATTTTCAAACATCCACAACATATATATCCACTTAAAGGCTACCCCTTTTCATTTTTTCATACAAAATAAGATCATATTTTGTACTCTACACTTTTTGTGCTACTGGGGATTGAACTCAGGGCCTCATGCTTACTAGGCCAGAGCTCTACCATTTCAGCCACTCCTCCAGTCCTGTACTTTATTTTTTAAAAAGCCTAATAATCATGTACTTCTCTTTAGGTCAATGAAAGCAGATATAACTCATTGTCTTTGTTTATGTGCATGTACCATATTTATCTAATCCTCTGGGTTTTTCAGGTAGTCCACAGCTTTCTGCTCTTTATGGCATACAATGCTGAAATGAGGACCTTTGTAAATATACTTATTTATATTTAAGGAAACAGTTGGTTATTGTACTCTTGGGGCCCTGTGCTATATATGAAGGACACTTACTATGACACATCTCCTGTCAGTCTGCCCCCTAACTAGAAGACATCTCCAACTCCCTCTCCCAGAATATGTTTTCAGCAGAGCTCTTCTTGTCAAATGCAGAAGGCAGACCAGGATGTAAGAGCAGCCTGGCTCCAGGCAGACCTGGAGCAGTCATTCCTTTGTTTCTTCTCCTCTCCCTGCCTTGGTGCCTGAGCATCTCGGCTGCCTCCACTGTCAGCGACAAGGTGTTACTGAGATCCGGATAAATGAGATAGTAACTCTCTGCTCCCTAGGGATGTGGGGCAGTGTTTATGCCTACTGAATGGCCTTGGCAGTGCTGTGCGGATAGAAACTACTTAATTAATATGAAATTAGAATGATCAATCCAGTGGCTGAAGTAATCCCTTTGAAGGTGGGGTCGTCTCTGAGGCCATCTAAGAATGAATGAGATGAGAAATTGAAACTCATAGATAATCTCCAATACCACATCATTTAGTCAACCTTTTTTGTCAAAACTGCTAAACTCAATCCCCTATTTTCATTTTTGTACAGGTGGAGCTTGACATGGCCACCAGGAAGGTAGCGGAGGGAATGTCAGGAATCCCCCTTGCTGGGACATGGGTAGAAGTCTCAGAAGTAACTTCTGAATTACAACAGTCAAGGCTGCCAAAGGGCAGTTAGAGACCTAAAAATGCAACTGCCTGAAGGCGCCTCCTGAGCAGGGTGGGGCAGAGAAAGGCTCAGGGAAAGAGTTCAAGTGAGTCTTGGTCTCTGGCCAGCCTTGCCCTTGGGGTTATTCATCCACTCCAGCGTTTAGGATGACCTTAGTGTTTCATTTCCTGGGAGGACCCCAGTAACTTTTAGTTAAAAGTGATGTCATCCTATCCACTCTGTAATGGCAGACTGATAGCTGAGCAGAGAGGTCGGGACACCTGGGTCTGAACCTGGTTTTGCTAGGAGTTAGCTCTGCGACTCGGGGCCATGGCATCAGCTTTCTCTGCCATGGTCCCTCCCTTTGCCAAATGCAGGACTTGGAATGTAAAATTCTGACTGTAGTCCTCTCTGACTCAGAAAACAACCCCATGAGCCTGAAGAATTTTGCACTGCTGCTCCATAGGGGGTTTCAGCAGGAAGAGAGGACAGATGGCGCTCTCTGGAATGTGTTCAGAAATGTGGTGTGTGATGTACTGTGTGAATGAAGTATGGTGCCCTTTAAACACAGCTTCCCCCCAGGAGGACTCTGCACGCCCTGTGCTCTCTGGCTCTCATTCACATTCCAGAGTTGCTCCGGGGCACAGGCAGCCCTCACGTGCTTGTGCACCGGAACACACACCTACACCACTGGACTCTGACACACAGTGGATGACTCACAGCCGACAAGATCATTACACACACAGGGTGACTCAGCAGGGACTCACACGCATTGTGACTGAAGTGTGATGTGCCTGTGCCCACAGTGGCAGGAACTCCCATGGGCCGTGGTTGAGCATCTCAGCAGCATCTGTAAATGATTTGCATTCTTGGCTCTTCCGATCTGCCTGTTCTTTGTCTTTCTGTTCTCTGTTCAACCCTTTCCTTCCCTTCTGTCTCCTCCTTGGCTGGCTTTGGCCTAAACTTGGCCAGCTTCCCAAACCTTAGCAGGTGATACCCAAGTCCTCTGGTCATCTCTGAGTTGCTGGGTCTCATCCCTCCCTAGCCTAGATGCCTCATCCCAGCCTCTGCAACATCCTGGTGGGAGGGTCTTTAATGTCTGTGCCCTTTGAGCCTGTCCCTTTCACAAGATGAGGGGAATTAAGGGTGGGCCCCAGATGGAAAGTGTGGGAACCTGATGGAGGGCTGTCAGCAGCGCCGAGGGTGCCAGCAGCCCAGGCAGATGGAAGTGCTGGGACTGGGTATTGAGCAGGACCAGCTGTGTGTCTGAAGTCTAGAGAAAGGAAGGCACTGCATATTCTGGTTTGATGGCTGTGGGCTTTGGCTCTTGCTGGGACCCACCCCGGCGTAGGCACCAGGCTGTGGGAGGAGGGTGAGAGGAGCAGCCACTGCTGCCCTGCCTATGCATTGATCGGTTCTGATGGGAAGACAGGGACAAATTTTGGTGCCACATGCCTAGAGCACCTGCTTCCCCTTCTCTAGGGGTTCCTCAAAAATGTGAGGGAACAGTATGGAGAGCAGGTCAGATGCTCTCAACTTTTTTTCTTTCTTTTTTTTTTTTTGTAGTGCTGGGGATTGAACTCAGAGTCTTGAGCACACTAGACCAGCGCTCTACCACCAAGCTGCATCCAACCCCTGTTTCAACTATTAATAACCCTGTGGCCCTTGGTGTGGTTTTAACCATTTGAGTCTCGGCTTTCTCTGCTGTTAAATGCCAGATGAGCTCTTTTGTGTCTGCTCTGAAGATGTGGTGGTGAGATCAGGGATGTGACTGTGCCTTGGCAAGTTAAAAGTGACTCACAAACAAAAGTGAGAATTCCAACAATGGGGAGGAGGAGCTGACGAAGGGCCAGTCCTAAGGATCTGTGAGTGAAACAAAGATTCCTCTCCTGGGTACCCACCAGGAGAAGTCCCTGCTGAAGCAGGGACTTGTAGTTAGGGCCTCCCTGACTACACCAAAGAGTCCCAGGCAAGGACTTAACTTGCACCAGCTCTGGACCCAGAAGGGATGGGGCTGAGCACTTTCCTGGAGAAAGGAGGAGTGAGCCTTCCATTTGGGTACCCTGTCAGGCAGTGTGCCATGGGAGTCCACACCTAAGGAGGTGCAGTCCCCCATGCTAAGAACATGGGGACCTTTGTGCCTAGAAACCAGATACGCTGAGCTCTCAGCTAGCTGCTTATAGCTTGAGATTGAAATGCCCTGTTCAAATGTAAAAGTCTTGCAAGCCTTGAGACTATTTTTTTTCCAGTCACTAGTGCAAGAACCTTATCTTTGACCACTTCTATCTGTCTGTAGGGCTAGAATCCAGAAGAAGCCACCTTGCCTTAGCAGACCCAAGTCTCTGACTCCCATCTGTACTCTCTGAATATCCTGGGCTCTCTGCCTTCCTTCCTGGGAGAGGCTTCCTCAGCAAGCATACTGGAGGTTCCCAGTAAATTCCTTTCTTGCAACTGGTGTGCTGACTTTGGGTTCAAGGTTGTTGTGCCTAGAAGAGCTAAGATTATCTTGGAGATTGCCTGGCAGATTCAGCAGACTCCAGCCTACTTCTGCAAAGACCCTAGGGCTCCCACTCCCTGAAGTGGAGAAGATCTCATCCTCTGAACATCCAAAGAGAGGGTTGAATCAAATAATCCATGTTGACCTCTTAATAGAAGTACATAGAAGTTGCCTCACCAATTTCTGTGTTCTGCATGTCTTCTTCCAGAGGATGTGGAAGCAATAGAAACACTCCACTCCATTAAATATGTGTGGGTGTAAAGAAGGGCCCGTTACTCGTGTGACAACTCACAACTCATACGCAGTGTGTACTGTAAACCAGCCAACAATCCACGACAGTAAGATGGTAGTGGTGTTTTTGTGGTGCTAGTGATGGAACCTGGGGCCTCGTCACGCTGTGCAAGTGCTCTACCACTTAGTTACAACCCCAAGCCCCTGTTATTTACACCTCTGTTCCAAATAAGTTTGTCATATGAAAATCTAACCTGATGTTTATTCAATTCTCTGTTGAATGTTTAACTTACATAGCAGTTACTACGCGCCAGTCACAGTTCTAAGTGCTTTTTTTTGTTGTTATTTTGAGACAGGGTCTCACTGTGTGGTCTATGCTGGCCTCCAACTTGCAGTCCTCTTGCTGTAGCCTCCCAAGTGCTGGGATTACAGGTGTGTATCACCATGCCTGGCTTCTAAGCTCTTTTCTGCGATATTAATACATTTAATATTCATAAAGCCCTCTTACCTATCTTGCTGCTGACGACACCGAGGACTCAGGTTATCAGTTCATAATGTGAACATCACTTAGTCCCAGGTGGTGGGCATCGACTTTCAGCTTTTTTTTTTTTCTCTTTTGGAGGTACTGGGATTTGAGCTTAGGGCTTTGTGCTTTGCTCTACCACTTTAGATGGCCTCCAGCCCTGGGTATGGACTTTTTTTTTTTTTTTTTTGTGGCACTGGGATTTGCAGGTACTCTACCACTTGAACCACTCTACCAGTCCTTTGTTGTGTTGGATTTTCTCCAGATAGGGTCTTGAGAAGTGTTTGCCTGGGCTGGCTTTGAACTTCAATCCTCCTGATCTCTGCCTCATGAGTAGTTGGGATTACAGGCGTGAGCCACTGGGACCTGGCCTGGGTGTGGACTTTTAATGGAGATCACCTGGGCACTTGGCTTGCCCCCAACCCTGGGCCCACTGGTGACAGTTAATCTAGCAGCCCCGTATTTTCCCATTGGCTTTCCGGAGAGCAGCAAGAATTCTTGAGCATTGGCACTATGGAGCCATGAAATAGGCTAGAATTCTGTGACACCTTTGCTCAGGCTCAGGTCAATACTGACAGTGGCCCTGTTCCCACTCCCAGGTCCTCTGGTTCTTGGTTCCTCAGAGACAGTGCCCACCGAGACTGTCTTTCCCTTACTGCCCCCACCCTCTTCAGGGGAGCCCCGTGGAGCCATTCTTCTCCATCTCAGTTGTGGGGCCTCTTTTGGCAAGGACTTAGAAGCTTCTCTTATTTACCCATTAACAATTAAGCTGTAGGCATTTAATACATAAACACGGAAAACATCAGCATAATTACAGAAAAGATTTCAAAAGCTTTTGGCAAGGAAGGACCTGAATATTTACTTAACAAAAGAATTCTTGACTTCAGTCTGAAGAAAGAATTCACAATAGGGTTTAACAAACCAACTTCTCCAGTAAATTAAAAACATTCTTTTACTTATTCAAATTATGATTTGTGTTTTTAAAATGTGACTCATGCACAACTTTTCAAGAGGACACTCACCACTTGTCCCCTGAGCACTTCGTTCCCACATTATCCTCCACCATTTCGCACTTGAGATAGTGCCTCTCTGAGTGGAGATGGGTGACAGAGAGGGAGTGGGATGAGGGGTATGTGCCTTAGGAGCTGAAACTCCGCCATTAGAAACACTTTCCTGTTTTAAGCTTGCCCTTAAAACCCTTCTGTTACACAAGAAGAGTGTTCAAAGTCATGCCTCACTGTTAAGTATTTCTTCTGCAACCAAGGGAACCTACCCTGTGCCAGTCTGTGAGAGCTCAGGGGCCTTGGGAAGAGGACGGAAGGGGGGAGAAAACACCAATGGGTTTATTGGGAATGAATGACACTGACTTCTTCATTCGTTTGTTTGATCTTTTAGGCACCTCTAATGATCCTTACCATGGCCAGATATTTGGGCTAGAAAGAGAAATAAGAAAATAGGGAAGTCAGAGCAGCAGACATGCAGTTAAGCAAGATTAAAAGTCAGGACAGACTGTACAGTTTTCCCTGGCCCAGGTTGACAGATACATGGGCACAGTGTTGGGGAAGGCTTTGTAGATGTGACAGTTGACTTTCAAAGGCTGAGGAGTAATAATAATAAAGAATAAAACAACACATATTGTATTTGCTTTGTTTCTGCATTATGCTAAGCATCTTAGGTTTAAAAGAAAAATACATTTTTTTTTTGAGACAAGGTCTCACTTGTGATTACCTGTCTGAACTTCCCAAGTGCTGGGATTATAGATGTGTGCCACGGCGCCTGGCCAGGATCTTGATTTTAACTCATGTAATCTTCGCAAAATCACCATAAGGAAGGTTGTTATGGTTTGGATGTTCAATGTTCCCCCAAAGGCCCGTGTCTCAAGGCTCCCCAGGGTGGTGCTATTGGGAGACAGGGGATCCTTTAGGAGGACTAGTGAAAAGTCCTCAGGTCATTGGGGGCATGGCTCTGAAGGGAAGAGTGGGACCCTGTCCCATTGTCTGTCTCTGCTTCCTGGTTTACAATGTACGTGGATGCTTTGTCACACTTCCCTACCATGATATGGTCCCCTTACCAGGCCCAAAGCAATCTTGGGCTGGACCTTCCCAAACCATGAGACAAATGAAGCTTCTTTCTTTATATACTAATTGTCTAAGGTATTTTGTTTTTAGTAATGGGAAGCAGATGAGTACAGAAGTACTGTTATTATCTTTGTGCTGTATATAAGGAAATTGAGGCTTCACGTAATTTAGAGAAATTAAGGAGTCTGCTGGTCCCATAGCCAGTGTGCAGTAAGAGCAGGACCAGGGCCCAGGCAATCTAGTGCTAGTGTTCTCAAACACTGCGATGGATTATTGTGTACAGATGTTGTTATTTTGATTATGAAATATTTAAAATACCAAGAAAAATACAAAGAGTAACATCATGAAGTCCCATAAATCTACCATTCATCTCCATTGAACTCCAATACTTTGCCTCACTTGCTTGGTTTTTCTTAAAAAGAAAAGAAGTTACAGATGGAATTGAAGTTCCCTATTACTCTATCCTGAATTGCCCTCCTTTTGCAGGGGTAGCAACTCTCCTACATTTGTGTTTGTTTCCTAGGCATGTTCTTATGCTATTGAGCCAATTGTAAATATCTATCAATAATCTATAGGATTTTTTGCAGGGTTTCAAACTTATATAACTAGTGTCATTTTAGAGTTTGCTTTGATATTCCACATTATTGAGATTTTATGTTCATTTATTTAAAATACCTATCATGAAATATCACATAAATCATTTAAAATACATAGTACTCCATTGCGTGAATAATATACTGTGTATTAATTCTCTAGCTTTTAAAAATGCTTTGCCGATAGACACAACACTGCAGTGAACTTTCTTATCATGTCCTTGTGCTCCTATGGAAATCTTCAGAAGGGCGTTGCAAGAAGGGAAGACCCACTCTTGGCTTCAACTCATTGAATCCACTCCAAAAGGCTTGGCCGGCTAAACTCCTGCCATCAACGTGCGGGAGTCCTGCTACCCTACCTGCCCCAGTACCTGCTACAAGCAAACTTCCCATATGAAATGTTTTCTGTTATTTTAGTTGCATTCCTGATTATTATTCCTTATTATTATAAGTTGAACATTGTTACATTTCCTGCTCGTATGTTTCTTCTGGGAATTTCCTGTTTACTTTTGTGTACCCTGTTAATTACTTTTCTACTACTGAGTTAAATCAAATTGCAAAGCAAAAAGATTATCTTGGCTCACAGTTTTGGAGGTCTGGGAGACATTTCAGATCTAAACTTCTTAACTGATTTTTCTACATTTAAAAATTGACAAAGATCCAGGTGTGGTGGCACAATCCTATAATCCCAGCATTCAGGAAACTGTAGCAGGATGACTGGGATTTTGAGGACATCTTGGGTTACATATTAAGACCCTACCAAGAAAAATGATTTCTTAAGGGCGGGGGTGTGTACAGTTCTGTGTAATTCATGTAACATAATAGCAGCTGGAATGCAGCATAGTTCTATTTCCCCAAGAAGCTATAAGGGTATTCTAAACCATGAATTCAATTTCTTTAATATATACAGAATTATTTGGCTCCTCTCTCTCTCTCTCTCTCTCTCTCTCTCTCTCTCTCTCTCTCTCTCTCTCTCGGCAGTACTGGGATGTGAACTCAGGGCCTCATGCTTATTAGGCAGGTACTCTACCACTTGAGCCACTTCACCAGCCCTGTTTTGTGTTGGGTACTTTGAAGATGGGGTCTCAAAAACTATTTCTCCAGAACTGGCCTCAAACTGTGATCCTCCTGAGCCCTGCCTCCTGCGTAGCTAGGATTATAGATGTGAGCCACCGGTGCCCAACTCATCTATTTCTTAGTAGGTAAGCTTTGTGGCTTTCAAGGAGTTGGTTCATTTTACCCAAGTTATCAAATTTGCTTGTGTGGAGTGTAATATTTTCTTCTTTTAGAGATGGGGTTTTGCCATGTTGCTGAGGCTGGCCTACACTGCCTGGCTTCAAGTGACCTTCTGTCTCCACCTCCTGAGTAGCTGGAACGACAGGTATGTGTGTTTGTTTTTTTTTTAAACTGTGAAGTCTATAATGATATCTTCTCCTTCACTTTAGATATTGGTTATTTGTGTCCTGTCTCCTCCCCTCTCCCTTCCCTTCCCTTCTTTTTTAGTCTGGCTAGAGGTTGAATTTCATTGGAAATTTCAAGACATTAACTTTTAGTTTCATCGATGTTCACGTTTTTAATTTCATTGGTTTCTTGTTTTTAATGCTTTCTTCCTACTAATTGTTTGGGTGTACTTTGCTCTTCTAGCTTACTAAGGTGGGAGCTTAGGTACTGAATCAAGGTTTTTTTTCTTTTCAAATGTAAGTGTTTAATGTTTGGAAAGGTTGGCAGAATACAAAATGTATATACAAAAAGCAGTAGCTTTTCTGTATGCCAATAGCAAGTACATGGAGAAAGAAATCAGGAAAACAATCCCCCATTCATGAGAGCCTCAAAAAATTCAATACCTAGAACTAAATCTAATGAAGGAGGTGACTGACCTCTGCAATGAAAACCATAAAACCCTAAATTGAAGACGTTAGAAGATGGAAAGATCTCCCATGCTCATGGATTGGCAGAGTTAATATTGTGAAAATGGCTATACTACCACAGGCAATCTACATGTTCAATGCAATCCTTGTAAAAATTCCAATGTCATTTTTTCACAGAAATAGAACAATCAATCCTAAAATTCATTTGGAAGCACAAAAGACCTTGAACAGTCAAAGCAATTCCGAGCAAAAAGAGCAATGCTGGAGGTATCACGATACCTGACTTCAAATTTTAGTTCGGAGCCATAGTAATGAAAACAGCACGGTGCCAGCACAAAAACAGACATGAAGACCAGTGGAACAGAATAGAGGACCTGGAAATAAAACCATACAACTAGTCATGTGAACTTTGACAAGCCTCTTCAATAAATGGTCCTGGGAAAACTGGATGTCCACATGTAGAAAACTGAAACTAGACTCCTGTCTCTCCCCCTGTACAAAAATTAATTCAAAATGGATCAAAGTTGGATTTTTTTTGTGTGTGTGTAAGATACTGGGGTTTGGGCCTTATGCTTGTTAGGCAGGCACTCCACCACCTGAGTTACATCTCCAATCATGGACAAAAGATCTTAAGGTAAGACTTGAAACTTTGAAACTACTACAGGAAAACAAAGGGAAAACCCTGGAACATACAGGAATGGTTAATGCTTGTCTGAATAGGACTCAAATTGCTCAGTAAATAATAGCAAGAATTGACAAATAGACTGGACACCAGTGGTTCATGCCTGCTATCCTAGCTACTCGGGAAGTTGAGATTGGGAGAGTTGTGGTTCGAGGCCAGCCCAGGCAAATAGTTTGCAAGACCCCATCTCCAAAATAACCAGAGCAAAATGAACTGGAGGTGCGGCTCAAGTGGTAGAATGCCTGCTTTGCAAGCATGAAGCCCTGAGTTCAAACGCCAGTCCCACCAAAAAAAAAAAAAAAAAAAAGAATTGACAAATAGAATTGCATCAAATTAAAAGTCTCCACAAATAAAGGAAACAATTATTAGAGTGAAAAGAATGCTTACAGAATGGGAGAAAGTCTGTGACTGCTATTCATGGGATAAAGGATTAATATCCAGAATATATGAAGAGCTCCAAAAATTATACATCAAAAGAACAAACAATCCCATTAATAAATAGGCAAATGAGTTGAATAGACAGTTCTCAAAGCAGAAGTACTATGGGCTAATACATACACGAAGAAATGTTCACTATCCTCAGCCGTCAGGGAAATGCAAACCAAAGCAACACTGCGATTCTCCCTCACCTCAGTCAGAATGGCCACCATCAAAGAAAACAAACAACGAATGCTGGCGAGGATTTGGCGGGAAAAGGGGCCTTGTACACAGTTGAGGGGAAGGAGAATTAGTGCAGCCACTGTGGAAATCAGTGTAGGGGTTTCTCAAGAAACCAAAGGTAGAATTACCGTGTGATCCTGTTTTTCTCCTCCTGGCATGTATCACACAACAGAGGCACCTGCACACCCATGTTTATCGCAGCTCTTCACAACAGCCCAACTATCCAGCCAGCCCAGGTGCCCATCAACGAATGAATGGACAAAGAAAATGTAGTGTATGTACGCAATGGAGTATTACTCAGCCACGAAGAAGAATGAAATGATGTCGTTGCAGGAAAATGAATGGAACTGGAGATCATGATGTTAAGCAAAATAAGCCAGACTGAACAAAACAAATATAGCATGTTCTCTCTCGTATGTGGAATCTAGACCTTAAAAAATGAGTAACAGGGATATATAATGGGGACTATTTGGGGGTGGAGAACCAGTGGGAGAAGGGAGAGAGTGAAGGGAAGGTAAATAGAAGTACTTCATACACATGTATGAAAGTGAAAAATGAAATCTGTTCAAAATTGTTTAAAAAGACTGTGGGTGTGGTTCAAATAGTAGAGTGGCTGCCTCCCAAGCCATGAGGCCCTGAGTGCAAAACCCGGTACTGAAAAAAAAGTATTTAAAAAAAGAGGGAGACGGAGATAAGAAAAAGTAATAGAGAGGCTGAATTTGATCAAAGTACATTATGTGCACATATGGAAGTATCATAATGAAACCCCTTTGGTCAATTAATATAGCCTAACAAATAGAAATGCTTAATGGTATGCGTTTCCCTCCAAGCGCTGTGTTAGCCTCATCCCATAAACCTGATCTGTTGTGTCTTCATTCCGTTTAAAGCATTTTCTAATTTTCCCTGAGACATCCTCCTCTTTTGGAGGTGCCGGGGTGCTGGACACTGAACCAGGGGCCTCATGGCTGTGTGTTCTACCACTGAGCTACACCGCCAGCTTTGCCACAACTTCACTTGTGACTCCTGGCCTATGCGGTTTAATTTCTAAGGGTTTGGGAGTTTTCCAGTTATCTTTCTGTTCTTGATTGCTAGTTTAATTCTCTTATGGTCTGAGAACATACTTTGTAGGATTTCAAGGATATAAGCATTTATTCAAGGCTTTCTGACCTTGGGTGTCATCTACCACAGTGACCGTGTCTGCGTTGCAGAAGGACATCTGTGCTGCCTGGTTGAGGGGCGTGTTCTGTGAAGGTCAGTTGGATCCAGGTGGTACAGGGAATGCTTTACTTTTTTATATTTCTTGATTTTCGGTCAGTTTTGTTCTATTGTTTTTGGCGTGATATGGTAAACTCTCCAACTTGAGTTTGGAATAGTGCAATCGCACTTGCACTTCTGTTAACTTCTGCTGAAGCCCTTTTGCAGGTGCACCCACGTTTACAGTTGTTACGTTGCCTTTCTAAAGTGACGCAGATTCACGCATCCATCCTTTCCCTGGATGGTCTCCTTGCTCTCAAGCCTCTTTGTTGAACATTTCTGTGACTATTCCAGCTTTCTGTTGGCTGATGTTTGCACTGGATATATTTTTCCATTCTTTAACTTTTAACCCTTCTATATTATAAAGCTGTAGACAGCAAATAGTTGGGTTTTGTTATTTTGTTTGCTCGTTGTAATAAAATCCACCCTGATAATCTCTGTCTTTAAGACCATTTAAGTAAATACGGGCATGCTTGAAATTAGTTCTACTTTTTAGTATTGTTTTCTGTTTATCTCCTCTCTCTGTTTTTTTTTTTATTCTCTTAAATCTGTGTCTCTGCCTTCTTTTGGATTATACAAATATTTTTTGTATTTCAGTTTATCTGTTGACTTTTTTTTTTTGGCAGTACTGGGATTTGAACTCGGGCATTTGCACTTGCAGTGCTTGAGCCACACTTCCAGTCCATTTTGCTCTGGTTATTTTGGATTTGGGATTTTGATAACTATTTGCACAGGCTTCCCTTGAATGGAGATCCTCCTGGTCTCTGCCTCCTGAGTAGCTAGGATTACAGGTGGCACAGGGTTTGAATTTAGGAATTTCAGCATGCTAGGTAAGTGCTCCACCACTTGAGCTACACCACCAGACCCCCAGCTTCATTCTTAATGTTCTCAATTTCCTTCATCTGGAGCACTGTCCTTTCCTTTTCTTTTTTTTTTGGTGGGTTTGAGATTTGAACTCAGGGCTTTGTTCTTGCAAACCAGGCACTCTACCACTTGCTCGGGCCACATCTCCAGTTCATTTCACTATGGTTATTTTGGTGATGGGGGGGGGGGTCTCACAAATAATTTGTTTTGGCTGGTCTGGAGCCCTGGTCCTTCTGATTTCAGATTTCCAAGTAGCTAGGACTATAGGCGTGAGCCACTGGTGTCTGACTGGAGCACTTTATCATTTATTTTAGAACCAGTTTCTAATGACAAATTCTCTCTGTGTTCTTTCATTTGGAAATGCCTCTGCTTCACTCTTATTCTTAAAGAATATTGTCACAGGATATAGAATTCTTTTTTAAATTGAGGTAAAAACTCAATAATATTTTATTAATTGACCATTTCAACTAATTAAAAATTTTTTTTTGGTGTTTTGAGTCAAGGTCTTGCTATATAGGCCAGGCTGACCTTCAATTTGTGATACTCCTGCCTCAGCCTCCTGGGAGCTGAGATTACAGAATGTACCACCATGCCCAGCCTCAATTCAGTGTTTTTTAGTACATTTATGATATTATTCATCTCTCACAGTTGTCAAACTCCAGAACATTTTCCTTAGAAACAAACTTCCTGTCCATTTAGCCAGTTACTCCTTACTTCCCATCCTGGCACTTGACAACCCCAAACCCAGTACTTTTTGATTGTATGGTTGTGCCTATTCTGGATTCTTTGTCGGAATGGAGTCATACAACAGGTGGCCTTCTATGGTCAACTTTGTTCACTTGGCATAGGTTTTCAAGGTTCGTCCTGTTGTATCATGGATCAGTATCATTTTTGTTTATGAGTAAATAATAATCCACTGTATGAATATACCACATTTTGTTTATCACTCACCAGCTGATAGACATTTGAGTGGTCTATACATTTTGGTTATTATCACTAATGCTGCTATGCACGTTTGTGTACAAGTTTTTGTTTGAACACCTGTTTTCCATTTTCTTGGATGCATATGTAGGAGTGGAATTCCTAGGTTGAATGTACACTTAACTTTTCAAACATTCGATATTTGACTTTTTGAGAAACTGTCAGATGGTTTTCCACAGCAGCTGTGGTATTTTCATTCCCTTCACCAATGTATAGTAGTCCCAGTTTTGCCATATCTTCACCAATACTTGTTGCTTTCTCTCTCTCTGTGTGTGGCTTTAAAAAATATTATGCTATCTCATAAGTTTTTTTTTTTTTTTGGTTTGGTTGTTTTCTTTATTCATTTATTCATATGTGCATACATTGTTGGGGCATTTCTCCCTCCTCCCTCTCCAATCACCCCCCTCGCTTCCAGGCAGAACCTGCTCTGCCCTCTTCTCCAGTTTTGTTGAAGAGAAGACATAAGCGATAATAAGAAAGACATAGCGTTTTTGCTAGTTTGAGATAAAGATAGCTACACAGAGAGATTCCCAGCATTGCTTCCATGCACCTGTATATAACAACCCAAATTGATTCATCTGTACCAGACCTCTTCACTACTTCCCGGTCACCTTCCCATATTGACCTCTGTTGTTTTAAGATTATTATATTAGCTCCTCTGCAGTGGGGACATCAGACATCATAGTGTTTTTTAAATTTGCAGTTCCTCAATAAATAACGACATTGTGCATCTTTTCATATGCTTATTGGCCATATGTTTATGTTCCTCAGAGAAATGTCTAGTCAAGTTTTTTGTCTGTTTTGAATTAGATTGTTTTTCTGTTTTTGAGTTCATTATATATCCTGGGTACTAGATATAAGATTTAAAAATATTTTCCCCCCTTCTGTAGGTTGTCTTTTCATTTTCTTAATCTAGTGAACTTTGCTGTACAAAACCTTTTTTTTGTGGTACTGGGGCTTGAACTAAGGGCCTTCACCTTGAGCCACTCCACCAGCTCTTTTTTTGTGAAGGGTTTTTCGAGATAGGGTCTCGTGAACTATTTGCCTGGGCTGGCTTCGAACTATGATCCTCCTGATCTATGCCTCCTGAGTAACTAGGTTACAGTCGTGAGCCACCAGCGCCTGGCTTCAAAAGCTTATTATTTCGATGATGTCAGTAGGCCTATTTCTTTTTTTATTTTGTGGCTTACATGCTTGGCACTATCTCTAAAACCCCATTGCTAAATCTATCTAAGATAGTTATGGGGTTAGCGCTGTGTTTTCTTTCCTTTTATGATGCTGGGGATGAAACTTAGGGTCTTGCTCATGCTAGGTAGGCATTCTACCACTGAGTTCCTCCAGGAACCCGCATGTAGGTCTTTGAACCATTTTGAATTAATTTTTGTATATGGTGTGAGGGAAAGGCTCAATTTCATTCTGGTTATGCAGTTGTCCCAGACCACCTGTTAAAGATGTATCATTTCCCATTGAATGATCCAACACCTTTATCAAAGATCCATTGTCTGTAGATGTTTGGGTTTACTTCTGGGATGCCAGTTCTCTCCATTGATGGTGTGCTTATCCTTAAGTCAGTACTACATTGTTTTGATCATGGCAGCTTTGTAGTTAAGTTTGGAAATAAGGAAGTGTTAAATTCACTTTTGTTCTTTTCAGTTCAATTTGGTTGTTTAGGATCCTTTGCAATACATGTGAGTTGTAGGATGACCTTCTCCATTTCTGCACAAAATATTGCAGTTAGAATTTTGATTGAGATATAGAATTATGATTCACTGTTTTTTTTTATGTAGTTATTCAAGGCAGAGAGTAATGAGCAGTGGGAATTTGTCCCCACTCTGGAGGCACACCTTTGAAGGTTGTAGCTGGTCCCTTCCTCTCTCTACTTTCTGAACCCATCTTGTGAGCAGCCTCCTCCTCCACACACCCACCACCATGATGTTCTGCCTCACCGCACGCCCAAATAATGGGACCAACTGAACAAGGACAGAAACCTCTGAAACTGTTCACCAAAATAAGTAACTCCTCCCTTTCATTTATTTTTCTTAGTGATGGAAAAAGTGACTTAACAGTTCTTTTTATTGAACTAATTAACTATTATAGATTTAGGAAAAGTCTTGATATATGGTGAGACATATTTTTTCACCTTGTTCTTAAAAATTATCTTACCTTTTCTTGACCCTTGCCCTTTTTTTTCCTTCTATGGTGCTGGTGACCATCCCCAGGGCCTCATCTGTAAGAGGTCTACCACTGAGGCATACCTCTAACCCAATCTTTGATCTTTCATGTGAATTTTAGGATGAGTTTGTCAGGATAATAGAAAAATCCAATTGGGAATTTTGATTGAAGTTGCATTGAATTAATATATTAATTTTGGTATAATTGCAAAAGTTGAAACTCCCTGTTCATAGCCTGGTATGTGTGTCATTCACGTAGATCTCTTTGGGGATGGGGATGAGGATGAGCTCAGTGGTAGGACACTGAGACCCCATTTTCAATCCCTCTCACCAACAAACAAACAAACTAGCAAACATCCCCACAAATCTCCTTTCCATAGTAATGTTTTGTACTTTTCTTCAAAAGGCACATCTCTTACTAGATTGTTCCTGGACATTGGACCGTCTTTGGTGTCACTGTGAATATAGCGGGTTTTTTTGTTCTTGTTTTTTCTCTATCAGCTTTCCTAGCTTTTCCTTGCCTCTCTGTTTTAATACTTCATCAGGGTTTTCTTTCGTGGGGGTAGGATTTTCTCCATGTTCTCTTTGCAAATAAGGATGGTGTGGTCTTCCTTCACCCCACCCTTAAACATCTTGTTTTTCCCTCCTGAGTCCTATTAGCAAGGAGGTCTAGCAGAACGCTGACTAGAAGTAGAGGCAATGGGTCCCTTTGTCTCGCTTTTGCCTTTAGTGACAATGCTTGTAAGTGTCAGTTGATTTTAATTTCAGGTTTGAGAGGTGACTTTTGTCAGGTGAAGGACATTGTCTCTGGTCCTCTTTGAAAGTCACAAAGGAGTTTGGAGCTACTTACCTCTTCATTATGGAAAAATTTAAACTTACAAAAGTAGACAGACTGACATAATAAGCCTTGGTCTGCTCATCACACATTCTCAGTCCTCGGCTCATGGCCAATCTTGTTTTATCTTTACCTCTGCTAACTTCTTACCCTCTGTGCTATTTAAAGTAAATCCTGACATTCTATCACCTTATGTCAATATTTTATTACATATCCTTAGAAGATAAGAATTCTTTAAAAAGAAAAATAATTATAGTAACATTATCAAGCCTAAACAACTTTAAAAATAATTCCTTCACATTAACTATACACTCCGTGTTTACATACTCAATTGTATGAACACTGAGTTTTGAAAGTATTTTTCCTTAATCTGTTAATCACTTAATCTGATCTAGTAGTATAGTTAATATATTTTCTTATGTTGAATGATTCAGCTTTTTAATTCCTGAGATAAATATAACTAGGCATGAGATATATTAAGTAAGATGATATATAGTAAACAATATATATGAATTAAGCTCAGGGAGATAAAGATACATAGCTATATGGAGTTTAATTTAGTAATATTTCATTTCATTTAGAAACTCTGTGTCTCTCGTCATAATTACATTGCCCTACAATTTTTAAAAGATTTTCTGTGCTTACTGAGTTTTGATATACTGAAGGTAAGATCTTTATGAAGTGAATTGTGTGTAGCTGTGTGTGTTATGGTGAACACCAAGCTCCCGAGCTGGCAGTGAGGTTCATTTGGTAGTGTGATTACCCAGCAAGCATGAAGCTCTGAGTTCAAAACCCAATAGTGCCAAAAAAAAGGTAAGCCCTGTTACCCCCCTATGCATTTGATTAAATAAGATGGAACTGTACTTCTTGCTCTCAGTTTGTAAGTGGGTAGTCCAAGCTGCTCTGTGTAGTTGTTTGGAGCCTGAGTTTCCTCATTTTTTTTCTCTGCCTCTTCCTATGGCATCTGTCTCGCTGCTCCACAGGAAGGGGGAAACAGAGAAAGTAGACGACAGGCAATTTCCTCTTAAACAATTCTATGCTCCCCCCCCTCCTAATTCATATGTTGAAGTTGTAACTCCCAGTTGCTTAGGATGTGACCTTATTTGAAAATAGAGTTGTTGCAGATGTAATTAGCTAAATAAAATGACCCTGGAGTTGGTTGGCCTTTAATCCAAGGTAGCTAGTGTCCTCATCAAAAGGGGATATTTGGGCACAGGCACATCCGAGGGAGAGCACCTGCGAACCTGAAAGCTGAAATTGGCCAAGGAATGCCAGTGGAAAGACGGTAACCATCTAACAGAGGGACGTGGTACAGGTTTTCCCTTATCACCCTCAGAAGTGACCAGTCCTGTCACATCTTGATTATGGACTTCTGGTCTCCAGAACTGTTAATGTTATTCAAGACGCCAGTTTGTGGTGCTTTGTTACAGCACCACTGAAGGAGAAACGTAACAGGTGATGGAGAAGCAGCAACAATGTTTCTGCCAATAGCTGAATGCAAGAATTTAGTCATAAGTGCACACCTAGAGGCCAGGGAAGCAGGAAAGACTACAGGGACCTAGCTGGGCTTCCTGTGCCCTGCAGAGAATCTTGCCAGAAGGATTTGGGAGGCCAGCTGATGCAGGAACTGCAAACAGTGTTTACAGCAGTGTTTATTTGTTCTTCAGAAGTTTAAGAAAACAAGTTCTAAAACCATCTGGGATAGCTATCTCTCAGGTTGAAAGAACTTTGATTACCCATTCAAAAAGAGCTATTAGTTTGGTTAAACTATTTATTTTTGTGTCAATTTTGATAGTTTATTTGTTTCATCTGAGTTTTCAAATATAGAAATCTGTTCAGTGTTTTGAAACTTCCTGCATACATGGAGACTGTATGGTTTAATTCCTAATATTGCTTGTTAGTGTGTACTTTCCTTTCTTATTGATTAGATTGTTAGAGATTTGTCTGGCGTCTTAATTTTTCTCCCAAGGACAAGCATTTTTTATCGATCCCTTCTTTATATCTTTAGTTTGTTTGTTTGATTAATTTCTGATCTTTTTAAAAAAATTTTACCTTTATTTAAAAATCATGCATACAGGGCTGGGGTATAAGTCAGGGGTGGAGTGTTTGCCTAGCCAGCACAAGGCACTAGGTTCGATTCCCAGTAATACAAAAAAAAAAAAAAAAAAAAAATCATACATACGTATAATTTAAAGAGTTAAAGCGTTTTATAAGATATTATAAAAACATCGGTACCAGCAACATGGTGGTACACACCTATAATCCCAGCATTCTGGAGGCTAAGGCAGGAGGATCAAAAGGCCCCTTGAGCTACATACAACTTCCAGCCAGCTTGGCCTATCTAGTGAGACCCTTTCTCGAAAAACCAAAACAATGACAACATCCACCAACCAAACAAAAAAGCACCAGTACCGTACTCCCCACTTCTCATTTCCTTTTCCTCAGAGACAATACTTTATCAAGTCTTTTTACTGGTTCTTTGGTGTTCCCCTCTTTATCTCTAAATAACATGCTTATATTCCCACTTCTTTACTTTTCTGCTATATCTGTTATTCATAGACTTCCTTCTTTGGACAATAAGTCTTTAGCTCTTTCCCTTCCTCGCCCCTACATGCAGGCACTCATCTGCACCTTCCAGTATTAGGTGTGTGTATTATGAGTACTGTCACAAGGCAGAGCTGAGCCACCTAGTATGCTATGATTACTTTTGTACAACTTTTCATTTTTCCTGGATTTCATTATTGCCTTCCTTTTTTCATTTGCCTAGTTTTCTGTATTTTTGTTTCTAATCCAGCCCAAGTCATATAAGTCTTCTTTCAGAATATCCAAAAATGAAGTGGCCTATCAATTTTATCTGGAGCATTCAGACTCACTCTGAACTAGATTGGCTGCCTTCTCCTTTTGTTCCACGGCCATTATCATGGAACCTCCCTCTTCTTAGGTTTAACTCTTTGTGTTCCATGGCTTCCTCTTTCTTGGTTTGCTTTTTTATTTTTGGTGGGATATATATATATCCTTTAATAGTTTCCTGAGAAAGTACTTAGAAAACACATTTGAGGAGGAGGAGGAAGAGGGAAAACAAGGGAGGGGGTAAATCTAACTAAGATATATTGTAAGCACATATGTAAATATCACAATGTATGCCCCTGTACAACTAATACATGCTAATAAAATTAAACAAAAAAACTTCCATGTACATATAAAAATATTCTATTCTCTACTCTTGAATGTGAAATCTTATGTTAGAAGTAATTTTCCTTTAGAATTTTGAAGGCATTGCGTCACTGTTTTCTTGATTAAGTTTTTGCCTTTGAGAAGTCAGAATATGTATTGATTCTTGATACTGAGACTGTTTCCCCCCTCTGGAAAGTTGTAGGATCTTTTTTTTTTTTTCAACCCCAAATGCTCTGCTATTTCATTATGATTGGCTCTGGCATGTGTGTTAGTCAGCTTTCTGTCACTATGACAAAATACCTGAGGTCACCAACTCAGTTTTGGAGGTTTCATCCCAGGGTTATTTAGCTGTGTGGCTTTGGGCCTGTGGTACATAATAGGTCATGGTGGAACATGTGGTAGAGGAGACAGGAAGGGCACACCCTCAGTGGTCTAACTTCCATTCAATGGGCTCTACCTCTTAAAGGCTCTGCCGACTCCCAACAGTGCCATAGGTTGGAGACCAAGCCTTCGACATGTGGACCTCTGGGGGACACTCAAGATCCGAGCTACAGCAGCGTGGTTTGAATTTCATCCTTTGTATTGTGCACTAGATGGGCTATTTCAATTTGAAGTTTTATATTCTTCGATTCTGGTAACATTTCTTGAATGATTATTTTGATTTTTTTCCTGAGGTCCTTTGGACTTTTATTTTTGGGTTTTACTTTATAGGGAAAAATAGTCCTTCCTTTCTTTCCTTCCTCCATTCCTCCCTTCCTTCCTTCCTAACTGAGCACCTTACACTTGCTAGGCCTTTCTACTGCTTGGGTTATGCCCCCAGCCCCAAAGCTCTATATCTTCAAATACAGCCATTATACCTTTACCAGTCAGGAATGAGACCACTCTATGTATTTCAAGCCAAAAGAGATTCAATAAAGGCAGTTGGCTACTGTCTTAGTCCATTTTCTGTTGCTATAACAACATACTAGAAATGGTACTTTATAAGAATAGAAGTTTATTTTGTTCACAGTTCTGGAAGCTGGGAAGCCTGGGAGTATGCCACTGGCCTCTGGTGAGACCTTTCTTCTCCTTTGCCTTCTTCTTTCAGTGCTGAGGATGGAACTAAGGGCCTTGCACATGCTAGGCAAGCCCTCTACCACTGAGCTACATCCCAGCCCTTCTTCTCCTTCTCCCCCTTCCTCCTTCTCCTTCTCCCCCTTCCTCCTTCTCCCTCTTCTTCTTCCTTTTTCTTCCTGGTACTGAGGTTTGAACTCAGGGCCTAGACCTTGAGCCATTCCACCAGCCCTTTTTTGTGATGGGTTTTTTTAAGATAGGGCCTCGTAAACTATTTGCCTAGGGCTGGCTTCGAACTGTGATCTTCCTGATCTCTGCCTTCTGAGTAACTAGGATTATAGGCATGAGCCACGGGTACCCAGCCTCTTGTTCTTCTTCTTTTTTTTTTTTTTGAGACAGAGTCTCACTATGTTTCCTAGGTTGGACTGGAATTTTCAATCCTCTTTCCTTAGCCCCCCAAGTAGCTGGATTACAGGTGTGCACCAAGATGAGGGCTTTCTTACAGCCTTACAACATGGCAGAGGGTACCAGATGGTGAACTCTGCCAGTTCAGTCCTTTTTCCTTTTCTTACAAAATAAATCAGTACTGCCCTCATAGGGTCCCCATCCTCATGACTTCATCTACTTACTTCCCCAAAGCTTGGCCTCCAAAGACCTTTAACATATGAACTTGGGGAGTAATTATCCAACAAATGAACTTTTGGGGGTTACATTCTAGCAGATGCTAACAAAGACATTAGAAGGAAATCAGGGGGTGTACTTGACTTTCCGATTTGTCACAGTTGCTGTAGCCCAGAGAATCAGGAAATTGCTGCTCTCTTCCCGATTTCTCTTCAGGAAATCTCAGCTGATATCACACTTGCCTTATAGTCCTGAGGCTAACGACTGGCAGCAGAATAGAGCCCAGCCAGAATTCCACACAACCTCTGACCAGGACACCTGCTGTCTCCCATGGAGGGAGACAATGGCGCTGGCCTGCAATCTACCTTCCAAATCTTTGTCCAAAGAAGAGTTTAAAAGGGAACAGTAACAATATGGATAGAAACAAAAACAAAGTTATCAAAAAACAAAGCATGTGGACATTTTCTCCATTCTCTTCTGCCATAGTCTCTTAATCCACTTCCTGTCTTTACTTGTCTCCCAAATTTTTCTGTCTTGGCTTCTTTGTACTACATTTTGGATGAATTTTTCTAATATTATCTTCAATTTCATCGTTTTTTTCTTTTCGACCTCACAGTCTAGAGTTCAACCTGAATGTTGAATTTAAAGGAATTCTTTGATTATTTTTTTGCACCTGAGGCTTCCAATTGGTTCTTTTCCCCCAGTTGGTTCCTCTTTAAATACCCCCTTGTTCTTGTTCCAACTCTACCCATTTTCATCAGATAGTTCCTGCATGTTGTTGGTAGATTTTATGTCTTTACAATCTTTGGGTAATGTAGATGCAGATACATGTAAAGGCCTTTTCCATGCCACTTTGTGAAATTGTGGTCAGCTAGCATGGATTCATGTGGTTTATTGCATTTGCCATCTTTCTAACAAAGAAGCATTCTATTTCTTCATTGTGAAAATGTGTTTTGGAATTTTGATTTGCAGATCCATTTTGAAAGGCAGTCTTCTCCCCTCTGATTTTTTTTTCTTTTTTTTTCTTTTTTCCCTTTCTTCTTGAGCACGCAGGTGATAGTTTTGTTGTTGCTTCCTGTGGTTTCCTAGCTCCCCCCCCACCCCATTCCGGAATACAGTCTTACATATTGTTTCATAGTTCTTCTTCCTCTCTAGAATAAGGTCAGTCTACTTGTGGAGCCAGGACAGCTCATTTTACACTGGATCCTCGCCCTACCCTGGTACACAGCATCTCAGAGCAGGCTCTTCCTCTGACCTGTCTCCCAAGAAAGCATTTTCTAGAGCAAACTTTGCTATTAAAGTATAACAAACATACAAAAGTATACAAATCATAAATGAATACCTAGATGAGTATTCACAAAGTGAATGTTCCCATGTAATGAACAGGGGCTGGGGCTTTTTGGAATGGGCACCCATCCACCCAGATCAAGAAAGAGAACATCTTTGGCCTCCAGAAAGCCCTGGTGCCCCTCCCAGGCCCTGTCCTTTCAAAAGTGACCCCACTCCTGACTTTTCTAATAATCCCTGGGACGCAGAGCCCTGCAGCACCTGGCTCACAGCCTCCTTTAGTGATTTCCAGCTCTGTTCTGCTTCTGGCTCACAGAAAGCTTCCCTTGTCTGTCAGCCCAACTGTGTGTGCTGTGTTCTATATGAAAATGTTTGTTCATTTCTGCCTCACGGTTGGAGAGCTCACCACTCCATCTTGACAAGGAAGGCCAGCAGGACCTGTTTATAGAATGCAATAGTCATGACCGGGGACCAGGGATATCATAGCACGTAGGCTGGGTTCAGAAGCTTCTGTATGCTCAGGAGTGAATTCAGGGTTTCGTCCTCCAGGTAGTGGACACCCAGTAGAAAACTACATGCAGGTGAATGAGATGACTTTGTATATATAGTCTACAGACATTTCTCTGGCTACCAGACAGGAAGGAATGAAGGACAGCTATTCAGGGGTACCAGCTTGGAGGGGTTTCCTGAAATCTGGGTGAGGCATGCTAAGGGCCTAAGAAGGCAGTGATTGTGGGATGAATTTGGGAGATAAATAGGAAATGACTGATTAGAGGGATGTCAAGAATGATTTTTAGCTTTTGGAAAACTGGTGAAAGGGAAGCAGGGAAGGGGCAGGTTTGTGGGAATTAATTTTATTTTTATTTTTGGTGGGACTGGGATTTGAATTCAGGGCTTCTGCAAGGCATGTGCTCTATACCGCTTGAGCCACACCTCCAGTCCATTTTACTCAGTTTATTTTGGAGGGGGGGTGTCTCTTGAACTATTGCCTGGGTGGCTTCAAACTGCAATCTCAGCCTCCCAAGTAGCTAGGATTATAGGTGTGAGCTACCACCAGTGCCTGGCTATGGGAATTTATTTTATATGACAGTTTTGTTGGTGGCTGGGTCTTCATGTCCTCTTCCAATGTTCCGCTTCCATGACTACCTGACAGATGCATGTTTGAGAGCCCCTGCTGGTGGGGGCTGGAGCCCAGGGAGATAGGTGGGTAGGGAATTAACTAGCAGACAGGGTCACTTTTAGCTTGGGGCCCTGTGGAGTGGACATTCATTAGCATCCAAAACTATCCATTCTCAAGTTGATGTTTCTTGCTTGCAATGTGTGGGGAGCCCAGATTCTACCCAAAGCTTGGGATCCCTTGAGAAAACTAGGGGAGGCAGTGGACAGAGTCAAGTACATGAGAAACAGAAACCCAGAGAAGGAGAGACAGACATAGTGGAAAGGAATTCCAATTTTTCCTTTCGTCTGGTTAGTCTGAATTCAGTCCTTTACTCCGTTGCTAACAACCTCTGCCTCTATAGGACCTCTGTTACCTGGAGCCTGGACTCCTACCAGGTCTCTCTCAACCACCTCCACAGCATGGGAGCCTCCAGGAGGCCTGTGATGTCTCCTCCTGATCCCCATTCTCTCTACCTGCCCCTCAGCCTCTTCTGATCATTGGACCCTTCAGCTTGCCCACTGGCCAGGCTGAGTGCTGCAGTTCTCCCAGGTCAGGCTGTGACTTGACTCAGTGGTAATCTGAGCAGGCTCCAAAGGCACATCACTGGAGTCTGGGGTTTCTGGGGGAGTCAGTTGGAGGTGGGGTTTCTAGAAGTTTGCTCCATGGGGAACCAAGACACAGAAAGCTGAGGAAGGGGCCAAGTTGAAATACATTACTGTGTCTCCCTCAGTTTCCCAGAGTGTGTATGGTGTACACACACTCTTTGGGAAACAGGCGGGTATTGCTGTGATGCTTTTGTTCACAGTATTGCTTATTTTAGGCAGAAACAGAATAATAGGCTGTTATGACCTGTGAAATTATAATCCAAAACCTACATTCCATAGAGGAGGCCCAGGGAGATTTAGTCACTCATTCAAGGTCAAACCAGGAATACTGAACTTTGTGTTTCCTCCCCACCTCCACCCCTGGCTCCTAAGGGCCTTAGGGCTACCTTAGTGACTTCTAGGGTGCTATAGTCAATCCAGATACAGCCTTTTGGGGAGGGAGCCGAGAGCCACTTGTTTCCATGGGTCCTGTAGGATCTGAGTCTGGGGTATCATCAAAGTCCAACATTCAGCCAGACTCTCTCCTGCAGGCTCTGCACCTGGGATTGGAAGAATGAATAGAAACCTTGTTTGGTAGGAATTTCTTTCCTCTGCTGTTTGCTTTGGGTTTTTTCCCTCTCCATTCCTGGCTCCTAACCCAATATTTGGCTTTCTGTGAGCACTAAATATATTTCTCCATTTAACCCCCAGAATCATGGCTTCCTACCTGCTTCCCACGACCGGATACACAGCCTGGAATGAAAACAGAACCCAGAGGCCATGGCAGCTCCGGGCTGAGGGGGTGGCAGTTCCGGGAGGGGGAGGCAAAGCACCAGAAAGGGAAGGAGCACTCACCCACGAGGGTGTCTCCTGAGCAAGGAAGGGGGCTCTCTGTGGCTTCTATCCCCCACTTGCCCCATCCAGGGCTCTGTTTCTCTCCTCCTTGCTCAAAGAGAGCCAGATTCACCCCACAGCACCTTCAAGTACCCTAGCATTCCAGGTGCAGGCGGGAGATAGACCTAGGGCATGGTAAGAACACCCAAGACCTGTGCCTCTAGGCCACCCCCTGCTTCCTCTGGGACGGCCCACCTTCCTGCTCTCCACACTACAAACAGTCAAGGCAGCAGCAGGCTGAACTCAGTGGAGCTGGGCAGTGGAAAATTCCCTTTGCCAGCCTCCCAGAATCCTGTAAGCAGCTGCTGTGGAACACCAGGCTTGCTGGGCACCTGACTTTTGGGTCCCTCACCTGCCCAGTCCCCAGCTGGGAGGGGGTGGCTCTTTCTCTCTTCTTCAGAGGCTGGTGGAGAGGTCTATTGCTGCTCCCAGGCACTACCCATGGTAATAATGTCTGCTGTTAAAAATCTCATTTTCAATCAGGCTTGGTTTTCCAGATTTGGGAGCCTGTGGCAGGACATTCTGTCTCCATCTGGTGGAGCAGGAAAACAGGAGACAGAGCTTCCTACCACCTGACTTACAGCCTTGGCGGGTTTTTGACACACAAATCACTTGAGAGCGCAGAGAGCGAAGCTCCATTGTGGTTCTGCAGATGGATCTGGCAGGATGGCTTCCTGGGGAGGGCTGCCTGGCTCAGGCACAGAAGTGGCTTAGGGAGAGGCCTCCTTCCTGCCTGAAAAGCTGCCCACTATCCACCCTCAAATGTGTGGGTTCCCCAGGAGGTCTTGTTGGGCTTGGGGTCCCCCCTGGGAATGTGCAGGCCACAAGGCAATTGGTCACAAATCCTGGTGACTGGCAGGAACTCTCTGATATTCCTCATTTCTTCAACAAATGTCAGTCTGTGAGGCACTTATCTGTCACAAGAATAGGCAAGAAAATCCCTGCAGCAAAAGACAGAATGCTGCTCGTGCCTGAAAATAGGTAAGATAAGGTGCTGGGAGAATTAGAAGGTCTCTGTCAGCAAGGGTCAGAGGAGGCTTCCCAGAGGAGACTGGAGCAGCTATAAGGCAGGATTCCCTGTTTTATCTCCAACTCGGTCCCTGCCCAAAGCCTGGCCACATTCTGCTTCTCATTCTTACATCAGCCAAGCTGATACCCAGACATCTCTCAGGGTCTCCTGTGCCCCTTGGTCATGAGCCTCTTTTTTTATTTTTTATTTTGAGGCTGGCACTGGGGAGACATCAACCCCTCTGCCCTGCCCCCACTACTGAGGCTTAGGCTGGACTCTCACTGTAAAGTATGCTACAATTTGAGTGTCAGTTCAAGTCTTACCTCCTGTGAGAGGGTCCCAAGGCTCTTCCTGTAAGCCTGCAATGAGTTTGGTGGATCTAACTAACAAGGCTTGGGCATCTCTTGACTTGCTTCTCACTCCCAGAATGGTGCTCTGTCTTTGGTCAGGGTGAGCTGCCACGTGGTGTCTTGCTTCTCTTCACTGTTCCTACCCCTCCCCCTGGCCATCCAGACACTGGAAGGTCTTGCCTCTGCTCCCCACACATGTGCTATGGGCATTACTTCATTCCAATCCAACATCAGTAGAGGGCTGGCTATGTCCTAGCACTGACCTGAGGGCTGAGGATACAGGGATGAGTTAAATCACTGGTCTTCTCAAGCTTACAGCCGATTAATTAACATTTGCATATTAGCACTTAGTCTTACACTTGCACTTGACTTCTCTCCCCACAGTGCTCAGTGACAGGTCAAGGAGATACTGTTACTCAGGTAATCCTAAACTCAGAACCTTAGTGGTTTGTCCATATTCCTGCCATCAGCGGGTGGACCTTCGGTTCAAGTCCCACTTTTGCCACTGACCTTAGGCAATTTTCTCCTCCATGTCACTGACCCTCAGTGGGCTGTCATGAAGAAGGCATGCTGTAGCGTTGATATTCCTCATGTAGGAACTTCCTGAACACTGATTGGGAAATCTTGCTTCCATCCTTCTCCCATGCCTTCATTCTTTTTGAGGGTGAGGGGCAGGGGTGGGGCTGGGGACACAGTCCACATGGTGGAGAGGCACCTGGGACTTTACAAACACAGGAACCCTGTTCTTAGCACATCCCAGCAGGCGAGGCTGGGCATGTTGTCATCCTGCCCTGCCTGCTGGCAGAGGCAGCTTATGGATTTGGTGACAGATTCCGCTGAAGAGATGAATGGAGCAATTGTGCACTTGGTGTAAGAAGATTCAAATAGAGGAGATGTTTTCAATGGCAATAACCTTGAGATGGAGCATTTCAACGAGTCAACAAACAGAGGTATTGGCGCCAGCTTCCCTTTGATGGTCCTGTGAGCACTTGTAGGCCTCTGGAACTGTTCTTGGCACGATGGACCTTGTCTAAAAGCTTTTATTCTCTTCTCCATTTTAATCACCCCTCCTACCTCCTGGAGGGATTCTGAACTCAAATTCTTGGACAACAAAGGTAGTTAACGGAATCCCAGTGGGTAAGGTCCCAAACCAGAAAGAGAGTTTTCACATAGCTCTGGAGATACCTCCCTGCTGCCTCTGTGCCGGCTTTCAGAAACATCTGATGACCAGATCACCGCAGTCTCTGGGGGGAGTTTAAGGGATTTTGTGAGGCAAAAGGCCCTCCTCATTTCCTTATCAGCATTTAAGAGGATAGCTAAGGGCTAGCTGTGTGCTTATGTAGACCTGCTAAATGTTTGCTTGGTGACTATTAGAGTTTTAAATTGTCTCTGGAAGCTGGAGGTGAGGGTAGGTCAGAGTGGTGGGTGACCCAGGGAAAGTGTAATTTGCAAGAATGGCAGGTCACACACTGTGAGGCCCCAGTTGATGTTGTAGAGAATGGGAGGTGCAAAAGCAATAAGCATGAAGCAATCCTGGCCAACAGTCACAGAGCTGCAAGAATGTGGTGAAGTAGTGGTGAGACTAGAGGGTGAGATCTGGGGATTGGAGATCCTGGTTTGGAAACATCTGGGGGTGGGGGTGGGGGTGGGGATTACTCCCTCTTCCAAAGGTTTGGAAGCATCTTCCATCTTGCCTTAAGAAGGTAGCCCAAGACTGAATTTTTGTACACTACCAGGGATTGCTGTGAGAATGAATGACCTTGGCTGTGGAGACTACCCTCTAGTCCTGAGGCTGTCTCTGGGTGGCACCTGGCCTGTGGTTTGTGTCATCCAGGCCAGTGTCCTCTCATTGACACCAGAGCCCAGCAGGGCA
Organism: Castor canadensis; assembly: GCF_047511655.1. Taxonomy (NCBI): domain Eukaryota; kingdom Metazoa; phylum Chordata; class Mammalia; order Rodentia; family Castoridae; genus Castor; species Castor canadensis. The sequence continues at coordinate 58,210,848 of NC_133399.1, read as the reverse complement.
ACATGGCAGCTCCACTCCTGAGCCCTGGGTGGGTGGGGGGGGCTGTGTAGGGAGGACAGGTCAGAAACAGAAACTGTAATTATATCTTCTTTTTGTCCACTCTCACTTCAACATGAGGTTATTCTTAGTGTTCGGTGAGGGGGAAGAAAGGTGAGGTGTGAGCAAAAAAAAGCTGTTTTTGACCTTGTGGCCTTCCTGGCCATTGGGTGGAGAGGTTTTTGGATTGAGAAGATTTCCTTGAGCATCTTCTGAAAATAGGCGCCAAGACTTCTAGCTTGATTCTTTGCAGATTCTATTGTTGTTGTGGGCAGAAAGAAAGCCAAAGCATTGAGCACTGGCGTTTGAAGGCTAAATACGATCCACTCCGCTCCCTGGTCCTCTGTCTTTGGACATTGGGGTTGAGCATGGAAATCTCCTGGAGACACAAATGAGGTTCTGCTTGTGTGGGCTGAGGCAGGTGTGGCTGTGGTCTGCAAGGGGCTTGTGTTGTCCAAACGGACGGCCTGCGTTTGACTGAATAGGTCTTGGAAACACTCAGCTCAATCAGCAGCACCCTCCCCATCCCCCGAACTGAGTCAGACCTGAGACCAAACTCCAGGCCTGAGGACACTGATGGAGAAAGCAGAGGCAGGGGCTTAGCTGTTTTGCCAGCACCACCCCCCTTCCAATCCTTTCTTCCAGGGGCCCTTGGGAAGAGCTGTTTATTCTTCCTGCTTCATCCCCGTGTGTTCTCTACTCTATCAATCCCTCAGCCCTCTCCTCTTCTCCCCAAGACCAGAGCCAGGGCCAAGGAAGCCCAGCCAAAAGTGCAACTTGGTCTGGTCTCCTGTGGAAAAGATTCCAGTATCTCCCATTCAACCATAGCCAAAGTCTAGAGGAATGGGACGCAGGGTTCAGGTTCTTGGAGCAGGGACTGCAGACACTTCACCTTCCAGAAGAAAAATTACCATCTACCGTGGAACTGCCTCCAAAATGAAGACTTTGGATCCTGTTCTTCTGTTCAGCTACTCCTTGGGGCGCCATTCTCTTTTACTTGTGTTTTATAAAAAGCAAAGCTCCATTTCATTGGGGGCATCCTTCCTCTTCAGTTCCTTCCTCTTTCAGCTCCCCCCACTCCACCTGCGGAGACAGCTGGAGCCCACCGCCTTTCCCACCCCTGTATATGCAATTTCCTTCCATAGTCATCCTGACTGGGGCAGTGGGATGAGGTCCCTGCCTGTGCTCAGAACAGGAGCACAGGATGGGGACAGAAGGAGAGTTCTGAAAGACCCTCATTCTTGGGGGTGGCCCTCATTCTTGCCATTGCTCTTGTCCCCTCACTACAGCCCCATCCTGAGACCAGAGTGATTTTTCTAGACTTCAGTGTGGCTGTTCTTGTGTCCCCCAGCCTGTGCCCAAGAATCTCAGGCTATCTCTGCAGAGAGCCCCCTTTCCTCACCTCATGCTCTCTCTGCTTCATACACTGAATTTCTGCTTTTGCCATCAGAGTGTGCTCTGGGCTTTGCCTCCAGATCTCTGCCAGGGGCATAGTCCATCCCAGTGTGCCCGGGATGCGCATGTGTGCTCACACACACACACACACACACCATCTAAAGGCTGTGCAAGGTTTGACTGCCTCCAGGGATTAGGATTTCCAGAAAAAATTTCCTGATAGACCCCCTCTTCTCACCACCCCCATCACAACCAAACATATCCCTTCAATTCGGGTGTCCTTTGGACTCTAGTTTTTGCTGCTGTTGATAAATTCTACATTCTTGAACACTTTCATTGCTAATATAGTAAATATCCTGGGATCTTTGGGTTTGGTTTTTGAGAAGGGGTCTCCTATGTAGCCCAGGCTGGCCTCAAACTTGAAATCCCCCTGCTTCAGCCTCCTGAGTGCTGGGATTATAGGTGTGAGTCATCATGACTGGCAACTCCCCTGTTTTTTATTTGAGGAATTTAATTTTCTGTCTATGTACTTTGTGGAAAATCAGTTTCATCCCATGACATCAGGCTGGGGAAATGGTTTTGGCTCAAGCTAAACAGAGCCACTGAAATTGGTTCTGCGTACCACCAAATTCTAGCCAATGTGCTTGAGGAAAATGTTGGTAGTTTCTGGGTAAGAAGTTTCCTTGTATCTCTGGGAGATCTCTGGGTATGATGGCCTCTGGAGTTGGACAGCAAAGAAACAAACCTAAGAGTCTGGCAGCTGGCCATGGAATCAATCTGATCCTATAGAAGGCAGAGCCAAAGGACAGAAAGAAACTGGGTCCTTGATGTCAGATGAATCAAATTGGACCTGAAGCCAACTCTGGCACTGTATTTCCAGTCACTTATGCCTTTAAGTCACTTTTATTAATAGACCAGCTTGAATTGGGTTATTTTTTATGTGGAAAACTTCTAATGCAGCTCTTCTTTTCCCCCTTGATTTTTTCTTCTCTCTCTCTGGATATCCTCTCAACTCTCCCCAGAGTCCTCTCCCTCCTTCTTTTCCTTTCTGTTACACTACAGTGTTCCTCTGTGATTCATCTTTTTTGTCATTTACAAATGGAATGACCTCATTTATGACTTCATTTTGTCCAACTCTGGAACACTCAAGACCCAGGCAGGCATGTCTAACAGTTTTCTATAATCTCATGTGTCCCACACGCTCCACAAGTTCAAGATTGAATTTTTTGTAACTCCCCATCAACCTGTGCCTCGTCTTGTACTCCCTACTTTTGTTAATGGCTCATCCATTGTTTCTCTGTCTTAGCCAGAAGCTGGTGTCATCGACCTTCTTGCACCCCGCCCCTCATCCAGTTAGCCACCAATCTTGCCAATTCTCCCCTTAATCCAATCTGCTCTGTCCCTCTGTCCTGCCCACCTCCTCTGCATTGGCCCACTTGTCCATCATCAGTGGCCTACTTGTCCTCTGAGGCCAGGTCTACCAGTGCAATCTCACTATAGCCAATCATCCTCTAAAATGTAACTGACTACCCATGGCCTCTGCCTAAATTCTCTATCCCATTTAAGAACCATACTTTAAAGCGACAGAGACCAATAGGAGAAGGGGACCAGGAACTAGAAAAAAGGTTAGTTTGAGAAGAATTAATTTAGAAGGTAACACACATGCACAGGAAAGCAATGCAAGTCAACTCCCTGTATAGCTATCCTTATCTCAACTAGCAAAAACCCTTGGTCCTTCCTATTATTGCTTATACTCTCTCTTCAACAAAATTAAAGATAAGGGCAAAATAGCTTCTGCCTGGTAGCAAGGAGGTGGGGGGAAGAGGGAGGGGGCAGGGGAAAGGGAGAGAGAAATGACCCAAACATTGTATGCACATATAAATAAAAGAAAAAAAAAAGAACCATCTCCCAGGATTATCACTGTTCTAGGTCATCAGATCTTCTGGAAGTTTCTAAGTTTCTCTTCCAGGGTTCATCATCCCTTCCCACAACCCTTTCTCCATGTGAACTCTTCCTGTCTTCTGGATGAGGTGCTCCACTGGGTTGACTACCCACTTCTGAGTCTGTGGACATGTCCCTGCTGAGCCCTCTCCTGGCTCTGTCATGTTGTGTCAGCTTTTGAGGCAAGGGCATGGATGCCCCAGGCTCCCCCGCAGTGAGTTCCACTGCTAGCTCAGTGAGGAGAAAGAGCCCCTCACCTCTTTATTTTCAGCCTGGCCCTAGGCTAGTAGCAAGTGCTTTGGGGATGCTTCACCAGGTGAATGAGTGAGTGAACTGGATACTTGTCCCCAGGAGCCCTCTCCCTGCAGCACTGTCCCCAACCAGCCCTGAGATGAGTTTCCCTTGTACAGGTGGACACTGTGAGGTATCTAAAGGGTTTCCTGGGGAGGTATCTAAAGGGTTTCCTGGGGTGAGTGGTTCCCCACCATTATGGTCATTACAAGAGGGGATTCTGAGGAGGTGAACCTCCCTCAGGTGGAGGTGGAAGACCCTAGGGGCATCAGGCCTGAAGAGGAACTGGGGTGTCTTTCCTTCACTAACAAGTCCACCCAGCAATTCTGGGGGCGTTTAAGACTACTTTGAAGAATTCCCAGGACACACACAGGGAAACTTCTAGGCTATTAGGGACTAGGCAGGGGGGCAGAGGCAGGTGCTTATGAAGGATGGGGACATAGCTGTCCTCTCTGCTTCTCCTCTTCATTCAGGTGCCCATCCCATTCCACTAGGCTCCTCTCAGGAGCCCTTTCCTGACATGAGCCCATCACTCCCTTCTGGGGCAGGGACTCTGTGTCTCTCTGAGGCAGGTCTGGAGACCTGAGCATGTGATGCATCCACATGCCTGTGGACTCAGTGGGAATGTAGGTGTAGGTGTGGGAGAGCAAGACGCTGATCAGCTGATCCCGGGCAGCTGAGCTGGCAAGAGGCACAGCTTTGAGTGATGACTTCTGAATGATGAAGAAAACTTCCAAGGTAACAACTCCATGATGGAAACTTACCCTGGACCCTGGTGCCTAGTCCTCTTTCTAGTCAGCAGCCCTCTTGTTTTTTTTTTTTTTTGTGAGACTGGTGTTTGCACTCAGGGATTTGCACTTGCAAAGCAGGCACTCTACAGCTTGAGCCACACCTCCAGTCTATTTTGCTCTGTTGTTTTTTTTGGAGATGGGGGTCTCTTGAACTATTTGCTCAGGCTGGCCTTGAACTGTAATCCTCCTGATCTCAGCCTCCCATGTAACTAGGATTATAGGCATGAGCCAGCAGCCCTGAGCTCCCATTCTGTGCAGGAAAACTGGCTTTCTACTGAATGTTGGAGAGTCCCTCACTTTCAGCCACTCCCTTTGTCCTCCTGCCCACTCCTGCAGCAGACTGTGGCAGGAGAAGCATGTCAGCCTTGGTTGGTGTGCAGGGGCCCTGGAAGGGCTGACATTAACACGTACAGAGAGCTGACACTTTGCATCAATGCCACCATCATCCTATGCCCACTCACTGTGCAATGTGGTCCTCTCATCTGTGAGGGGAATTCATGCTCTTTGATTGTATGGTCAGTGAGGTGGGACTAGGGATCAGGACATCTGGGAGCCAGGGTGGGAAAGAGCATAGGGGAAGAAAAACTCTGCAAGCAGCAGCTTAGAAGCTACTCGGAGCTGCTGGTGTCTGCTCTGCAGCCTCAGTGGCCACCCAAGTCTCTCCCTCAATGGCTGCTGGTGTGTTTGGGCCCAGAGCCACTGGACAGCAGCTGTGTTCATCATTGCCATCATTCCTCTGCATCCTGCCTGCCTCCCTCCTGTGTCCAACCCATCTCCAAGTACTCACCCTTTATAAGACCATAGAATTACCATTCCAAGGAATGTTTAACTTTAATTAGGGCTTCTTAGGGCCAAAAGGCCTTTAAAGGATGAAATAATGTTGGTGGAATCTGATAGGCTGTGCTGGAGGACACTAGAAAACAGGAGGTCTCCTACAGGTCATTCTGAGTAGTTATGCCTGGTCTTCCCTCCGTCCCTCTCTTCCTGGCTTACCACCCCAGGGCTAGGCCCTGATTGACTCTGGTTGCAGAGGGGACAAGCCATGGCCCCTGTCTGAAGGAAGGCCTCATTTTGAGCCAACTCTGCAGAAGTGCTGGTTTTCCCAAAGTGGGGAGAAGTGAGTACTCTGCTCTCTCAGAGCCTCTCTAATGGCCTCACCCAGCCCTTGTGCCCTGGGGGCTTCCAGTAATAGGGTCAGTTCCCTTAGTGCAATTGTGGAAGGATTAGTGGCTAGAGGCCTAGCCTGTGGTATGGGAGACAACGGAACCATGTGATCACAGGGATGAGCTGCCACCTACTCCTGTGTACACTCAGAGTTAGGGGGCAGGGGACACCTCTGATGTCCTCCCTGGGACACAGTGGGACCCAGAAGCTGTCAGCTCTGTGCTTTCTGGCTTTGGTGACTTGGAAAAGGCTGATGAAGGAAAAGCAGGAAATAGAGTCTGGCTCAGCTCCTGAATCGTTGTTGGCCCAAGTGTGACCAGAGCAGCTAGTCCTCACTCTCCAGAAGACCCTATCAGCCCGGGCCACTCCCTGTTTTCCCTCAGCTCCAATTGATCTCCTGCTCTGGCCTCATCCTGTTTACCAAGAACCTGGCTCTCTGTGGCCCACAGAACAGGCTGCGTAATTTGCACAGCTCAGTGCAAAATGAAAATGCACAGTTTCTTGTTTAAAAATTAATAAGAATCTCAAGATGGTACCGACAAAGCATTAAACCAAGTGTGGGGTTTTTCTAAGTGGCACGAAGCCATCCTCAGATGCTCAATATTTGCTTCTCAGAGGGGCTCCTGGGTCATGATGAAAACAGCTTTAAGTGAGAATTTTCAGGGCCTGGTGACAGGTGGCATCCTGTCAAATGGTATGCTGGAGATTAGGGGCCACTGACTCCAGTTCCTTCCATACAAGGTAACTTCCTTTTCTTGTCCTAACACCTGTGTGCTCTCCTGTGGATTTTCTTGTCTGGAGAGCAAGGAAGAAGTGTGTGATTATGCCTCTGTGCGTGTGTTTGCATGTGTGTTGGAGGCAGAAGAGGAAGCTGGAGGAGAAAGGGTGGGGTATAATCAGAATTTATTTTCTATTATCTCTTCTCCTGACCCTGTTCCTTTGCAGGGGGAGGCTCTGCAGGCAGTTTCTGTTGTTCCAGTGACCTGGGACTCTAGGTACAGTCTTCTTCCTGCTTTCTGCACCTGGAGTCAGACCCTGGCCATCCACACAGCTGCCAGAAAGGGAAGATAAACAGTGCAGCACCTGGGAGATCTGCTGAGAGCAGGGATGGAGCTTTAATGGGCTTGTTATCAGGCACCTGCTGGGCAGCATGTCCTTCTCCCAAAAGACAGGACACAGAGATAAATTACCTAGCCAGAGTAGCTCCTGGGGAGAAGAGAATGAGTTTAAAGACGAGGCAAGGCACAGGGGGCAGGAGGACTCAGAGGCGCTGACATGGGTGTGGGGGTGAAAGCAGCCCTGCCTCTGTATGATTGTCCCCCATCCAAGGTGCAGATTAATCCGGAAGTGCTTGCTGCAGGTCTCCTGGACAGCTGGTGCTATGGAGGACACTGGGTGTTGAGCCCACAGTCTAGCTGGGAGATGTACCTGGCCTCACCTCCTTGCTGACTGGGCCATGGGTTTGTCACTTGGCAGTGCTCAGCCAGTGGAAGGTGCAGAAGGAAGACTGACTGCAAGCTGGTAATAAGGACACCAAGCTTCTCAGAGTTCAGACAATGGGGTTCTGAACAATGAAAGGCAACTTCTGGTTGGTTGAAGGTGGGGGAGCTGTCAGAGAGACGGGATCTGCACTGTACCTTGAAGGATTTGGATGGTTGGGAGCTGGAGGCAGGTGGGTGTCAGGCAGCACAGAAAGAGATTGAGCGCAGAAGTGCTGGTGTTAGGATGACCTGCTTACCAATGGTGGCTCAACTTTTAACAGCTGCGTGATTTGGGGTAAGTTACTTAACTTTTCTGAGCTTCAGTTTCCATATATAAGGTGTGGAGAAATGGCACCTACCTCATAGAATTGTAAAGAATACCTAAAATATCCCCCATTATCCCCACCAAGCACATAGCACAGTGTATAGTGGTGGCAGCTTTTGGTTTTGGTGGCAGTGGGGTTTGAACCAGGGCCTCAACACTTGGTTAGGTAGGCGCTTTTATCATTTGACCCACCCCACTATCACTTTTTTTGTGATGGGTTTTTTTGACATAGAGTCTTGAGTGAACTATTTGCCTGGGCTGGCTCTCAACCACGATCCTCCTGGTCTCTGCCTTCTGAGTAGCTAGGAATATAGACGTGAACCACCAGCGGCTGGTGACAGCTTTTTATTATCAACAACAAAGACATAAAGTCGGAAAGCATAACATGTTTAGAGGCAGCAACTTCCATCTCATTTTAGGAAAATGGAGTTTATTTAGGGAACAGACACTTTACATTTTATGGTGGGACTAGTCTATGTAAGATCTTGAAGGCCAGGTTCAGAAATGAGCTTTTTGGGAAGAGGCGATAAGGATTAAAGTCACCCTTTTGGGATCTTGGAGAGTTAATTCCTTTTGCTCTAACTCGTTCTGTCAAGTCCTTCTCACATTGGAACTGAAATATGACAAATATCTCTGTGTGTGCCATATACTTTTTCCAATTATTTTTCATTGTTTTCGGATGTTATGAATATCATCTAAGTTTGGAAACAACCAGGAAATCTTTGGACTGTAAGAACAAAGAGATTATAAGAAATTGAAAGGGGAAACCCTTGGAATTTAAAACATTGTCATAATCCAAGCATCTGCCTGGCTTTTGGCTGTGGTAAGGTATAAGAAGGTATGAAAAGATGGGCCACTCCCAGGGGGATTGTGGCTAGGGAGGGCCAGCTGGAGCTGTCTGGCATGTCCCCTGCTCTGGAGGGATGTGCTGACCCTGTAGCAAAGACACTTTTTTATGTAGGATCTTCCTAACAGACCTCCTTTCTAAAAATTGACCTAGACATGGAGTACAACAAAATGTAAAATATGCACCTCTTCCAGCCCAGCTTCTCCACTTCTGGGAATTCATCTTAAGGAAATAATCAGACAAGAATGTCCGTTTTTGTCTTCTTTAGTGTAGCAAAAATATGAAAACAGCTTAAATATCTGTTAGCATGGTGTTGATTTTTAAATGGTGGTTTATTTATTCAATAAAACACTGAGCAGTTATTTATAATTATGCTCCATATGCATGAGTATGGTTATCAATGGATGGTTGTCCTCTGATGGAGTGTCAAAGAAGAAAGCAGGCTTTGGAAGAGTGTATTTGGATGACCAAGTTCATGTCAATTTCATTCATATTTATATGTGCATCAAAACTCAGGGAAGCTATGAACCAATCTGTTATGGCAATCACTGAAAAAGGATTATGAGTAGATGTTGACGGTTACTATCGTATTTTTTTATCTTATGAATTTTTAACAATGTGTTACTTTTATCACAAGTAAAAATGTATTTCCAATTAAAATCTTTGAGCCCTTTTTTGTGGGCTCAAAAGGAAAAATTCAGCAAATGGCTTGAAAAGTAACCAAATTGAGACTCAAAGAACCACCATGGAAGAAAAGATGTCTTGATGCTTGGCATAATTAAAACCCGTATCAATTATAGGAAAATGATAATATTCAGTATGAATTGCTTCTAAAGGTTTCTCTCAAGCTTACAGCTTGTAAATAAAGCTAAGCATGTAAAACTCATGCAAATGGTATAAGGATAGTTTATCTGCTCCTCCCTCTCTCTAGCTGTCTTGAGCTCTGGGGTCCCCTTTGAAGTTGGAGTTGAGCAGAATCTGAGACTAAAGGCAGAGTTCATTGGCTCTGTCGGCCAGTGACACACTTCAAGAGGACAGGATTCCTGGGGAGGCTGGTGGGTCATAAGATACATGCTGACTTCACTCTACACCCCAACAAGAGGTATTTAATTGGGCTCTTGGTACAGGCACACAGAGCTGAGGACATAGATCTAAAGAGAACAGAGGAGACAGATCTCAGGGAGCCTGTAACCACGTTCACCCCGCAGGTTGTTGACCAACCCATCCATTAGGGCATCAAGGCTGGGTGGGGAGGGCATCTGTCCTAGAAATGATAAAGGTGGGAGGTATCTCACTCCTTGTTTAAGGTACCTGAGCTGAGGTGAGGTGTGGGACCCCTGAGAACTTGGACCGTCTGAGGTCAGGTGTGAGGGAGAGTTGTGTGGTAACTAAAAGCAGGGGTCGTGGAGAAAGACCAATGTGGGTATCAATCCTGGCCCTGCTGCTGTTTGCCAACTGTGTGGCTCTGGGCAAATTACTTAATCATTAAACTTTAATTCCTTCCCTCATTGAGAAAAAAACTAAAACCAACAAAAGGAATCACTGCAGTGTAAGAGCTTCAGAGTCAAACATTCTGCATAATGTTAGTCCTTTCAGTCACTTTTTCAGCTAGGTATTATTATGCCCACCTTACAGAAAAGGAAACACGTTTAGGAAAAAAGTGAAGTCTAACTCCAAAGCCTGGGCCCTTGCCCAGAAATAGCCTTCCTGCCATCCAGCCCTGACCTCTTCCCTGACCCTTCTCTGCTCATTTGACCTTTTCCACCTGGAGAAAGACAGGCTTGCACTCCCATGTCCTTGACCAGGGCGTAATTAGGGGACTAGAGGGAAGCACTGGCAGGTGAGGGAAAGAGATGACTTGAGAATGGCGACCGTGAAAGCTGGAGGACCACTAGCATCCCTGCAGCTGAAGGTTGAGGACTGAAGGCTGTGTTTGTTTCCTGGAGGGGCAGGAGCCCGGAGAACCTCCTGCTACTGGGGCTGGGAGAGAATGGGATGGGTGGGCACCTTGAAGAACCTTGTGGGTGAGGCTGTGCTGAGAAGAGGGCAACAGACCATGGACATTTGAGACACCAAGGATGGGATCAGGCTGCAGTGTAAGGATATCACATCCCTGAAATCTAAGGACCTCGTTGGAAGATCCCCAAACTCTAGGATTGCATGGGGATATTTGCATGTGGAACAAGGAGTTATGAATTTCTTATTTTTACATTTTAAACTTATAAGGCTTTTATTTCTGTGACGATTCTCCTGTTTTTATATGTCACAGAATCATTTTCTCTGATGTCATGCAAGTAAGGGCCTCTCTCCAAGAGGAGAATACACACATCTGCTGCCCATTCAGGACCCATCCATCCATGTAGAAGCTTTTTTTTAGTGATGCTGAGAATGGAGCCCAGGGTCTCATGCATGCCAGGCAGGGGCTCTACTACTGAGCCACACTCCAGCCCAGACATTTAAAAATTTTTTTCAAACAAAGACTATTCAGATGGTTCAGAAACACCTGTCCTGAAATGGGCCTGCAAGTGTTGTGGATAACTCTCCACGGGAGGAGCTGAGGCAAAGTGAGAACACAAGGAGGGGATGATGGGAGGAGAGTCAGCCGGAGCCCTGAGAGGAGGGTAAGCAGTCCCCAGGAAGGTGGAGGGAGGAAGGGTGTGTGTGTGTGATGGAGTTTGTGTTGGCTTAGCATGGTGTTCAAAGTCATGCCCTCTGTGCAAATGCAACAGCCTCAATTTCCTCTTTAAGCAGAGATTACAGTAACGTGAGAAGCAGTGAGCTGTGGTCTGTCTCAGTCCTGGCTTTGCTCCCCTTGGAGGATCATCTGAGGCCAGTGGCTCTGAGTGGCAAGATGCGTGGTCCTGACACCCTTGGGAAGCAGTGCTCAGTGCTGCCAGCATCCTCTCCTGCCGACACCTGCTTGCTGGCAAGACCACCTGGCTAACATCTGTCTGGGCAGGTGAGACTGCAGGTGGCAGATGGGTAAGTTATTTTTAACATCCCACAAGAGGATGACGTATTTGACTTCCAAAGCTACATACCTGGCTCTGTGCTTATCAGACATATGCACACAGATGCAGTGGGCAGCAAAGAAGAAATTTCAATAAGGTGACACCAAGAGAGGGACCTTCTCCTGGGCCAGGCAGAGCGCAAGCCTCCACAGTTTGCCTTAGTGGAACACATGGGTTAAGGCACCAGGTCAGTGCTCTACCATTGAGCTACAACCCTGCCTGTAGGTTGTTAAGGTGGATTAACTCACAGGAAGTAAGCTCTTGCTGGGGTTGGTGGGGGAGAGGACATGACACTAGTTGATTACCACAGAGCAGGTTGTTATTGAGGCTCTCTGCCTCTGCAGCACACGTGTTTCTCTTCTACATGTGTCGGTGCCCTTCTACCAACATGCTTGGACTCCCAGAGCTGTGAGCTAAATATACCTCTTTCTCTATAAATTAGGTAGTCTCAGGCATTCTGTTTTGTTTTTGTTGTTTGTTCGTAGTGTGTTTTGGTGGTTCTGGGGTTTGAACTCAGGGCCTCACATTTGCTAGGCAGGCACTCTTCCGCTTGAGCCACTCTACCAGCCCTTTTTTGTGTTGAGCGTTTTTGAGATAGGGACTCTCAAACTATTTGCTGGGGCTGGCTCGGATTATGTGAGCCACCAGCACCTGAGAGAGGGTCTCACTATGTAGCCAGACCAGCCTTGAACTCATGACCCTCCTGCCTCAGCTTAGTCTCAGGTATTCTGTTCAAGCAACAGAAAATGGACTAGACACATCCTGCCCGTTTTCCCCAACCTTTTCCTGCCATCCTCAGGTAGTCTTAGACATTCTGTGTGGCCTGTCCTACCACCTGTGTTACTGCTGTTACCTCACACTATTACAACCACCTGCCTCTTACACCACACCAAGATCCTGTGAGACCAGGGCCCTCCTTGTTCCTAAGCAATGACGACGTTGCATAGTACTTGGTGGAGGGTGGGTGAATAAATTATATGGATTCGTTGATTTTGTGACATCTTTCCTTCTTCTTGGCCCACATGAAGTGCTTTAGATTTTCTATTAATTTCTTTTTAAGTGAAAATGAATCAAATTGCTTTTGTCTTAAGAATTTCACAGCCACTCTCTGAAGCCATTGGAGATCTGGGGAATCCAAAAGAGAAGAATGACACTCCCCATATCATATCCTTGGGTTAGAAGAGGATTGTTGGCAGTAGGCTGGGAATGACCCCTACAACCTGCGGATTGCAGAAGCTGCAGAGCTGTATGCCTGGGGCTGACCTGCCCTTGACAGAAATGCCTGCCCTGGATCACTGGTGGGCTGGCTGGGCTGGGCTTTCCACAAAGGAGCTGAGTTCATGATGGGGTAAAGCAATAGTCAGGACCAACCTGGGGTCTCCCCAGGGATAAGGGGATCATCTAGATTGTTCGGCCTAATTCCTCCTAGGCTTGGTGAACACTGATTTGATTTGATAGCCCATACTTGCCATGTAATTCTTACCTGGAAAACATACATACCAATGTGTACCTCTTATATGCATACTGATATGTACCTCATGCATACCTGCAAACACATACATATTGCTGTGAACCTCTTACATGCATACTGGCACATCCTTCTTATAAGCAAACATACATACTGATGTGTACCTCTTGTGTACATCTATATATGTACATACACACAGATATGTACCAGTTTTTTTCAGTGCTAGGGATTGAACTCAGGGTCTTGCACACGGTAGGCACGTATTCTAGCACTGAGCCATACTCCCAGTCTGGTTTGTACTTCTTGCATATATACATACATGCTGGTGAGTACCTCTTATTTTCCAGGGACCTCATGGGGACACTGTACTGATGTGTCAGGGGTCAGGGCAGATGGAGTGGCTCAGAGAAAGTCTCCATTCTGGGATTTGTATAGCAGTTGTGTTCAGATTGCTGAACTAGAAGTTCATCCTATAGACTTATATGTAAACTGACTTGCTCTCTGCTGTAATTTGGATCTGGAACATTCCCCAAAGGGTTATGTGCTAAAGACTTGGTCCTCAGCTTGGTATTATTGAGAAGGGGTGGAAACTTTTAAGCACTGGAGCCTACTGAAAGGTCATAGGTCATTGGAGGATGTGTCCTTGATGGAGATATTGGGACTCTACCCCTCCATCCTTCTCCCTTTTCTACATCCTGGCTATGGAACAAACTTTGTTCCTCCATGTACTCCTTCCATGATGTGTTGCCTTACCATAGACCCAAAAGCAATGGAACCAACTGTCAATGGTTTGGAAACTCTAACACTGTGAGCCAAAATAAACCTTTCCTCTTTATAAGTTGATTATTTCAGGTATTTTGTTACAGGAACAGAAAGCTGATTAATATAGCCTCCATTGCCCATGAAGGGTCAGGATTTCCTGGGGTCACAGTTTCAAGAATTCTCCAGAGAAGCTGCCAGAAGGAACACTAACCATTTCAAGGAGAGGGTGTGCAGATAACAAGTATGGCAAGAAAAAGAATGAAGCTCTAATTTAGGTTCAGAAGGCCCCTCCTTGTTACAATCTTGGAGCCTGAATTTAAAGAGCCTAGTTATCACCAGGGCACAGCAGCCAGGGGTTGAGAAGTTGCCTAGAGTCCTGCCCCTGGATTTTCCTCATTGCATCAACAAAATGAGATACCAGAAGCTCTGAGAACATGTTCTTTCAGAAGCTGAAATTACATACTCATAGCAGCCAAAACAGCTATTTGCAGTAATAACTATTCTAGCACAGGTTGGAAAAGCCTAGTAAATGTTGCCCTTGTTTGAAATCTCCCCCTGATCCCTACCCCACTGCCTGCCCAGTGCTGAGCAGGTTGGGAGGCTGAGTGACTATTTTCTTTCTCCTTGTTTGTGTTTCAGAGCCAAGCTGTCTGGAACCACTGTCTGGAAGAGCTGCTTCCCCATTCCAGCAATGACACCCAACAATCAGGAGCCATTGCTGAGCCCAGGGCTGCCTAGGCAAACATTTAGAAGACCCAGAGGGGTCATTAGCTGAGGGTAGAGACAGCTTTGTTTGGATCTCTGACAGTCACCATGAAACCCAATGTGAATGCAGCCTTCGCCCTTCATCTCACAGGGACTCCGATGCCGCAGTGGAGAGTACAGAGTACCATCTAAACCAGTCTGGGGAGTTTAACAGTCCAGATGTCCAGGCTGTGCTCCAGAGGGATGAAATCTGAATCTCTTCTGCACTTTTCCCAACCATGTTAGTGATTCCAATGTGTGGCCAAGGTTGAGAACCACTGGCTGAAATGGCCCTTGGGGTTTCTGCCTACCATTCCACTTGTGCTGAAGCCCTGGGTGAGGAGGTGATGGCGGACATGCCTCTTCTACTCCTGTGGGGTTGCCTGGTTCTTTGGCTTTCTCTTGCAGTGAGCATCTCTCCACACCCATATGACTTGGGAGATTAAACTTCTGCACTTCACATATAACCGGGCCCTAGAACTTCACAGGATTCAGCCGATGCACGGGGATCGCCACTGTGTTTTGTGCATAACTTGAGGGATTTTTTTCAAATGCGATGCTGGCCATACCAGATTTACCTTCACCCAGACGTTCAAACCTGCACCAAACCCCTGCATCCCCTGTCTCACCCGAGAGCCCGTGGGAAATCTAAGCCTTGTCTTCCTCTCTTCGCATTCCTGGGTTGGTCCCCAGCTCTCATGGATGCTGTGTCCCATTCTCTAGGCTCGCTGCCTCTGCTTTGGGTCAGACCTTCTTTGCCAATCTATTGCCACTAACCCCCGCTGGCCCTGTCTCTAGTCTCGTTTTCCTCTGTCCCACCACCTGCCTGCCTTCAGAGTGAACAGTCCAGATATAAACTGTCCAGGCTGTCGCCTACTTAACGTTCTCCAGTAGTCCTTCATATGTCCTAGCAGAGTTTAAGCTTCTCAGCGTGCTCGTCTGTGCTTGTGTTGCCAAAGGCCTCTGCAGCCTCACCTCCCAGCCGAGGGCCCTAGGTGACCTTCCAACCACTTAGAACGTTGCTTTTTCATGGGCCTTTGCTGATGCTGTTTCACCACTAGGTCTTCCTCTCCCTCCCCTGGTGGCTACTTCTTACCTGTCTCTTAACAGCCACCCATGTATCCTTTCCTATGCCCTCCCCAAGCTGTGTCAGGTCCTGGCTCCATGGCCCCTCCTCCATGTGGCCAGAATATCCTGTGCACCCCTCAGCTAAAGCACTGTCAGCCACCTGGTATATTTTGATTTCCTTTTATCCTTCCAATCACACATGAGATGGTGGATGCTTTGCATCCTTGGTTTTCAGACAAAGGAGCCTTGTATTCAGTGTGTGAACTTACCCCAACATTCCACATCTTTAACCTCCTCTTGCTGACCTGAGACCTGTCTCAGATCCACTTGGCTTGTGCAAAATCCTGAGACAGTAAAGTTTGATTTGAGCCCTACAATGGAATTATTCCACCAGAGGTTGTTGCTCCTTTCTTTGGGGCTCCTCTTAGTGTGTGTGTGTGTGTGTGTGTGTGTTGGGTATTTTCAAGATAGGGTCTCACAAACTATTTTATCCAGGCTGGCTTCGAGCCATGATCCTCCTGATCTCTGCCTCCTGAGTAGCTAGGATTACAGGCGTGAGTCACCAGCAGCCAGGATTCCTCTTAACAGTTCTCCATTTCCTCATTCTCAGGAACTCTCAAATTTTTTCTCTCCCTATCAAAATACTCTCTCAGAAGAGTATTTGTCCAGGCTTGTTTCGTATTTTAGCAGAAAAAAAAATCAAAGGAATTATTTTCTAACTGAAAATTCAGGCCATAGAAGAGAAGTGAGAGGAAGAGCTGAGGGTGAGACAGCCTTCTATGGAGACTTTCTTTGAAAACTGCTGTGCATTCTCTTGTATTGGAGAGTTGGGATGGGGTGACCTTTGCCCACCTTCTGTAGACAGAAAGAACAAAGAGATTTTCAAGCTTGCTTTCTTTCTTGGCTCATTCCACACTTCTTCCTATGGGAATTTTGCAAAAGGGAGGTGTGTCTCAGGGCTTGCAAAAGGTAGGGGTCATGATTAGATCTGTCCATGGAAGTATCACAGCAAAAGACAAGGCATAAGAAATAATACAGCTGGGGGAATGGGATGAACACCTGAGGACAGGGAAGTGTCAGAGGCAGAGCAGAACACAGCTGATTGTCACCAGGGAGCAGAGCAAAGAGAAGTGGAACCAGGGGAAGCAGGCCACTTGCATCCAGGGCCACCAACCCCAGGTAGTCTGGGGTTTGAATTTTAGATGGGCCATTGAAAGATGCACCAGTGGGGTGAGACTATGTCTGATAGGGTCAGGGATCACGTTCTACAGACGAGGTAGACCTACCTCAGTTTCACACTGTCTCTGGCTTAGATGTGACCTATTCCTCTCAGAGCCTCTGACTCCTGGAACATGGGGACCATTAACAGTGGCTGAATACTTCCTGTGATATCAGTCACTGTGCAGTTTCTGGGGGCAGGGCTCATGTTATCCCTGGTGCAGAAGTGCAAAAAAATAGATGGAATTCACCTTTAACTTCCAGCCAGGGTTCAGTGGCGCTTGGGTCATGTCTGTCGTCTCTCCTCCCCGTGGTGCCAGATGGGGCTATGCATGTAGTGGGTGCTCAGTAAACTTGGCCGTGGCCTTACTGGCTTCTCTTCAGCTGCAGAGTCTTTGACCTTGAATTTGGAGAGACCTCCTACAGCATGATCTCAGCCCTGTTCAAGGAAGTGACTGATCATAATCCAGAAGTAAGTGCTGTGCAGGTCCACCTGTGTCTCCATGTGACCTTGGCAGAGACTCCTTGTTGTCTTGTTTCTCTGCCATTCCCATCCTGGCCTCCTAGCTTCCGCTGCACACACTGGCTCTCCCATCTGTGCACAAAATGCTCCCAATTCTGGTATGAAACCTGTCTGTCCTGGTGCAAATGATTGCTCCTTAACTATGGCAGACAGCCACCTTTTCCCTTTTAAGTTGTCTTTGAAATTAAGCTAAGAAAGAAAGGTTTGCACAGAGATTTCCCCAAGGTCATTTTGAACACACCTGGTAATCAGTGCTGGCTTTCAAAAGTATGGTTATTATGGCCTTAAAATTATTGCATCATTTAACTAAAATTCTCCTGCAAGTGTTTCTGATGAACACTATTTTTATTAAAAATGTTTTTTCATGAGATTTTTCTCCTCCCTTTTCACCTGCAGGGCAGAACCATCTCATTGTCATTGTTTATTTGGGACTTCCTTGGATGTATCCCATACTTTTCTTCTGAGGGCCTTAGAAGGTTTCTGCATCCAAGAGGAATTTTATTTTTGCTTCTAGGTGAAATGAAGGCACTGGGGGGAAGAAAGGTTGCTGTTGGGGGCTTTACCTCCAAACCTGATGACCAACTTACTTCCTTTTCTTCCTCCCCTCCCCTCCCCCTTTCCTCCCTTCCCTCCTCCCTCTCCTCCCCTTTCTTTCCCTTCCCTTCTCTTCCCTTCCCTTCCCCTTCTTTCTTTCTTTCCTTCCTTCCTTCCTTTTCTGCCCTCCTTCCCTTTCTCTCTCTCTCCCTCCCTCCCTCCCTCACTCCCTTCCTCCCTTTTCTTTCTTTCTCTGTCTTTTCGCTCCCCTCCCCTTCCTTCTTTTTTTGGTGGGACTGGGGTTTGAACTTAGGGCTTTGTGCTTGCAAAGCAGGTGCTCTACCACTTGAGCCACACTTCAGTCCCTTTTGCTCTGATTATTTTGGAGATAGGGGTCTTGCAAACTATCTGCCCAGGCTGGCCTTGAGCCTCGATCCTCCCAATTTTAGCCTCCCAATTAGCTAGGAAAACAGGTGTGAACTACTGGCACCCAGCTTGTGCAGTCTTGAGTTGGGCAAAACCTGGTTTCTGGAATCTCCTTTTGCTTTTTAGGAAAGTGTCTTCAGGAAAATTATGATGGAGAGAGTGCTATCTTAACCAACCCCACCTTCCTTGTTCTAAAATTTTTCTCTTCACCCACCCAACATCATCCCTAGAAAGGGTGTTTGGTAACTATAGTAGACCATGTTAGCTTTTGATTATGTTATATTTTTTATTTAATTATTGAGTAGCACTGTGCTGGTCTTTGGGGAATGACCTGTCCTCTATTGGACTCTGGGTCAGTAGCCATCATTAATTAGATGTCTGCAGTGCCAATCATGGAGCTGGCATGTGAGAAGCTAGGCCAGTTGGGTACTTGTACTTACTGGTAATATTTTCACAGAATTGTTATTTAATTGAATTATTTAATACTTGTAGGATTATCAATTTGATAAAAATACAGTGAATAAAAATACAGTACTACTCCCAGTTGAATTTGAATTTCAGGTAAGCAGTATGTAATTTTTAAGTATAAGTATGTCTCCAATTTTGCATGGGATACGTTTCTGCATGTGCTGTTTATCTGAAATTCAAATTTCCCTGCTTCGTGTATTTTATCTGGTAATCCTGGAGTGTGAGATGCATCCACTCCTGGGAGAAGTTTACCTGCTGTACTCCACACAGTCCAGTGTTGCTACTGTGGCCATCTATTAAGACGAGACTGTCTGGCTGAACAGGGTCTGTGTGAGACTACAGCCCGTATGAAAGGCCAGATGGGCAAACTGGGAACAAAAGTGTCCCTCTATGGGAGAGAAGAGGCAGGCCAAGTTCTGTTTATTTGGTTAAGTTCTACAAGGTGGAAAGAGGTGGAAATAATACAGAGATTCATCCATGTGCTCCTGGATAGGAGGCAAGAGGTCTTTAGGAGCAAAAGAACCATTAGGTGCTAATTAAATTGTTCAGTGAACAGAAGTGAGTGAGGCAGGGAGAGATTCAGCCAGGACTTAGGAAGGGAGGAGGTCATAAGTGGGGAAATTGGTGGTAGACAGAGCTGAGCCAGGCTGGGCTGGATTCTGGAAGAAATCATAGATAAAGCCCATCTGCTGCTGGAGCCTCAGCCAGCGTCTGCACAGCTGGGCCCCTGCAGCCAGGCCTGTCACAGAGGGGCAGGGGAGACAGCCATTGGTCCTGAGGTGGGGCCCCAACATTGGATTGTGGGTTCTCTGCCAATTGATTTCCCAGATGAGAGGCAGGAAAGGCCTCACCCGGTCCTCAGACTGCAGACCATTACCTCTCCTCATGGCCAGGACCCTGGGAATTCAAGGGTAGGTCAATAAATCCTATAATTAATCAGCTTGTGAATTTCACAATTATGTTGCCCACGATAGTTCTTTGGGGATTAAATGCATCTGTTTGCTCAATGTAAACATTTGTAATAAACTCTTCTTTTGGAGATATCCTCAAAATCGGCAAGTAGCCCAGACTTGACTTCCAAAAGGTCCTACATTTAGGGGAGAGCCCCTGGAGTCTCTGCTTCCAGCAATCCCACCTCCAGTAAGTGACTTAAACCACACAAAGCCCTAATTAGAGTCAGGGTTCACTTTGACGGCCAGGCAGGTACGGCTGGTATGGTCCTAGGTCCTTCCCTTTGACTCCCCCACATTTCTCTGCTTGCTGGTGCCTGAAGTTAAATTCTTAGGCAAGGGACTAAGACTCTTTTAAGGGGAATGGGGTGGCAAGGAAAGGACAGGAGACTTTAGCCACCTGAAAATTGAATCTCAGCCAGGGGCTACTTGTTCCAGCAGGAAAAGGAAATTGAATCCAGAACCAGAACCCAAATTTCAGAGTCTGTGTGAGTCACCCCAGGCTGTGCAGGATGGTGGGGAATGTACATGTACATGCTCCAGAGCTCCACCCCAGGGCCTGGTCTGTCATGTTCTACCTGGGAAACTTCAAGTTAGTTACCTTGACCTATCTGTGCCCCAGTTTTCTTATCAGTTTCTTTCTTTCTTTCTCTTTTTTTTTGCAGTACTGGGGATTGAACCCAAGGCCTGGCACTTGCTAGCAAGTGCTCTACCACTTGAGCCACGCCCCCAGCCCTATAAAGTGTTTACACTTTGACTCCTACTGTTTACTCTCAGCTGTCTGCCAAGCAGTTCAGTTCCCAGCTATAAGGCCCACCAAATCATGTGATTTGGGACGATCTGGGGAAATTATTATTTTAAAACATGCTAACTCTCAATGAAGGAACAAAATTCCCAAGGGATTTTAAATTAATTTTACCATAAAGCTATGGCAAGAGAGCTTCCAAGGCACTTGCATTTTGATAGAGCAAGAAACCCTGGGTTTCAGGGGTAAAATGCTGGGAGATTTTAGGCATGGTTTTGTGGATAGCCTCCAAAGGAATCCCGCCCCCCTCCTCAGTGCTGGCAGTGAGAGGGGGCCGGGGAGGAGATGGTGGTGTGTGTGTGGTGCAATAGCTTAGGAGAGGAAGGCAGGATATGTTGAGGTTGTGTTAGCCTGAAGGGTCCTATCAAGGGCAGAACTGTACCACAGAAGAGCAGGGTCCCCAGGCCAGCAGCACCACCAGCACCCAGGAACAAGTTAGAGATGCAAGTTCTTGGGTCCATCCCAGACCTACTTAAACTAAAACGCTGGGGCCAGGGACTAGCCATTCATGCTTATGAAATCCTCTAGGTGACTCTGACTCTCACAGTTTTGAAAATCTCCCTGATCTATAGGATCAGCAAAGCCAAATAGGCTTTGACCCAATAGGTTTAAATAACCCGAGGTGACTTCAAATCAGAAGCCAGGAGGAGGTTAGGTGGAATTGGAGCCAAGCCAGAAGATGGAGGTTCTGGGAAATGGCTCTCACACCCAGCTATTTTCAGCTAGCCTTTATCTCCTGCAGGTGCAACCTGAGTGGGCTGGGCCAGTTTAAAGGGCCAGAAGCAAGCGAACAGGTAGAGAAGTATATGCAGGTGTTTTTGCAGGTCGTACTGACCCCTTTGGAATTATAGCTTGTGGTCTGTCACCTCTTCTGTAGTCTAAAGGATTAGTTCTTGTCAGTGCCTTTCTGGGAGAGCTGATCTGTCTTGGACATGGCATTATGAAACCAGAATTTGGCTGTTGAATGAGTTGGGTCCTTTTACTCAAAGCAGGAATCAACTCTGCAGCTTTCCCAATAGGAGATCAGGGATCTCCCACTCCCACCCATTCCAACACTAAAGTAGATGGGATGCATTCCAATTGTTGGATGGGCCAAAGCACTTTATCATCTTGCATACAGTAAGCACTCATGCACATTAATTAAAACAATAATTGGCTTGTATGAACAGACATCTGATCCTTCTAATACTCTGGCTGATGCAACACAGGACCTGTCTGCTCCCTCTTTCATTTGAAGATGCCCTTTCTGCTTCCATGGTCTCTTCTCTAGGAGAAATGTAGCCATAGTTTCCTCCAAAGTTCCTAGCATGCATTGGTTTTCAGAGACACAGAAACTGCAAACCAAATGACGAAGGAGTAGAGACGGGAGAAAAGAGCCCAGGAAACCAAACTGTGCCTAAGATTAGAGGGGCTAAGTGGGGTAGAAAAGAGAACAGGCAGAGACAGAGCCAAGTGTGAGGCTGATAAAGCGAGGTCATTTAGGATCTGTGCCCTCAGAGGGTGGGTGAACACTGGCAGTTCTTTGCCCAGGAGGATTTGGGGAGGAGCCGAGCAGGACTAAATTATATTCACTAAGACCCCAGGTCCTTGGTGGATGAATTGCTGTCAGGTCAGGGCATAGCAATCTTGTGCCTCACAATTGGTATTTTGGACCTAACTTCAGGGCTTTACTTAATCCTGATTATATCCAATCTTGTTTATTTTAATCAGTCAAAGCCATTTGAACCTCGTTTCTGCAATGTTCTCTGTTCTTTTCAACTTTGTGTCATGCATCTAGTTTATAACTTCCCTTTGATCTCCATGTCTAAATCGTTGACAAAAATGTTGACCAGCAGCTCATTAGAGACTGTCTTTCAAACTGATACCTATATTAACCCTCACAATTGAGTATGGGCTGTTTAATTAGCTGTTTGTTCATGTGTTCATGTTAATATGCTATTTAGGTCTTAATGATATCTTGTTCTGATGGTGCTGGGAAGAAGGCTGCACTAGAAACGTTTCTGGCAGTGTTCTCCATGTCTATAGGCCCTTCTAAGGAAATTATGTTAACCAGCTTTCTTTCCATTATTATAGCAAAATGCTTGAGCTACCTAACTTATAGAGAAAAAGGTTTGTTTTGGCCCAGTTTTGGAGGTTCCAGTCCGTGATCGATAGGCTCCATAACTTTGGACCTTTTATGAGGCAGCACATCAAGGTGGGAGCAGATGGCAGAGTGAAACTGAAATTAAAAGAGGATGAGGAGAGGGTCTATCTTCCCCATAATGATCTCAAGACATCTCACTAGGCCCCACCTCCTAAAAGTTTCACCATCTCCCAATAGTGGCACCCTGGGGGCTGAGCCTTTAACACATGATATTTAGGGGACATATTCAAGCCACAGCAGATTGTTGCTGCTTGAGGCAGCATTGAGCCACAGTCTTCTATAATATGAGACTCTCCTCTGACTTAGCTGCATCTGGTTGGACCTGATTCAAAAGCAGCATTCACAGACTTCCCATGGTCTACAGGAGTCTTGAGGTTAGAGCCCTGCCCACAGGCTGAGCTGGTTTAGGCAAGTCTGACTCCCAGGGATTTGAATGATGGAGAGGCCAGGTATTTAGCAGGAAGGAGCTGAGGCTGACATGTTAGTAGAGAAGCAATGAACTCATCAATATGGCCACGGAGTGTCTGAAGAAGCTAGGAGGAGCAGTCTACAAGGAGAAGCAGACTTTAATTTGTCAATACCACGAGCTAGTAAAATTTGGGAGCTCATCAGTTACAAAATAGGCAGCAATCCTGGATATGATATATCAAATAATTTTTTAAACACATAGTTGAGTTTACAAAATAGTACAAAGAAGTCCTCAGAGCCCAAATGAAAGTATGAACTGAAAAGAAGCCTGATAAATACGTGATCAGAGACTGAGACAGCCCTGGGAGTGGAAAGGCTGTGATCAGCCCTGGTAACAGCGAGAGGTTCAGACCACCTCTGTGGAGACAAGCCTTGGGGCTGCTTTGGGCAGAGAGGTTGGAATGGAAGCTCTTGCTTGAAGTCAGACTCACTTGTGGGCTGATGTTCAGCAGATAATTGTCTAAAACATGTCCATCACCAGAAAGGACTCTTGTCTGTTTTGACTTGCTTGGGTCTGGATAGAAAAATACCCTTGAGAATTTGTAGTCACAGCCTGTACCTTGGCTGATTTTGTTCTAATTTATACCACCTGGGTGGTCTAGGAAGCTTCAAGTTAAGACATTAATATTAAAGTGGGCCAAAGCTGATGATTCTGGCAGCCTGGGGAGACTGGCAGAAACAAACACAAAATCCCCCTGGAAGGTCACACCCCAATCCTGGCTTTACAGAATTCCCACAGATGGCGTTCCATTAAACATGGGCTCAGAATAAAAAAAAAAAACTCATAAAGAAATAACCCATTATGAGCATGTGTCAGAGGATATGACTAAGATCTTCAGAAAGTGAAGTTATTAGATAAGGATTCTTTAAAAATATATGCTCAAAATGACTAAAGACATAAGTGAAGTCATAAAATACAAGGGAAAAAATATGAAGAAAAATGGCAGGCATATGACATGAAAAATATAGGCATTAAAGTTACAATAGTTGTGTGAAACAGAAAGATAATAAAACATAAGATGATAAACTGAAATCCAGAGCTGAAGAAATTGTCAGGAATTCATTGCAAAGGGTTAAAGAGTATAAAATATCTTATAATATAAAATATTAAAAGATATTAAGACATGAGGAATAGACCAGAAGGTTATATATAAAACAGAAGTTCCAGAAAGAAAAATAAAAAGAGTGAGGGTGAGTCAATATTTACAGGGATAAAGCTGGTAATTTTCCAGAGTGGTAAGAGACTTGTATCACAGATTCAGAAATCACATGGGTCCCAAGCAAAATAAATTAAATGAAATCCATAACTAGACACATTGTGGTAAAAGCACAGAATCTTGAAGAAGCAGTCAGAACATTAAAAGTAACCAGAGCAATCTATAAGGGATCAGCAACTGAACTTTGGTCAGATTTCTCAACAGTAATAAGAGCATATAGTAAAATTTTCAGAATGCAGGTTAAAAAAATTTTTATACCTAGCTAAACTACTATTCAAATGTGGGGGCAAAATCAAAACAGTTTTTTAGAACAAAGATTGATATCCTTACACTTTCACTGAAAGAATTAGACAATGTACTTCAGGAATTGAAAAGAGAAGGAAGTATTAAGATGAATGAAAAAATGATAGCTTAGTGGTAAGGTGCTTGCCTCATGTGTATGAGATTTGGGGTTCGATCCCCAACACCCTCCTTCCCTTCAAAAACGTGAGTAAACATGAAAATCTGAACAAGTGTTGACTGAATGAAGCAACACCAATATGATAATTACTTTGGGGCGTATAACAAGAGGTGGGGATATACACGGACATGGACAGAAAATAGAAGCAGAGATGATTGGAATTAGAATGTTAAAGTTTAAGAAGAGGATTGAGGAACTAACGAAGACAAATAAGTACCCACGCTATGGCAGACAGAAAAATGCTCACTTGCTAACTCTCCCTTCTGGAAAGGACTCCATGCCTGGCTGTGAGGGCACCAGGCCACTCCCACTTTCTAGCTTCATGAAGATCTGCCTCAGCTTTCAAGCCAAGGTCATGCTATTCTCACGGCAGATAAGGTGGGGGAACAAAGCCTGGGTCATTTCTCCCAGAAGTGAATGCCATGGTTCCCTATTGGGCTGGCAGACACTGTGTTACAGTCTGAAGACTCCTGCCAGCTCAATTCTACTACTTCTTTTTTCTTTTCACTCTCAGAGTCCTTTTGTACATCTAATTCCTTCTCGTGTCTGATTCCTGGAGAATCCAAACTTGTGACGCAGGCTAAAAATACTAGGGAATCATGAAAGGAAAAGAAAGAAATTAAAGTAGAAAGTTCTGAAATAGCACAAAGTCAGAAAATTGACTTAGTATGAGAAAGATCAGTGAAAATAGAAACACAATATTGCATGGTAGAAACACATATCAGTATTTGACAGTAGTTAAAAAACCTGAGATATTCAAATACTACATGATCTCACTTACATGCGGAGTTTAAAAATTTACATTTATAGAAGTAAAGAATAGAAGTGTGAGGGAGGAGGAAGATGGAGGTAGGGGAGATACTGATAGGAACAAGGATAGGAGGAATAAATTTTGAGATCTGTTGCACAGCATGTGACCATAGTTAATAATTATGCATTGTATATTTCTTTTTTGTTTGTTTTGCTTTGTTGGTGGGCCTGGGGTTTGAACTTGGGCTTCACATCTGCAAATCAGGTGCTTTACTGCTTGAACCATACCTCCAGTCATTTTGCTCTGGTTATTTTGAGAACTATTTATCTGGGCTGTCCTCGAACTACAATCCTCCCAATGTCAGCTTCCCAAATAGCTAGGATTATAGGCATGAACCACTGGCCTGGCCGTGTATTGTGCATTTTAAAACTGCCAAAATAATAGATTTAAAATGTTCTTACTACCAAAAATTCACCATGTGAAGCAATAGATATATTAATTAGCTTGACACAATCATTCCACAAAGTGGGTGTGTACCTCATAAATATGAATATTATGTGTCAAATAAAAATGAAAATTCTAAAAATTAAAAAATTGAGATTATTAGATTGTATTAAGGGAAAAAAGGCAAAATTCACCCATAAGCTATCAGCAAGAAGCATACCTAAAAGTTGAACGTAAATGTCAGTGCCGGCTAAGGAAAGCTGGTGCAGCTTTGCTGATAACACAAGTATCAGGATTCAAGACAAAGCATCATGAGGGTGAAGACAAGGAACAAGAGGTACTAATCCTTAGGAAAGCATCAATTCTGAGCATTCGTGTATTAGTAATATAACTTCAAAATAGATAGACAAGAATGAATTGATTTTGTAGGGTGTGGTGTGCATGCCTGTGACCCCATCATTTAAAAGGCTGAGGAAGAAGGATCATGAGTTTGACACCAGCCTGGGCTACAAAGCAAGACTACAGGGTGAATATGGTTGAGGTACTTCTATACATGCATGAATATGAAACACCGAAACCTGTTGAAGTCATTTCAAGAAGGGGAGTGGGAGAAGAGGGAGATTACTGGAGGGGATGAACCAAACTGGTGTACAATATATGTATATATGGAGATGTTATAATGACACCCCTTGTATAATTATCATATAATAATAAAAATGATTTAAAAAACTGAACCAAACCATCCAACCAAACAACCAAACAAATGAAAAAGCAGGACAGACTTTTAAGAAGAAATTGTTAATTTTATCATCGCAGGGATAGATTTTTATAATTATCTGTAGGTCCTTAACAGATCAATCAGACCAAAAATTAGTAAGTGTATAAATTTGAATATGATGAGTAAACATGACCTAATAGACATATACAAAACCCTGCACTCACTTTCTCCATCACTTCTTCACTTGCCAAATAATTATGATGGTTATTTAATGGGAAAGACCATTTCAAGTATGACACAAAATCCAGAAAATTGATACATTTGACCACATAAAAGCTAACACCTTCTAAATGGACAAAAATACCATCAAACAAGTCAAGATTCAAAGAAGAGAATGCAATACTTACAATATAAACAGCAGAAAAAAGACTAGTTTCCTCAATCTATATACAGCTTTTACAGATTAATAAAAACCACAATACAATATAGATAATGTCTTAGAATATTAATTAATTGTGGTTTTTGTATTGGCAAAATACAGGAAGCAATACATTTATTAGTTACCTATTTCTGTGCAAAAAGCCATGTTAAAGTTAGCAACTTTCTCTCTGTGTGTATGTGTGTGTGTGTGTGTGTGTGTGTGTGTGTGAGACAGCCTTGCTATGGGGTCCAGGCTGACCTTGAACTCACAATCCTCCTGCCTCTGCCTCCTGAATGCAGGAATTAACAAGCATGTGCCACCATGCCTGGCTTCCAAACTTAGTGACTTTAAGGGACTATTTATTGTTGCCTTTTAGTCTATGGGTCAACTGAATGATTCTTTGCTGCTACTTGGGCTCTCTAACTTCTGGGGGTTGCCTGGCTGTTGACTGGATTGATAAGGATAATTAGGCCATATATCTTTCACCATCCATGCTTATTCATAATAACAGGTTGCCAGAAGAACATGTTGAAATGATCATGGTCTCTTGAGTCCTAGTCTTGGGACTAGAGTAATATTGTTTCTGTGCATTCAGTTGGCCTAAGCAAGCTACAGGTCCAGCATAGATGCAAGATTTGAAGTATTCAAATCATCCTGCTAAGAGATGTGGATGCAGGGAAAATGAAGGATTGGGGTATTTTTGTGTCTATAACAAATAAAAACAGAAAACAAAACAAAAACAGATCAAGGAAACAACCATATAGTGGAATT
This sequence comes from Castor canadensis, assembly GCF_047511655.1. Lineage (NCBI taxonomy): Eukaryota > Metazoa > Chordata > Mammalia > Rodentia > Castoridae > Castor > Castor canadensis. The sequence goes on along the minus strand of NC_133399.1, from coordinate 58,183,207 downwards.
CTGTGGAATATTTTAAAAGAATAAGACAAATCTATATAAATTGAGATGAAAAATTCTACAAAATTGATTGATTGCTAAATGAAAAAAGCAAGGCATAGCACTGCTTTTGCAGCATACCATTTTTTGTAAGCATTTTAAATGACCATTTTTTGTAAGCATTTTAAACGACCATTTTTTTTTGTTTGTTGTATAAATACATCTGTGGAAGGATACAGAAGTGGTTGCCTTGGAAGAGAGGAATTTGGGAACTGGGGTCATGGGTGGTGATGTTAGTGAACTATGTCAGAAACATAGATGGATACACTTATGTCTTTCAACAATGTCAGAATTTATTGAGTAAAAATAAATCCACATGCTACATTAATTTCATTGGCTTTAATTCATCAAGTACTACTGAGTTCACTTGATAATCATGAGCCACCGGCAACACAGGTTCTTTTATTCTAATCTTAATTACTAATATTAACTCTCAGATCACACATCACACTTTACAAATAGTAGATATATAAGTTACAGAATGGCAAAGAAAGGGTTCAAGAGGCTGAATAGTTCAGAAGGCTGGGCTGGAGACACAGGCAATGAGCAAAGAAAAGTCTCTGGAGGGGATTAGATAAGAAGTTTTATGAACTGTGGGGCAGTCTCAGAGCTGTTGGAGGTACAGAGTTGTCAAATGCAGGTCTGGGTGGCAGGCCATTCCCAGTGTCAGTCTGAAGTAGGCTGTGTGTTGGAAAGGAGAAACTGAGCTCCAGCTGTATCCTGGGAACAGAAGCAGAGGTCTTTTGCTTTGTCCATTTTTTGGACAAGGCTTGTGACAGATAACCTGGTGATGGGTCAGTGTGCCTGCCAGACCTCAGTCTTTGAGCTTCTTCTCCATTTATAGTCAGGTGTGGAGGTTACATCTGGTGTAATTGATAAATTCAAGTGTCTGGTCTTTCTCCCTCCCTTCCTCGCTCTTTCCTTTATTCCTCCCTTATTTCCTTTTTGGCAGTACTAGGGGTTGAACTCAGGGCTTCATGCTTGCTATGCAGGTGCTCTACCACTTAAGCCAGTTAACAGCCCTTTTTGCTTTAGCTATTTTTCAAATAGGTTCTCACTTTTATCCCTGGGCCAGGTTGACTCTGAGCATCCTATTTAGGCTTCCCATGCAGCTGTAATGATAGGTGTGTGCCACCATGCCTAGCTTTTTAGTGGTTGAGTTGGGGGTCTCATGGACCTTGATCCTGAGTAGGTAGGATTATAGGCATGAACCACATGCCTGGCCACAAACTACATTTTCTTTTTTTCTGGTGTGGTGGCACTGGGGTTTTGAACTCAGACTTTGTGAGGCAGGTGTTCTACTGCTTGAGCCACATCTCCAGCTCTTTTTACTCTGGTTATTTTGGAGATGGAGTCGTGCTTTGTGCCCATGCTGTCCTGGATCTTGATCCTCCTGTTTTATGCTTTCTGCTGTCACTAAGATGACAGGCATGTGCCACCATGCCTCATTTTTTTTTCCCATGAAGATGGGGATCTCATAAAATTTTTTTCCCCTGGGTTGGCCTGAAGCCACATGCTTCCCTAGTAGCATGGGATGACAGGTGCATGTCACCACACCCAGCTATTGGTCGGGGTCTCACTAACTTTTTGCCCAAACTGCCTTTGAACGGCCGTCCTTCTGATCTCAGCTTCCCAATTATCCTAAACTATCTTTTGAATGGCAGTTGTTCCCTGACCTATTGGTCTCACCATATCTGAATAAAATCAAAATCCCAGGCTGGGTGCCATGGTTCATGGCTATCATCGAGGCTAAGGCAGGATGATTGAAAATTCAAGGTCAGTCTGGACAACTTCATGAGACCCTGACTCAAAATAAAAAATACATAGTGCTAGGATTATAGTTCATGGTAGAGTGCTTGCTTAGCATGCACGAAGACCTGGGTTCAATCCTTAGTACCACAGTAAATAGATAAATAAAATAAAATAAATCCCAGGTACACTTTAAAATAGGCCCTGCCCTACTCACCTTTCATGTTCCAAATTGTGCCTAGTGCTCTCTGCCTTACACGCAGTGGGGTTTCCATGTGTGTTTGGTGAATTGTTCCTAATTGAATCATTTGATTCCATATTGCAGCAAATTTCTTTTGCTGATGTTGACTTTCAGCAATGTGCAAGCTCCTCCCTCTCCTTCTTCCAACCCATTCCCACCATGCAGAATCTATCAAAATGCTTCCTTCACACCTTGCTGTAGAGTCAAGAAAGCAAGCACAACACTGCATTCTGCTCCCTGGTCTGTGTCACTTGAGAAAGTGCGGTCCTACACAAGTCAAGGAGCTGGCTTTTTGTAGGTTGACAGTCCCTACTTAGCCTTGCCTTCTTGGAGAAGGTTTTCTGACATCTGAAGGGAGGGGTCATAAGGTCCTCTGGGGGCTGATGCTGTCATACCTCTTTGTACAGCTGCCAGTGTCACTTGGTGTCTGGCTTTGGAGTGATGAGGGCTGGGACCTGTTCTCCCTGGGTGCATCACTGTTGCAGGAAGGCGGCTGTCTGAGGGTGACTTCCAAGGGCATGAAGAAGGGTACTGTCTATCTGGCGGCGGCATACTTCAGGTGATGCTTTGACAACTCAGGTTCTGAGGAACTCATCGTAGCTGGTAGGTGGAGAAATCTCAGTTCTCTGGAGTGGGATCTAGAAACTGGAGTGTGATTTTTCCCCAGTTTTTGTCCCCATTTGTGTGGTGTGGACTCTGTCCCGTTGGGTAACACATCCCTGATGATTCCTTATGTGGGTGTGGTGTCTCTCCTGTTTCTTTTAATCAATGCACAGTATTATTTCAGCATTTAAGACTCAGTCCTGCTCACATTTCAAAATGTGACAATTGGAGTTGTGTGGCAGGTTCAGGCACTTTATGCTCCCTGCCCTTCAAGCTCAGCTGACACTGGCCAGTCCAGCTAGCTTCCCACCTTCGGATAGTTCTGAACTAGAAACTACTAGGGGTTGACTTTTGTTCCCTACCCCATCCCAAGATATGTTGAAATCTTCATTCAGAATGTGACTTTATTTGGAAACAGGGTCATTGTATATGTAATTAGTTAAGTTGAGGTCATGATGGAGTAGTGTTGGTTTTATAAGAAGGGACACAGAGACAAAGACACAGGGACACAGCACTGTGATGATGGGTGGAGACTGCAGAGTTGTGTCTGCAAACCATGGAGCTCCAAATGTGGCTGGCAAACCATGAGATGCTGGGGGGACAGGTGGGAGAGAATTCTCCCCCAGAGAATGGCACTGCTGACCTATGACTTCAGATTTGTGGTCCCAGAACTGTGAGATAATACATTTCTATTGCTTTAAGCCACTAGTTTGTGGCATTTTGTCACAGCAGTGCCAGGAAACTACTACAGCATCTCTGCTCATTAGTTTCCAAATGTGAAGGAACAGTTCAAAACTCCTATCCTTAAAGGATGATGAGGAGGATTAAAATGCCATTCACCATGCCTTTAGGCTACCAGAATGTGCTGAAGAATTTTTCATCATCCTACACTCCAGCAAGCTCTATAGTTCTTCATTATATAACTGGGGGATGGGAGAACCATCTTTCCATCTTTCAGGTATCACTAACCTGTACTAGGGGTTCTCTCAAAGAGCCCCTACTCTGTTTTGGAGTAAGAAGAGCCCTTAGGATCACTGTGGTGCTCTTAAGACTGGTGGCCCTCCTTCCTGTCCTCCAACTCTCCTTCCACAGGCTGGGTGGATGCTAAGCAGTCTGGTTCTGGCTCCTAATGTGAGATTCTAATTGTGTTTTCCTTTCTTGCTTCTACCTTGGGTCCTGCCCATAATTCTGGGTAATCAGAAGAGCCCCATTCAATGTTTTGTTTCCTCATTTAGAGGAAACTGTGATGGGAGGTGAACTGCTTCTGGGTCTCAAAGGTGAGAGGGCAGAGGACACAGGGAAGTGGGCTCCTTTTCTAGGAATGCTAGTTCCCAAAATCTAGGTTATCTGACAGAAGCTCACCTACCCTTTGAAAGAGACCTCCTGTGACGGCTGGATCTTGGACAACCCCTGAGGCACTTGTGCCTCCAGTTGGGAATCTCGTTATGTTTGGCTACTTGAATCAATACTTTTTCCTAGGAGAAATCTTGCCTTTGAGAACATTCAGAGCAGAATGGAAAGTGGAAAGGGCTGTGATTCTGCCTGAAGCCTGAGATGAGCACGGTGATAAGAAGTGTCAACCTCAAGCTTTGCCTCTATTCCAGCAAAGAGGAAAGTGATCTCTGGGCAGAATCAGTTTCTGCCCATTATGATTGAACCTTTAATGTCCCCTAAAAGATCATGCCTTGAGGCTTGGTCCCTGGCTGGTGGCACTACTGAGAGGTAGTGGAAACATTAGTAGGTGAGACCCAGTTGAAGGAAGTAGGTCACTGGGGGCGTGCCCTCGAAAGGGACATTGGGACCCCTCCCCAACCTCTTTCTCTCTCCCTTTTTTGCTTCCTGGCCACCATGAGGTGAGCAGCTTCCCTCTACCTGTGTTTCTGCCATGATATTCTGCCTTGCTACGGGCCTAAAAACAACTTGGCCACGTGGCCATGGATGCTAAAGTTCATTTCTCTCAGGCTTTTGTCATAGTGACAGAAAACTGATGAACACACTACCCAGGTTCCACTCTGAGGGGCTTCTAGTAGTTTGCTGGACTCCAGATAGCTATCTTGTCCAGGTCACCTTGAAGACCACTGGGACAAACACCTGACTTCCTGTGGCTGCTTTGAGGTGGTGGGATCTGAGGTAGCCTGCTCACATGGAGGCTCTTGGGAAGCAGTCAGTGCAGTCAATATATGGCTTTGCTTGACTCTGTTGTGTCCAGAACACTTGAGAAGAAGTAGGCTTCTGGAATCAGCTAGAATCAGCATTGCTAGTTGCATAGGCCTTGCCCTGAACTCTCTTGGGCCTTGTGTCGCTGTCAGGGCAGGCTCACTTTTCTTGGTGTATCCATTTCTGACTAGCTTCCTAATTTTTCCTTTTTGTCTTTGCTAAATCGGAGGAAACTAGTCAGATGGACAGAATTGTTTATTCCAGGCCATTCCAAGGGGTGCCAGCTGTCCTGTGCGTGGGATGGCCTGGGCTTAGTTGCCTTTGGACCATTTCTAGTCTAATTATAAGCCAGTCCTGGGCAAAGAGGAGCTCAGTGAGGTAGCCTGAGTGGAGGCTATGAACAAGGTGGGATGAGCTAACAGGCAGAAGTGGCCTTAGCAGCTTCCTGACTGACCCTTTAGCTCAAGCATTTGCTTCAAGGTGATTCCTCTGTTCCTTCCACTGCTTCTTTTCCTTCCTAGATCAGCCCTCTGAGTAGGTGCAAGCTCTGATTTTCCTCAGTATAAAATCCTCTGGGACAGGCGTGGATGATAGCGGGGGAGATGGAAGTTGCTGGAAGTTGGGAGAACAGTCTACAAAAAGGTAAGGTGATCAACCTAGCCTTTTCATGGTGGGGGGGAATGCTTATAATTGTATTTGATAATCAATGGTTAGTTCTCATCCACATTGACTGTCTAGATTTACCAAAGTGGTAGTTGGGGGACATAGATTTCCAAGGTACATAGCTTGTTTGGTGAATGTTCATTCTCGTTATATTTTAGGTGTCCCTATTTTTTTGGCCTAGGCAGCTTGTTGAGCCTGACATCAAGGTGCACACCTGGAGTCCCCATCTCCTTCATGGCAAATTTCCAGCTGTCCTTGAATGCCCAAGGAGCTCGTTTCCATTCCACGGATGTGCTAGTGAATGTCAATGGTGCATTCTTGGGTGACCACCTCATTGATGACAGAATGGCCCTTTTTTTTTCTTGACATGCCTCTTTTGCGGGAGCCACTCTGCCAAGTACCAACCTACCAATTCATGTCCTGCCTGGGGAAGTGAGGCCCGGGCTTTTTCAAAGGTCACAGTGGGACCAATGATGGGATGATGTCTGTAGTGTGGTGTGTGAAGGCCCCCACTTCAGCTCTTCTCCTGGGCTTGCCTCCTATGCTTGCAGCCCCTTCTCTCATCCTTCTGAAAAGAAGAACCAGGTTGAAAAACCCAGTGGTGCTGGATGTGACAAAAGTCTGGTAACCTGGACATAGGAAGAGCCAGGCTCTCCCTGGTCAGATCAACTCAAACATGGAGTATCCCTCAGATACTGCAGAGGAAGAGGTAAGTCTGTCTCCAATGTAATGAGCACTTCAGTTGTGTCTAAAGTAAAAATACTGAATAATGCAGGCAGTTAAAAAAAGTCTTAAATCACATGAGGTAGGATTTAAGTGCCACTGTTTCCCAGGACATTACAGTGCAGGCTGGGAAGAGTCTAAGGAAAGCTTCCAGGAGAAGGCAGAGGATGGCATTCCCACCAGGCAATAGGGAGGGGGTAGGATTAGTATCAAAAATGTCTAGAGCTTTTGAGATCTCACTGGTGCTGCACACCAGTGCTCTCTAAACTTTCTGATCAGGCACCCCAGGGGTAAAATTGTTTTAAGTTATATATGCTCAATATTTTGGTAGTCATTTAAAAAAACACCATGCACTTCTGTGTTCATAAACTCACCATCATAAAGGAAATACAAAAATAGAAGTTAACGGGCAAATTTAAAAATAAGACTTCTAATATTTTCTTTCTTTTTAATATTTATTAATTTTTTTTAATTTTTAATTTTTTGGCGGTATTGAGGTTTGCACTCAGGGCCTCACGCTTGCTAGGCAGGCATCCTACCACATAAGCCTGATTTTATTTTTAAGACAGGGTCTTACTATGCAGCCCAGGATGGCCTGGCCTATGTATCTCAGGCTGGCTTCGAACTCCCCATCCTCTTGCCTCAGCCTTCCAAGTGCTGGATTACAGGTGTGTACCACTATGCCTGGCTAGAACTTTTAATATTTTCTTATTGACTTCTAACAGAGTGTCTGGTGCCTCTCCCCAGGTTGTGTACCTCCTTTCCGGAGACCATGGTGTCCAGATCGTATTTGTATCTCTCTTGCCTTGCCTGGCAAGCAGGTATTTAATAAATAATTTGTGTGATGGATGGATGAATAACAAATGGATGAATTAGGGCTAGATCTTGAGGAATAGAAATACTTTGAAAATCTATAAATGGGGAGGTAGAACAAATGGAGAGCTTCCCCTAAAGAACATGACTTACTGACGTTTCTTGAGAGTAGCATTAGCCTAGACCTTATAGGAGGACATGAAGTTGGAGTAATGATGGATTGTTTTAGTTAATTAAATTGAATATATTTATTTATCACTCATTTCCATTAGCACGGTGGCCCCATATTCCCACATCCTATTGCTTGGCCATTTCCTGACCTGGCCAATCCTCCCTGTGAGATCCTATTGGCAACACACCCAGGAGGAATAGGGAAGGGCTCCAGAGGCAGGGATTTAGTGAGTCTCCCAGGAGACAGAAGCCCCAAATCTCAGCTATTAGTTAATTAGGTACTGTGTACAACAGGCGTGGAGGCCAAGTGAGAGAGGTTATTGCGGACTCCTAATGGTTAGGAATCGATTTATTAGTGCAGTGCTCCATTAGCATGCAAAACAGAAGGTTTGTGATTGTGCACGGTGGATTTTTGCAGGTGGGTGAATGGAAGGTTTGGGCCCACTAGGGTTGCTCCTCCAGGGGTTTCTTTAGACTTTTCCCTGTCTACTCACTCCACAAGCTTTGTTGAGGGAGCAAAGAGGTACTTGCCTTCCATCAGGAGACCCCCCGCCCCAAAGGCCGCCTCCTTTCCCCCAAGAAGGTCACATATCGGGGCTGCCCAGTCTCCCCCCTCATTCTGTAGACTGTAACGGCAATGTGTATATGTGCTCACTTACAACATAGATGTCACACTCTGTTCTCAAAATACAACATAGATGTCACACTCTGTTCTCAAAATTCCTTCTGCTTTCACTGGCTGACTTAGTCCTCACACAGCACTGGAGGAAGCTGCAAAGACTTTCCTTCTATTGTCACTGAGGAAACTGAAGCACACAGCAGTTAAACAACTTGCCTAAAGTAGTAAGTGGCAGCTCTAGGATTGAAATCCCAGCAATCTGGCATCAGCCACTTGTCCTTAACGGCTTTGTCATCAATGAATGAATAGAACTTCTCTCAACGTAAATGACTTAGTTTGCCTTTGGCTCAGTTCAGGACCTCATTTCTGCTGAACACCCCTCCCTCCTCATTTCCTTTGGAGCCTTGGTATCCTAGCTTCCTGCCTCCTAACTTTCTAATTTAATCTGGTGTTAGTGTAGGTGAATGCTAATCTTTTAAAGCTAACATCCCTAGGAAATCATGTCAGTAGGGCCCAGAATCTTAAACTAAAGAGGTAGAGTCTGAGGTAACTTCTAAGGTGTCTGTGGTGGGGAGAGTATTGGTAACTTCAGGATCACACTATGCTGGTTGGTGGGCAGGCCGGCAAGTGCTTTTTCAGCTGGGGTGCAGCTCTGGGGTGCTGGAGCTGGTAGGACGTCCACAGCCTGCTCCAGCATTGTGGTCTCTGCTGGAGCCTCTGGGGAACTTGGTGGAGCACCGCAGCTGCCATCTGCGACCCCATCATTAACTCACAGTGCCTTCCACAGGAAGGGAGTGCCTTCCTCCCTTGGAGGCAGGTTGGCTTGGACCTTCATGTGTGTGGACACACGGAAGTTTGAATGGGGGTCCCTGCAGCTGGAATCAAAGGGAGGTGGGCACTCTGGCCTCTCAGAAGGCCCAGGGAAAGAACATAGACACCACCCCCAAGGGGACACCAGTGATGCAGAGCCTCTTCATGTCACTGTACATGTGGCTGGCAAAAAAGGGGTTTTTGGTGGAGTCCTGGGGAGCTCGGGGCTGCAGATGAGGATCCCAGAGACTTCTGAAACTCCCTTCACAAGGGATGCGGGCCCCGCCTGGGCTCTGTAACTCGTGTGTGGCCTTTATGGGCCGTGACCAATGGCTCAAGGCCTGGGCTGGCAGCCGCAAGCCTTCATCCTAGGCAGGAATTCTAATTAAATGGGGACTCCCGGGTCTCACTTACAAAGAGCTCAGCAGCAGACCCTGCCTTTCAGCCCCCCACCCAGCTGCTCAGACTCTTTTGTGCCACCCGCAGAGAGCTGGGGATCCCCGGGCTTCACTGTGTGGTGGGCTGTGAAGGGCAGGGCACAGTGTGTTCCCAGCTTTGATTCAAGAGAATTTTTAACAAGAACACTTTCCATGGTCTCTCAGGTCATTTTGGGGCTCACTGCTGCAGCAACTGTTTCGTATTTCTTAAATTCATCTCTTTTCCTCCCAATGAATTGAGTTCTTTTAGGGACTCAGGGATCCAGGGACACTCAAATGGCAGAATTCTCTGCCCAGTATTTTTTAAGGGATCACAATGAGGGTTATTCAGTGCCATCCAACTGAGTAGCAGGTGAACCACACATTTTGAGCATCAGGATCCAGGCTCCTGAGACTCAGATGAGGGATGGAGCTCTTCCCAGAGAGTTGTGCCTAAGGAAGGGGTAGGATTTGTGTGATCAGAGAGGAAGCTGAAGGGACAAGGAAATAATTGTTCCACATATATTAAGTAAAACAAGAGGTTATGTGCCCATTAGACACCTCTAACCTCAAATGCCCAAGCATCTTCTGATGACCCCTAAAGTAAAGGCTGGGATAATTCTGCTCCCCTTCCGCATCCCACACGCAGGGCTCATTCCCTCTTCAAACAGTGCACCTTTGAGTCTGACTTCAGCAGTACAAAATGAGAATGAGTGTGATGTGGCAGTGTTGGGGGTCAGGGGACAATGTCCTGTGGTTCTGCCTGAAGTTGTGTCAACAAATGCTCATCCTGCACTCTCCCTAGGCCTCCCGTCCTTGTCATGGCCTCCCCTGACTCCACGTCAGCCTGGGCCTGGTTCCATTGCTATGCTATCCCTACGCCATTCAGTGGTGACCAAAGTGCTCAGTGTAGACAGATGGAAAGCCTGGGGTGAAAGCAGAGATCCAAGGGGACCTGGGGCTGCTCTTGCTCCTGTGGGTCTGCACGGGCTTCAGTCTGAGCTCTTGGCACACTTTGCTGTGAGTTCAGAAGACACCCACACACCCAGACCGCTGAGAACTAACGTGGCTTGCTGACCTTGGCAGGAAGGAGGGCTGAGTTGGCCTTTTGCGCAATATCAATGCTCAGCACAGCTGCCTGGGACCTGCCCACTTCTTGTTAGATCCAAGAAGGAAGGGATCTGCTGGCCAAACTTCCCCCCATCTACTGGACCTCAGAGCCCAAGAAACCTGGACTCTGCTCAAGTTAGTAGTGGGGGTTCCCTGCCCCCCAGAACTGGCAGCCAATGGAGGAAAAGCCTGGGTAGGAAGAATAGTAAGGAAATCCAAGGAGCTGCCTGCTATTTCAGGAAAATAAAAGGTCCGCTGTTAGCACACATTCTTGGGAAGATTCCTGTAAACCCAGCTAGGGAGCCTCTGGGCTTTTCTGCCTTGGCCAATCCAGCAGGGAGGAGGAAAGTAGAAAGAACAGAGTAATTCAGCTCAGCAAATGGGGTTGCCAGTGCATTTCTTAGCCATCCTCTACATGAACACTGACCCTTCAACACCCTCCCAACGCCACACCTGGGTTGTTTCTGATCTAGAAACAACAGAACAACAGTATGTTCATTACATACTGTTGCTACCCACACCCCTTGTCACATCCATTATATCCTCCCTCCTCCCTGTGCTTGCCTAGGTTCCACCATCCTTCTAGACCTAACTCAAGTCCCACAACTTTCTTGAAGGTTTCTCCCACTCACTCTGATTTCTCTCTTCCTGGAACTCTTGTCACCCTGGAGTCAGTCCCACACACATTGTTAGCACTTAATTTTCCTTTAATATTGCATGAAAATTAAGCTCTGTCTTACCAGTCCATTGTCATCACTTAGAGAGCCTGGTGCATCCTAGGATGGTCTCAGTAAGTACAAGTTGACAACAGATGCCTGGAAAGGTAGCAGGGTCTTCCAGGACTGGAAGATTGGCCACTATGCCCATTTTCCAGGTCTACTAGACCACTAGGATAGCTGGAAGAAGAGTCCTTGGTCCTGAAATTTGGAGGTGAGCCCCAGCAGGAAGGAGCACTGAGGTGATCCATGTGTGCTTTTAGGATGGAGCTTGGCTTAGTGGAGTCTTGGAGCCATTCATTGATACCAAGGCTCCACTGGCAGACCTTATGTGAGGATGTTTTAGGAGGTGAGTGGACAGGACATTGCCTAAGTATTCCAGGACCATGGTTTCTGCATCATTTGAGTCGTCTGAGTAGGAGATCCTCAATGTTCTATCACATGGATTGAATATGTCTCTTCAATGTTGAAGTCTGAACACCCCACTAAATCTGGATTTTGAATGTTCTCCAAAGGCCTATGTGTTAAGGCTTGGTCACCAGTCCGAGACACTGTTGGGAGGTGGTGGGGTCTTTAATTGGTGGGGCTAGTGAAGGGAAGTTGATCACTGGAGCACGTCCTTGAAGGGGATCTTGAGACCCTGGCCCCTTACCCTCTCTTTGTTTCTTGGCTGCCATTGGTGAACAGGTCTTTAATGCCACACACAACCCCTGTGATGAACTGCCACCACAGGTCTCAAAGCAACAAAGACAAGAGACCAGAGACTGAAATCTCCGAAATCATGAGCCAAAATGAATGTTTTCCTTTATTAAGTTGATTCTCTCAGGTATTTTGTCACAGTAATGGAAAGCTGTAATGCACACTCATGTGGCTGTATTTGGAGAGAGGACTTTCAGAAGATAAGTAAGATTAAGTGTATTCATAAGGATGGGATCCTACTTTTGTAGGATTGATGGCCTTATTAAAAAAAAATCTCTTGTTCTCTTTCTTTCTCTCTCTGAGCACACCAATCGAGGAAAGGCCATGTGAGGACATAGGGAGAAGGTGGCCATGTGCAAGCCAGAAAGAGAGCTCTCACCAAAAGCCTGCTGGATCCTGATCTTGTACTTTCTAGCTTCCAGAATTATAGGAAAATAAATTCCAATTGTTTAAGTAATCCAGTATATGGTTTTGGTTGTGGTACCCCAAGCCAACATTTTATTCACTTATTGATTCAATGGATACTCATCCGGTTACTATATACCAGGAAATCTTGTCTGTACTGAGGTGATAATAGTAGTGAAGCCAGGTCTGTTGTACATGCCTGTAATCCCAATACTCAGGGAACTGAACTGGGAGGATTGCAAGTTTGAGGCCAGTCTGGGTTACATAGCGAGACTCCCATAAAAAAAAAAAACCAATAATAATAATGGAGTTTACATTCTAATAGAGGAAGACAGATTTTAAAAAGAATAAATAAATAAGGTAGTAAACAGTATGTCAAAAGGTGATAAGTACCCTAAAGAAGAATAAAGCTGAGAAGAGGATAGGGAATGCTAGAGAAGAGTGTTTGGGCAAAGGCCTGGGCTCCTCGTGGGCTTGTGCCGAACATATCACCTGGAGACTAGGCAAAGACCTGAAGCAGGTGAGCTGGTCACAAAAATAGCTGACATTTTAAAGAGTAGGTTAAAAAATATCCATTGTGCAAGTAAAAGGCATGAGAACTGAAGTTCATAATTTAGAAATGTAGTTGACTGCAAGTTCACCAAGAGTCCTGGGTATTCTGCGGCTGCTCAAAAGTCAATGCTGCATAAATAGAAGTATAGCTAGACTATTGTAGAGACATGGATAAATCCATAACATAGAGCTATGTCTAGACTCATATTTAGTTCTGAGTACCATCTAAAACCACTTCAGAAGACCCCAACAATGGTGTTTCAATTTGGAAGCTGTGTCCTTGGGGAGCCATTGAGGAAAAAGGTAACATTAATCCAGAGAAGAGAAGATTTGTATGCTAAGACCAGGACCTTTTCCAGAATGTGGAGGGTGGCTAGTACTAAGAAGGGCTTACCAGTAGGCAAGCCCAATAGATAAAAATATTACTATCACCAACAAGTAATGATCCACAACTCAGCCAGTCAGTGCCAACCAGGAACAGAAGCCACACAGGCATTCTGGATAACTAGGCTTTTCCTAGGATTGGTGGAGGATGGTGGGAGCCTGTGCTGAGTTGTGGATTATTACATCTCTTAAAGTTGCCATCAGTTCTCAATAGCATCAAGCTATTGAGATTAAGCCTTTTTTAACACACGGGCCTTGGGAGATCCTTCAGATCCAAACTGTAGCAGCATGTTTGCTATGTGAGCATGTTTACCATCTTCCTTCCAAAGATGGGGCCTACTAAGGTGGCCAGTGTGGGATCCTGGTCTCTTCTTCTTTCTTTTGCCTCCTGATCATGAGGTAAATGGCTTTGCTCTGTCACATAATCCTGCAATGTGTCCACCCAGTCATGGATTGGAAACTCCAAACCTGTGAGCCCAAATAAACTTCATAAGTTGACTTATCTCAGGTGTTACTTACAGTCCTGGAAAGCTGACCTATACTCATGTCGTGGAGGAGATGCCTGCACTAGGGGAAGGCCTTCTGTTTCAGTCACCTCTAACAAAGTCAATCAGAAACACTCCAGCACAGTGGGATGTGACTGAGCTGGAAGATGGGAGCCTCCTCTCTGTGGACAACACCCACCCTGTTCAAAGGCAGGGGCCAAACCAGATGATTGCTTGAGGGTCTAAGACCGTGTGTTACAAGGATGGAGACTGCAGCCCAGCACAGAGGAGAACGTCTATAGCCCAAAGAGACATCTGACAATGGAGGGGTTATTTCGCCAATGGATTTGTTTCCACTGGAGCTGGAAGATATCCAAATGGGTGCCCTGGATTTTGGGGTCTTCTAGCACTAAAGGTCTTCTGGGAGACTATGACTCATGCATCTTTGTCCTCCTTGCCCTTTCTGTAGCCAAACAGCCACTTACAATGAAATGTGACTCTCTATTATACCCTCGTATAAAAACTGGAACACAGTATTAGTCAAGTCCAACTGTAAGTGTCCCCAGCTTCCAAACTTGAGAATTTTTACCATTTGCTTGTTGAGTAGTGGAGGTGGTGTGTGTCCCAGGACCTGTCTTTCAGTCATGGAAGCTTAGATAGGATTAGACATCACCTAGTAGACAGCTCGTGAGATGGTGGCTTGTGGAGGTAAGGATATATGGCAGGTACAGAGCGGACACCTACTGAATCAGAGGGTACTTCTGAAGAGTGACAAGGGGCTCAGTGCCCCTCCTGGGTTCAGCAGAGATGCCTAAGTTTCTTTTATATTTCCATAGCCTGTCTCCTTGTCTTCCTCCAGAGCCTTGCATGTGTGGGCATCTTCACAGACTCACAGATCTTAGTATTTTTGATCTGGAAGAATTTTTGTAGAATATATAGTTCAGTATTTATACACATGTCAGTCTTTCACATACCACGTTCACAGTTTTTGCTATCTACATATGCCAACTGTTCTCTTATTTACTCAGAATTCTATTTCAACTGAGACTTCTGAAAATGCTGCAATTTTCATCTTACCACCATAGATAGAAAATCAGCCTTACTTGTCATACATTTAAGATAACCATGACTGATTTTAAAATTTAAACATGTTTGCCCATGTACCCATGGGCAAAGTCATCTTAAGTACCTGATCCTAATACATTCATTCCACACTTTTGAAACATGGATCTCAGGCAAGAGATAAGAAACTGAACAGATAAGGAAACTAAGGTGAAATGATTTGCCCACGTTTCACACATGGTGAATAGCCTAGACTCCTGATTCCCAAAGATCCTTGGCTTATTCTATCTCATGCCTCTTTAGATGAAGAGAATGTAATTAAAGATATTTACCATCTGTATTAATGTCTTAGGGGTTCAGTAGCAATGTGTCATAAACTGAGTAGCTTAAAATATTAGAGTATTTTTGTGCCACAGTTCTAAATGCTGTAACTCTGAAATCAAGGTGTTGGTAGAGCCATGGTTCCTCTGAACCCTCTATAGGCTCATCCTTTTCCTATTCCATCTTCAGTAGCCCCTAGATGCTCTCTGACAGGTGACCACATAACTGCAGTCTCTGCCTCTGTTTCAGTGGTGATCTGTACTTCTGGGCCGTGGTCATCTTCTTATAAGGACACTAGTCATATGCGATTAAGGGTTCACCCTACTACAGTATGACTTCATCCTAACTCACCTATCTGGGGCTAAAACATCAACACATCTGTTTTGAGGGGGATACAGCTCAGCTCACAACACTACCCCAAAGGGATTTGAGTCTAATAGGGGACATTAAAAGACCCCAAATACTTAATAAATAAAATAAAGACAGTGGAATTGCATATATTGAGAAAATAATAACTTGCATTTTGCATTGTGGTGTGCAAGCACCATCTCATTGGTTTCTCACCATTGTGCTCTGAAGTAAACAAGTATGGCAGATAGCCGCAGTTATGGTCTCCAATGCACCATCCTTCCTATATCTATGCCTTGGTGTAGCCCCTTTGATAATGATTCTGTACTTGGCCTTGTGACTTTCTTTGGTCAATTAGACATTAGCCAATGGGATGCAAGCATAGATTTGAAAAGTGCTTGTGTGCTAGTGCTTTGCTTTCTCCTGTTGCTGGGAACTCTTCTGCTATCATGTGAAGGAGCCTGAACTAGCCAGGGAGGATGAGACCTCATAGAGCAGAGGCAAGCTGTGCCAGTCAAGGCCTCTGAAATCAGACAGCCTCCAGCTGAAATGTCAGTGACTGCAGTCGCATGAGTGAGCCCCAGCCAAGACCAGCAGAACTGCGCACTGAATCCAATCTAAATGGCTCACTCAGGGAATCATGAGGAAATGATTGCTCTAAGCCACCAAGTTTTGGGGCTTGTTATTAAGCAATACACAGTTGATACAGCAGATATCACTGCTACTTTATAAAGAAGAAATTGATTCTCTCAGGATTTGATTGACTTGTCTATCATGGCAAAGAGTGGAAGGAAAGGGAAAGCCTTTTTTTTTGGCAATACTGGGGTTTGAACACGGGGCCTTTGCTTGCTAGGCAGGTGCTCTACCACTTGAGCCGCTCCCCCAACCTTTTTGGCTTTAGTTATTTTTCAGATAATGTCTCATGCTTTTGCTTGGGCTGACCTGGATCATGATCCTTCTATTTATGTATGCCTTCTGAGTACAGGGACGACAGGCGCATGCCATCACACCAGCTTTATTGGTCAAGGTGGGGTCCCTTTAACTTTTTGCACAGTCTGGCCTCGGACCATGATCCTCCTGATCTTTGCCTCTCAAGTAGCTGGCCATGATGATAAGCCATCATGCCTGACCAACTGGTGAGAACCAATCAGGTGAGCACAGTACCTTGGATATTTCTAAATCCTGGCAGTACTGGGGTTTGAACTCAGGGTCTCCGGCTTGTTAGGTAGACATTTTACCACTTGAGCCATGCCTCCAGGCCTGCCACAGACATTTCTGATCTTGGTTGATCAACAAAACGTGGTGGAGTGTGGGAAAGTCTAGAGAGAGGAGTAGTAATCTAGGGTCTGAAGTCTGACCAAGTATGCACTATGGAGATGAAGTCCTTTTGGGCTGGAAACGTCAAATGTGTGTGAGTTGGGAGAAATGAAGCCTGCAGAAACGTGGAAAGGTGGAGACAGACCTGGCTACCAAATCTGAGGGTTGCAAAACTGGGCGGTGGGGGGGTGGGGAGAGGGGGCATGAGGAGAGCCTCTTAAGCTTAGGAGAGGAAATTTTAGGACAAATAAAGAAAAGGGTGACTTTTCACAGTAGGCATTAAATTAATGAGGCTTGTTACTTTCAAATATGGGAGAGGTTTAAAATATAGTCTTATTTATTTATTAACGTCTCCAATCACAGCTGAAGGCCTGTACTATGGCAGACAGTTCTCTCATATTCCAGCAAGAGGGACAGGCATGGATTAATTGGTGCACATATGCTCACTGTGCATATGCTTGTGCCAGCCCTGGGCTGGAACTACCGACAGAGTGGTGTGCACGACAGAACTGCTCTGGCCTTCCTTGATCTTATGGTTGTTGGAGAAGAGAGATAATTGATCATAATATGTGATTGATTATTCACCAGTGAGGATGATGTAGTAAGAGAAATATGGGGGTGCTTTAGGAATAAATATAAGGGAGACATTATTTAGTCTGGGAAATCATGAAAGACTTCCCTGAAGAATTTAGGCTTAGGATGCTGAGTAGTGGGCGAGGTTGACCAAAACAGAGGGAAAGCATTTATAGAAGGTACATCATGTAACAAAGGAAGGGAGAGGTGCTTGTGAGGAACTGAAAGATGTCCAGTATGACTGTGATGGAAGGAGCAAGAGGTCAAGTCCAGGCTAGAGTAGCTCCTTCCCTGTCCTGCTATGCATCTACGGAGGCTGACTGCCAAAGACTGTGTCACTTATGCTCCCTGGCTTTCTGACTTCCAGTTGGATCTGAATATGGGAGACATCAGCAGGACGCCAGAGACGACAGGGGAAGGAAGTCAGGTGAAAATTTCTCCTCCTGCTCTCTCCCTGTTTGGATACTCAGGTTCTGGTGGGGGCTCCTGTTGGGTGGCCCTACTCCCATAGCTCCAGCTTCTTGGTTCTGATAATCCCTTTTGTCTCTCTGCCTATTCAATGCTATCATACTTTTGCTAGTCCCAGAATGTCTCACCCTCTCCTTCTATTTCCGTTAATCTTTATAAATAATCTGTTCATCAAACCATCTTCAAAATCCTGGTTGAGGGTAGTGTGATCGAGCTAGAAAATGTCAGATAGTTGGATAAACATTATTTGTGGCCCGCCCTTGTGCGGGTGTTTCTGGAAGAGATTAGCATTTGTATTAGCAGATTGAGTAAAGTAGATGATTCTGCCCAATGTGGTACCATCCATCCAGTTCATTGAGGGCCGGAATAGAAGAAAATGCAGGGGAAGGTTGAATTCAGTCTCTGTCTGACTGCTAGATCTGGGACATTGATTTTCTCCTGCCTTTGGTCCTCAGGTCTTACAGAACTGAGGTCTTACAGACCTGAGGACCAAATCTCAGGATGAAATTTGGTGATTGAAATCTTCACCATTGGTTCTCCAGCTTTCTGGCTTTCAGATCTTTGAACCATACTCCTGACTTTTCTGGGGATCCAGCTTGTAAGATGAAATATTGTGCAACTTCTTAGATTCCCTAATCACATGAGCCAATAACCTTACGATAATATATTTATATCATATTGGTTCTGGGTTTCTGGAGAACTCTAATGCAAGTGCCTTCTGCTTCCTGCTCAGGAGTCTAGTTGAAGGTCACATTAAGGATTTGGAGCTTTATTCTGAGGGCCACAATAAGTATTTATAAGACTGTAGCAGGGAAGTGGTGTGATTTTTCCTCTATAAAAGATCCCACTGGGGTTTTCTGCTTCCAGTAGCGACAGAGTAAGATCTCAATAGACAGACATGCCTATAAATAAATAAATATCAATTAGAAATAACTAAAAGTTCAGAGGGTGAACAGAGGTAAGGACCTTTCGGGGAGGCACATTCAGAGAAGGGGAGTTGTACAAAGTAAGTTCTCACATTTCTTCTTGGGGCCCAGAGAAGCTGAGGTGATGCTGGAAGTGGAGGGGTGCTGATGGAAAACCTGATGTCTTTCTTGATTAGGACACCAGAAAACCGATGCAAGGAAACTTGTGGCTGCAGGAGAGAGTGGAGGGATCATGGAAGGGAGAGACAAAGAAAGATCCCAAATACTGAGTGCCCATGGATCCTAACAGCTCCCTGAACCACACATGTGCAGACCTGACAAACAGCGATTCAGAGAAAGTATGTGAACAGACCTCATGAAAACTGGCACCTAGGAAATGGAGTTTGTATTCTCATTCTAGAAAAACAACAGACTCAAGAGTGCTAACAACTTAACATGTATAATGAGCAGGAAATAATCCAAATTTAACTGACATATGAGGAGCCAAAAATTGGAACACTTTCTCTAAAGAAAAGAAAATCAACAGAAATGACCCTGGGATGATCCAGACATTAGAACAGGGATTAATTGGTGATTATAACCTCCTCAATGAAGTAAAATAAAACATGCTCATAATGAATGAAAAGATAAGAAATCTCAGCTGGACACCAGTGGCTCACACCTATAATCCTAGCTACTCAGAAGGCAGAGATCAGGAGGATCATGGTTTGAAGCCAGCCTGGGCAAATAGTTCTTAAGATACTATGTTGAAAATATCTATCACAAAGAAAGGGCTGGTGAAGTGGCTCAAGGTGTAGGCCCTGAGTTCAAGCCCCGGTACCACAAAACAAAACAAAAAACTCAGCAGAGAAAAATAAATGATTTAAAAATAATTAAATCATGGAACTGAAAAATATAATGTCAGAAATAAAATTTTATTGGATGGACTTACCATCCAGTGGAGATGACAAGAAATAGTAAATGAACTTGCAAAAGAGCAATAGAAACTATCCTAGGTAAAGGATGCATCATAGTCACTCTGTGTATATGAGCCAGCTTTCTGTTGCTGTAACAAAATACCTGAGGAGAAAAGATTTATTTTGGCTCATGGTTTCAGAATTCCACAGTCACTTGGTTCCACTGCTTTTGGCCTTTGGCAAGCAAAAACCTCATGGCAGGGAGGTGATAGAGTGAAGTTAGTCATCTCATGGTAGGGGCAGGGGTTGTGAGGACAGAATCTGGTATCAAGGACACACCCTCAGAGATGTACTTCTTCCAACTGGGCCCCACATCCTTCAGTTTCCACTATCACAAAATAGTCTATTCAATTTTGAACCCATCAGTGGGTTCAGAGCCCTCTTGACCCAATCACCTCCCCGAACTGCCAGCCCTAACCATGGCTGCATTGACACTCAACCCATGAGTCTTTGCAAGATATTAAGATCCAAACCTTAACACTATGGAAAGTCAAAGATAAAGAGCAAATCTTGCAGGTATCAGAAGAAAAATGACCTACTATGTACAAGCAAACAGCAATTGAGTTCAGGGCTGATTTCTATCACAAGTCATGGAAGCCAGAAGAATAAAATCTTTAAAAGTCAGAAAGAAAAAAATTGCCAGTCCAGAATCATATATCCAGTGAAAATATTCTTCAAGAATCAAGGTTAAATAAAAGGCATTTTCAGGTGAAAGAGAATTCACTGCCAGCAATCCTGTACTTCAGGAAATACTAAAAAAAACACATGAAATATATATTTTAATGATAACATAAAGGATGGAGTAGAGCAAGGGAATATGGACCAACATAGTTGCAAGTTTCAAAGCTTATATAAAATGGTGCAATGCTTACTCTAAACATTTTGTAAAAAGTTAAGGATGTTATAATTCGAAGAGCAACCACTAAAAATGATGCAAAACATTTTTTTAAAAAAGGATAGCTAAAAAGCCAAAAGGAAGCACATATAAAATGGAGAAAATATTTGTAAGCCATTCATCTGACAAAGGGTTATTATCTGAAACAACTCAAACAGTTCAATAAGAAGAAAACAAATAATTAAAAGCAAGAAAAGGATGTGACTCTAGATATTTCTCATAAAAGACCTTTTATTTCTCATAAAAGGTCAACAGCCTTTATCTGGAAACTGTTTAGCATCGCTAATTATCAGAGAAATGCTTCCTATCTCTTAGAATGACTATCCGATGTGAGTTGGATCATACACAATATCTGAGTTAAAGGTTTACCATGAAGTTACAGTGATCTTGTCAGTATGATATTAAGCTGTAGACATTTCAATCAATGAAACAGACTACAGGGTCTAGAAACATACCCTCACTTGTATAGTCAATTGATTTTTTAAAATAGTCTTTTTTAGCAGTTTTGGGTTTACAGCAAATTTGAGGGGCAGTACAGAGAGCTCCCATATGACCCTTCCCCACACATGCTCACCTTTCCTTCAGTCACCCTCCAGCAGCAGAGTGGGACATCTGTTCATTTGCATGCTTTCATTCAAATGGCAGTGTCCATAAGGGTTTGCCCTTGGTGTTCTACATTTTGTGGGTTTGAAAAAATGTGTGATGACATGGATCCACCACTACAATATCACACAGAACAGTTTCACTGTCCTAAAAATTGCCAATTGATTTTTCACTAAGGTGCCGAAACAATTCAATTGGAAAAGGACACTCTTGTCATATGGTGCTTGAAACTACTGAACATCTGTATGAAAAAAATTAAACCTTGTTCCTTACCTAAAACCGTGCCGGAAAACTAACTCAAAATTTATCATAGACCTGAATGTGAGAACTGAAACTAGAAGAAAATATAAAAGGAAACATTTCACAAAGACATAAAAGGAACAGATCAGTCAACAAACATAACTTTCTCAAAATGAAAGACTTTTGCTCTTCAGAAGACAGTTGAGAAACAAAAGCGAGCCGCTGAGGGAGAAAAAATTTTTGCAAAGTATCCATACGGCGCTGAGCTTGTACTTAGAATACCCTAAGAACACTTACAACTGAAGAAGGAGCGCACAAGCAGGAGATCTGTGAATGTCAACCAGGCGGATGAAAGGAAGGAGGTAAATGCAGGTTAAACTCCCCAGGAGACACCACTCAAACCTAGTGCTGGATGTGGAGCTGCTGAAACTCTCCCACACAGAATGTAAAATTGCGCAGTCACTTTGCAAAACAGTTTGGCAGTCTCATAAAATTCAACAAATATTTATGCTATGACCCAAGGGAAATGAAAATATATGTGCACACAAGGACTTGTACCTAAATGCTCATTAGAAGCCGTGATCAAAATGGCTCAAATCTGGAAAGAACCCAGTGTCTGCATAGCTTTCCGTTGAGTGGATGAACAGACTGGGGTAAGTCCGTGCACTACTCAGCAATAAAAAGGAATGAAATATTAATACACACAGCACGAATGAATATAAATATAATCTAAGGGAAAGAAATCAAAAAATGCCATGCTGTCTGAGTCTATTTATATGAACTTTCAGGTTGTATGGTACACTGACAGTGGCCTGGGGCAAGGGTAGGGGGACATCTATTTTTATGGTGATGGGGAAATGTCCAAACCTTCATGGTGGTCCTGCTTACAGGATGGTAGAGAGTCACTAAAACTTCATCAAGCATCCCACTTAAAATGGGTGAATTTTGTGGCACAAAGTCATACCTGGCTGCGTTGGAAGCAGGCATGGATGGCTGGAAGGCCAGGTGGGCAGCTGGACCCCTCACTCCCTGCCCCTTGCACAGCCTCCCTGTCTCCCCTGCTGTGCAGCTGGAGTCTGACAGAGCAGAGCTGGGGGAACCTGGTCCCTTTCCAAGTCACTACAGCACAAAGGCCCCATCACCACGGCTGCGCTCCTCACTGTCGCTGGCCCCCTGGCTGGTTCCCAGGGTCTTATTAGGTTAACTGAGATCTTGTCTGCAAAGCCATCCCAGTTCCATGGAGACGAATAGCCACTAAGCCCAGGGAGGCTAAGCGGCTTATCATGGCAACTTTATTTCTTTAGGTCTCTGCTTTCCTGTCTGCGAAGGGAAGGGCTGCGGTACACGTCCCCGAGGGGCTCTGAGCTCGCGCATCTGTGAGCTCAAGAACAGTGCAGTCAGTCTGCTCACACGTGCTCCTCAGCAGGTGCACCCTCCATCTTCCGCACCTGAGTGCAGCACCCAGCCTTCAAGGGCCCACAAAAGGGCCCTTAGCTCCCCACGAAGCTCCTTCGTAGTGCTCCAAGTCCCCCGATCTTCAGGAACAGCCTGTCTCTAACAACGCAGCACTTACGTACTAAGTGCTTTGGGCTGTTATTTAATATGTATGGCCTTTTCTTCTCAACTAGTTTGCAAGAGTCTTGAGGGTCTTTATTTCTCCCTGCTCTGGGACACACACACACACACACACACACACACACACACACACACACATACAACTAGGGTTCAGATATGGTTTGAATGTGTCCCCAAAGGTTCACAGCTGGAAGCTTGGTGCTCAGTGTGGTATACAGTAAGAGGTGGGGCCAAAGCCAGGCGCTGGTGGCTCCCTCCTGTAATCCTAGCTACTCAGGAGGCACAGATCAGGAGGATCACGGTTCAAAGCCAGCCTGGGTAAATAGTTCTGTGAGAACCTATCTCAAAAAATCCTTCACAAAGATAGGGCTGGTGGAGTGGCTCAAGGTGAAGGCCCTGAGTTCAAGTCCCAGTACTGAAAAAGAAAAAAATAAAAGAGGTAAGACTAGGCAGGTAGCAATCCTCAGAAAGGATTAATGTAGTTCTTGTAGGATCCTCGTTAGTTCCTGTGAGAGTGGGTTGTTATAAAAGAGCCAGCTTGAACTCCCAAATCTCTCTGGCTTCCTGTTTTGCCATGTGACCTCTCCCCCTCTCACACACTCCCACCATTATGCTATTTTGCACATTATTATGTACCCAGAAGCCTTCACTAAATCAGAAGATACTGATGTCATCCTCTTAGACTTCCAAGACTGTGAGATAACCTCTTTTCTTTATAAAGTACCCAGCCTTGGGTATTTTGTTATAGCAACAGAATGTGGATTAATAGACACATGCACACACACACACCTTCACTCACTTGCTCTCACCGCTATGAGTTTTGAGCATTAGGTACATGCTCAGTCTAGTCTTGGTAGCTCACTCTTGCTCACACCACTTCTACAACTTGCTTCTTTCCAATTCTGGAAGGCATTCACCTTCCAGACTTAACACTCAGGCTACTCCTGTGCAGGAGTCAAGCCAACAGTCTGCAGCTGGTTCACAAAGTCACTAGGAAGAAGCCACCCATTATCTTCACTGTTCTTCACTCTCTAGAAGTCAGCAGTGCCTCTACTCAGAAATCCCACTGAACAGTTGTGTAAGTGGGGAGCAGGGTGGAGGGGCCCCAAGTAAGAGGACCTTTCCAAATTCCCCTAGATCTGTGCATTGGGCTGACAGCACGACTTATCCTAGACACAGATTGATTTCTATTTGGTCCTAAGCACAGGGACCCCATACACATGAGGATCAAGATTTACTTCCAAAGTTTTAAAGAAGCACAATTAATTTGCCATATTTGAAATATGTGGTCTTGGATGTCAGCTAGACCTCAGGTGGGGTTGCTGATCCTCAGTGGCTTTCTCTTTAAAATAAAGTTTGTGAGAGAAACAAGGCTGTGGCACATGCTGACACATGGGGACAGACAGAATTCATTGCTCAGCAAATGGTACTTATTAAAATCTTCCTGCACGCACAACATGTAGGGTGCAAAGCGAAGAGGTTCCCCTTTGCCAGCGAGGAGGCCCAGGCTGGGCGTGCACGGGCGGCTGGCAGACTCTCTCCTGCTCCCCATGTGGGACACACTCTCTGATCCCACCCGGAGGACTTCTCCAGGGCCCTGCGGGAAGTGCTGCGGGCTGGAGGCTGTGGTATTCTGGGCGGCTCCGTGCAGGCTTCAAAGACAAGCCTTTCCTTTTGAAGGGGGTGTTTGCTGCTTGTTAGCTGTGTGGCAGAGACCACCAACCGAATCAAATCGGTTCTCTGCCAGATCCCCCAAAGACCTCTGCACAGGGTTATTGGAGAAGAGAAGCTTGCTTACAGCCCATGTGTAGACCAATCCTCGCAGGGGAGAGGCTGGAGTAGAACCTGACTGCAGAGTTCCTCATGCTGTGAAGATGACCCCCGCAGCCACCTACCCCATGTCATGCACATCTGGACACAGAGAAAGGACACTCCATGGTGATGCTGGAGGTGATAGCAAGGTCCCCCAAAAACTCTCAGGTGAGATGCACACCAAGCTCCAAGGCCCAGTTCCGGGCTGTGCACACCACATCCGGGCCTGCTGTGGGTTTGACTGGTCCTCAGTGAAGGGGTGGAGCTCTTGGTGTTTTTTCCAGCATGGGTACAAACCACAGGCTGGGCCCACAGAGAGGCCCAGCCCAGGACTCGGTGTCCTGGTTTGGAATGTGTCTAGGTTAATCTATTTGGAATGAACACACTGAGTTCCATGTGTCCAGGACATCCAGGGGTACAAGGATGTCACAGGCCCTTCGTGCACCAGGGTGACATTTCCTAGCCTTTCTCCACTCTAGAATGAAGAATAGAAGATTCCTAACACAGTGTCGTAGGATGGTGGTGGAGGCTGTCTCCCCACCCTGCCCCCGGGAAAGCAAGGGTTCAGGTGCCTTGTCAGGTCATGACCCTGATAAGGGGACCCTGACAAGAACACTTGGCCCTCTAAACACCTTCCCCTGCAGGGCGCCAACCCTAGGTGTGTTAATCCCACAATTAGGAAAGATTGAAAGGCAAGTATCTTCAGGTTGCCCCAAAACAAGAGTTTTTAATTCATCCTTACACAGCATGCTTTGCTAGCTGTAGGCACAAGAAGGTTAAGGTGCTAGGTTTGACACACCTGGCGGATGGGCTGTGAAGGGGACCCAACCTGCTGGAAAATTCTGCCTTTTTTTTTTTTTTTTTAAGATGGGGTCTCACTCTCTAGTCTAGGCTGGCTTCAAACTTAAGATCCTCCCAAGTGCCTCAGCCTCCCAAGTGTTGGAATGACAAGTGTGCACCACCAGGCCTGACTTATGGGAACCCATTAGCAGGTAGACATGGGGCAGGCCACCATCTGGGTGTGGTGGATGGTCAGGACAGATCTTTGGTTAGTGCTGCCCTCTGTGGGCTGACATTCTGGTGAACTTTTAAGGACTGACTTCTCTGTTCACTTGGGCTGTCTAAGAGTCCCCAAGGACAGGAGGATGCTGACATTTAGAGCCTTGTGGAAGAGGAGGGTGGCCTGAGGGGATGTGAGAGCCACTTATTCGTGCACTTGTGAGTAGCAGGGAGTGAGTCTTGGGTGCAGATTGAGCGGCCAGGAAGTTGGTGACCGTAGGGGAGGGGAAAGGAAGCGAGAGGGTGTTTTTACTTATTTCTGTACATTTTAAGTGGAGACAAGTGCGTGGAAAAGAGGATAGAGGGAGGAAGAGGGGAAGTACAGTGCAGAAAATCGGCCCTGAATTCCCTCCATTCTCCCTGCAGCCAGGAATGAAGATGTCAGGAGTCATCCTCCTGCAGCTGGGCAGCACCCTACGGTTACCCCACATTCTGGCCCTTGAGTTTTTGAGATTGTTTCTTTCCTTTCCTAGGCTGCTCAGCCAGCCACCAAATAGCTACGGTTGTGTCACTTTTCCACCCACTCCTCTCTGCTCCTCCCTCTCTCCTTCCTCCTGCACCCCATGACCTCCTGGCCTCCTCCCTGGGCCTGCCTGGCCTCCTGCAGAAAGGGCAGCCAGACCTGTGCCCAGCAGCCCCCAGCGCTGGCAGGAGCCCGGAGACAGCCTGGCCAAGAGGCCCAAACTTTAATGAATTCAAGACGTGCTGGGCTGGCCCCAGAAGAGCTGGGCTGGGGCTATGCAGGAGAAAGCCAAAAACTGGCCTCTTGTCGGGAGATTTACGCCCTGGAGCCTGGCAGGCCCTGTTGCGTCAGGCAGGCAATTATTTGGAAAGCTGTGTTGGGCTGAAACAAAGAACACACAAAACCCTGTTTAATTCTGCTGCCGCCTCCCTGGCCCAGCTACCCAGCTGCCCAACCCAAGCCCCTCACGGCCTCCTCCCTGCGCCTGGCCGCCTGAGACCTGGCGCCTCAAGCTGGATGCAGGAGGGACCTAGAAGCCCCTCTCCTGCTACAAGATGGGCACCCATTCCTCCTGCCTCCTGATTCTTCACTGGGTCAGGGCAACTGCAGATCATCACCACCCCCACCATGTGGCCACAAGTCTATAGAGAGCGCCCTGTGGGATTTAATTACTGTTTTCCAATACTTAAAAGGCTGTCATTTGGAAAAGGAATAGATTTATTCAGTGTGGAGCCAGAGGATAAAATTAAGACCAAAGGCGGAAGTTGCAAGAAAGCAGATTCGGCTTCATAAAAAGAACAGTTTTGCGGCTGGTGCCATTGGCAGGGGAATGGGTGGCCTTGGGAGGTAGTGAGCTTGCAGGGACTGAGGGTTCAAACAGAGGGAACTGAGACAATGTCTCAGGATTTGCTGGCTCCCTGGTGGACTTCAGTAGGGAAGGCATTCTGCTCTTGCTGTCTTTATACAGTGTCTGGCTCCTATGGAGTAGGGACTCAAGGTTTGTTGAATGACTTAATGACTGAAAACCAGAGAACAGAGGGTTACATTAAGTAATCTCAAGGCCTTTTGCAACAGTGAGTCTCTGAATATTTTCTCACTTTTCTGAGACCAAGAATGGAACAAAGTTTTGAATGAGAAGGAGTTGGGTTGACACATCAGGCTCTGGGGTGGGTGGTAGAGGTGGGGTAGCGTTGTAGGGCTCCTTTCTATGGCTGAAACGATCTGGCTGGTTGGTGGGAGTATCTAGAGCCCGCATGGTGGGGGAGAGGGGCTCAGAGTGCTTTCCCTGTTATATTAAAAAACAAAACAAAACTGTACACGGTGCTCTGAGAGAACCCCAGAGCGTAGTGAGTCCCCTCAAAAAGGGCGTGGGGCGGGTGGAGCCAGACTTTGGGATCCTACCTCTGGTTTTAACAGAACCTTTCGTCTTCCTTATGTACTGGTGCTCCTGACAATATTTTTCGAAGCATTTACCTCCCTACAGGATTCATTCATGTACTGAGCACCAACTGTGTACCAGACATTGTTCTCAGTACTGGGGACGCAAGAGTGAAACACATAAAAATCCCTGTCCTTGTGAGTTGTGTGCTAATGGAGGAGACAGGCAAACAGGACAGAAAATTATAGGGTATTAGAAGATGATTCATGTTCTGTAGAAAAATAAAGCAGAGACAAGGAAGGGGGGGAGTGAAATTTTAAATAAGGTGATCAGAGAAATCCTCACAGGAAAGGGGACATTCGAACATTTGAACAAAGACTCCAAAGAGGAAGAGCCTCCAGGCAGTGGGCGCTGGCACAAGTCTGGAGGTTCAGGAACAAAGAGGCCATGCCACCGAGGGAGGGTGTGTGGAAAACAATACCATGTGATTCTGTGGGTCCCCTGGTCCCCACCCCTTGGGATCCATGCTCTATCTCATCCCCTGTCCTCAAGTGTGATTTGCTTCCAATCCATAGAATATGGGAGATATTGTATCCAAAAAGACTCTGGTTTCCATCTTGCCTGTCTGCTCTCACTGGCTCACTCAGCGGGAGCCACCTGTCTTGCTGTCAGTCGCCCCATGGAGAGTGTGTGACAAGAAACTGTGAGGGGCCTGTGGCCGACAGCCAGTGAGCAACACAGGAGCCGAGTCCTGCCCATGACCAGGTGAGCTGTGCAAAGGCCATCGCCCAGCTGCTCCCTTGATTGCAGCCCTGTGAGAAGCACAGAGGACAGTGGGGCCACACCCGCCTGCTGCCTGGGCTGATAATAAGCCTTTGCCGCCTCGCCACGCACCACAGATACCTGGTTCACCAGCAGAGCTTAGTCACAGATGAGGTCACACGGCTAGTGGGAGCCAGGCCATGTAGGGTCTGTCTGTTGGTTAGCAAAGCTTTCAGCATCTTCCTGACGGAAGCAGGAGGCCACTGGAGGGTTTACTTTAATTTTATTTTGTTTTGGCAGTACTGGGGTTTGAACTCTGGGCCTCAGGGCCTTCCCAGGCAAGTGCTACACCACTTCTGTCATTCTCCTCAGCCCTTTTTGCTTTAGTTATTTTTTGGAAAGAGTCTCACATTTCTACCCAGGGCAGCCTGGACTGTGATCCTGTACAGGACCTATGCCTCCCGTGTAGCTGGGATCACAGACACACACTGTCATACCCAGCTTGCTTGGTGAGATGGCGAGTCCATAACCACTGCACCAGGCTGTCCTCAAACCACGATCCTGCCAGTCTCCACCTTGTGAGAAACTGGGATTACAGGTGTGGGTCACCATGTCTGGCCTCACTGGAGGGTTTAAAGGAGATGATGGCTGTAACCCAACTAAAAATCTTTAAAAAGAGTTTTGGCTATTTCCTGGAGAGGAGGCTGTAAGAAAGGGGGACAAGCATGACACCTGGTAGCTACGGCAATGATCCAGGTGAGAGAGGATGGTGGCGTGGACCGGGGGAGAAGTGGGTAAGTGGAGGCGATCACACTGTGGGCATATTTGGAAGCTGAGCCAACAGGATTTCTGATGTGCTGGAGTGAAGTGTGACAGAAAGAGGGCAAGGATGATGCCAAGTGTCCCACTGGGGCCAGTGCAAGGATGGCGTTGTCACTAACTGGGACAGAGAGGGGTGGGAAGAGAAAACGACAAGTTGGTTTGGTAAGCATGAAGATCCAGCTGGCTGCTGGATATGAAAGCGGGTAGCTAGGTCGATACTGGAGAGAGCTGAGCTGGAGATGGATGCCTGCAAGTCATTAGCAAATCTCTTTCCAGATGTGACACGGGATGAGACCAGACAGATGTGTGGATCCTCAGGATCCAGAGAACCCACTTCTGAGTATAGACCCAAAAGAACTAGGCACAGCCACACAGCCGCGCTCATAGCAGCAGCACTCACCAGTACTACCAAGCGGAAGTAACCGATGTGCCTCTCCGCAGATGGGTGGGTGAACAGAACGTGCTGCCATGGAGGGAAATCCTGCCACTGCTACCACACGCATGTCCCTAGAGAACGTCACGCTAAGTCACATATGCCAGACACGAAAAGACGGGCAGCGTACGAGTCCCCTTATATGAAGTTTCTGGAATGCTCAAATTTACAGAAAGAGGAAAGAGAATAGTGGTAGCCAGGGACTTGGGGGGAAAGAGATGTTGGTTATGGGGACAGAGTTTAAGTTTTGTAAGATGAAAAGGTTCTGGAGATCTGTTTCAAAATAATGTGAGTGCTGGGTGTGGTAGTACATGCTTGTAATCCCAGCCCTCAGGAGGAAGAGGCAGGAGGATCATGAGGTCAACCTGGGCTACATAGTGACACCTTGTCTCAAAAAGCAAAACCACGAAACAAACAAAGCCTCCAATGTGAACGTACTTAATAGTCCTGAGCCATATACTTTGAAAGAGTTAAGGTGGAAAAACAGTTTTTTGTGTGTGGTGCTGGGGATCAAACCCAGGGCTGTGTACATGCTAGGCAAATGCTCTACCAAAGAGCTACATCCCCAGCCCCCTGAGATGGTAAAATTTATGTTACGTATATTTGACCACAATGAAAAAAATTAGTGCAAAAGAAAAAGTTGCAATCAGCAAACCTTGGATGAAAAAAAAAAAAAAAAAGTGCCGAGGACCACACCGAGTCCAGCATTTTCCAAGGGGAAGAGGTGGGAGAGATGGGAAGGAAACAGCAAGGGTAGGCGACAAGGAGGCGGGAGGAAGGCTGGGAGAGGCAGTGCCAGAAGCAGGTGCAGGTGTACTTCAAGGTAAAGTGTGGACTGAGCGGTGTGGAGGTCACTGGAGGTCACTCGTGGACGTGGGGATGAAGGGTTGAGACTGCGGGAGGAGAGGTGGGGACCGAGCTTTGTGCCAGGCGGGAGCAGAGGACTGGGGCCGAGAGGCTTTTGTTGTGTCTTGTGACGGGGATAATAGCATGTTTGTTTGTTGACAGGAAGGTTATGGGAAAGGAGAAGCATTAACCGCGTGGGGGAGGAAGGGAAAATGGCTGGAGGGATGACCTCGAATAGGCGAGAGGGAGGCAGTCTGGTGCACACGAGGACATTGGAACCTTCTTACTGTACAACCCGGAGCTTCTCGGAGCCCTAAGCTGTCCAGCCAGAGTCTGTCACTGCCTCTGTGCCTGTCGCTCACATCCGAGACACTCATCTCTTCCCTGCACGGGCTGTCGCCTTTGGGCTCTGTAGCCTCCTCCACCAGGAAGCTCTTTTCCTCACCGTGGCCAAGCCAGCAAATGCCACTGTCCCTCTGTCTCTCCCATGGAGATCTTTGTCTGTGCCTTCCTGATTTTCCTCTCCACCTTGAACTGTTGTCTTATCTCCTTCTTAGCCTGAAAACCACCGGAGGGGACATCAAATGCCACCATGGTCATCATAGGCCCGGACTGTGTTAATGAGATGAAGTTTGATTTTACAAAGGTGCAACAGAGGCCTGGAGTGGTTTGCGTGAGCAGCCTCTGCTCATCGTGTGGCTTGGCAAAACATCTAGAGAAGTACAGCGTGCCCAAGACAAAAGGCCCCCACGTGGACTTACTCCACCTGCTATCTCAACCTTTCCTTTACAACAGGGAAAGAGCAAGATGCCATGCCTGGCCCACTGGAACCATGGCCCCGAGGCCTTGCTGTGAGCAAGGGACTCACAAAAGCAGTAAGGAGAAGCAGGACCATCCCTGGGGGGCCTTTCTAGCTTCATGTAGAAGAACAAATGCTCCCGCAGAAGAGGAGAGGGAGTCAGCTGGGTGTGGTACCTCACACGTGTAATTCCGGCTCCTTGGGAAGTAGATTGGGAGGATCTAGGTTTGAGGCCAGCCCACATAAAAAGTTAGTGAGAACCTACCTCAACAAACAAGCCAGATATGGTTATGCATTCCTGTGGTCCCAGCTTCTCAGGAGGCATTGTGGGAGAATTGTGGTCTGAGGCTGGGCCCAGGCAAAAACACAAGACCCTATCTGAAAAATAACTAAAGCAAAAAAAAAAGGATTGGGGCCATGGCTCAAGTGGTAAAGCACCTGCCTGGCAAGCACAAGGCCCTGAGTTCAAACCCTGATACTACCAAAATCAACAAGAAGGAGAAGAAAAAGAAAAGGAGGAGGAGGAAAGGAAATAAGAGGAAATGAGGATGAGGAGAGAGAATTAGCAGGGCAGAGGGAAGGAAGAAAAGAGGGAAAAATAAGAAGAAAAAGCAAGAGAGGAGGAAGGAAGCAAGGAGACTAGGAAAATTAAGTGGGGGAGATGATTGGAATCAGAGAGGGACTGGAGGGAAGGACAGAGTGGTGTCACAGTCTGAATGTGTGCACCACATTTTCACGTATTGGAAACTTAATCCCCAAAGTCACAGGTTAGTGGTATTTGGAGGTGATGAGTCAGATGATAGAGGAGGTCGTGAGGATGGGTGTGCAGGACGCATTAATGGCTTTGTAAGAAGAGGGAGAGAGACCAGAGCTAGCCACTTGCTGTGTATGTCGCACGAAGGCCCCCACCAGCTGGTGAGCAGATTCCAGTGGCATGGGCTTGGACTCCCCAGTCTCCCAAACCAGGAGCTAAATAAACCTCTATCTTTATAAATTACACAGACTGTGGTGCTCAGTTATAGCAACAGAAAAGGGACTGAGACTTTTGCGGGGGAGACATGGGGATGTAGCTCAGTGGTTGAGCCTTTGCCTAGCATGTGTGAGGCCCTGGGCTCACAAAAATAAATAATCAATCAATCAAGCAAGCAATAAATAAATAAACAGGTCAGCGGAGGAGAGGACAAGCCCTTGGGCCTTTAGCTGGTATATGCCACAGGGTGGAATGAAGTTCTAACTGCAAGCCAGTAAGATGCCTGAGTTCTGCTGCTGCCTTGTTCTAGAAAGAGAGGACATGGTGGCTTTTCTGGGAAGCAGAGAGGGGTCCTCTCCATCCCATGAACCCAGGGGCACCGTGCACTGGCCGGCAAGTTGGAATGAGCCAGGCAGGGGCAGAGCCTGGGGCTCTGGCTGTGTGAGCCAGCTCTGAGTGGGGGGCCAGCCTGGACAGACTTTTCACTGCCTCCCAGGGCCCTGCATTCACACCACCTCTGTAAGCATTCAGCAGCATCAAAGCCCCATGTCAGAGTGGTTACCTTGAACAACTGAGAAGAGACCACTTTGCAGAATGTGTATGTGTGGATCCACCCTCCAACCAGCCACGTCTGTTGATTAAGGACTTTGGGCTTCTCAGGTCCTCTCTTGAGAGCAGCTTGTGGCTGGGGAAAGGCCACCATGGCACCAACATGCGGGGAAAGGGAGACCAGGGCAGAAGGTGGTATCAGAGGGGTTGAGATGTGTCAACAAGGGCTGCTTGGCTCCAGAATGCAACCATTTTGAAGG
The DNA here is from genome assembly GCF_047511655.1 of Castor canadensis. Lineage (NCBI taxonomy): Eukaryota > Metazoa > Chordata > Mammalia > Rodentia > Castoridae > Castor > Castor canadensis. The sequence goes on along the minus strand of NC_133399.1, from coordinate 58,150,418 downwards.
CCTCTTAGAACCCTAGAATCGATGGGTCCCGCCTCTCTGGAGTGGGAGCTTGGTCTACATGCTCCAGTCCAGGGTCTGGGAATATCTGGGACTTCCTGCACCAGCAAGCCTCCTGAGCTGAGGACTCTGTGTGGAGGCCTCGGGGATGAGGCTGCCGAGGCTGCTCAGAGTTAGGCATTGATGAAGGCAGTGGCAGGGGTGGGTAGCGTCCTCAGGGAGTGCCATTGCCGCACAGAGGATTTGATTTCAGGCCTGAGTCATTAAGGGAACGCCATGCCATACCAGCAAGTTTGGCAGGATTTTAAAAGAGCTAAAATAATTGCCCGTCCATGCCAACAGCTCATTAGCTCAAGCCGGATGCCTTGGTGCAGACAGCCAGCCTCACACTCCAGGCAGGGGGTGCCCACATTCTGCTGCCAGCTGGGAAGGGGTGTCTACAGACTGGCTTGCTTGACAACTGGCTGCTTGTCCAGCCTTGGAGACCAGGAGACAGCCATTCATGGAGACAGTGTGCACCTCAGCACTGAAATTCCACCAGTTTTCACACTCTCAGCTTCTAGGTACCCAATGGAGAGGCAGAGGAAGTAGAGATGGGGAGAGCCCTGGCTGGAAGTCATGATTCTATCCCCTTGGACAAGAATAAGAGTCTTGGAAAATGGCTGGATTCACACTGGAGGAGGATCTCCACAGGGGGACCTGGGAAATCTTGCTATCTGTAAGCATGGCTGCTAGGTTTACCTTCTTACCCTCCCACCTCCCCATGGCAAAGAAACTGGAAGTTAGAGTCAGAAGAGTTCTCCCTAGACAATTTTGCTTTGAGTTCTATCTTGCCTTGCAAGTGTGACCTTGGGAAAGCCAGTTGGCCTTTCTGAGCCTCAGTTTACCCATCTCTGTGTTGGGATTGTTATGATTTTATGAGATTTTGTTAGTGAAAGTGCCTTATAGGTAAGGACTCACATTGTGGGTGGAGTTTGAAATGAGTGAGTTTTGTAGTGGGGGCCTCATTCATAAAATCTGACCAATTGGGTCTAGCTATCAGGACTATTTTATGACTGTCTAGGTCCTTGTGACAGAAGTAGAGAAGACATCTTTGCAGCTGATGGTTAGTTCTGTCTGGGAAAGCTGGCTTGTGCTGTCCCACAGACCTGCTAAGGTCAGGTGACCCACCTAGAGGGGAAGGAAGGCTGCTCATGGGGAGGAAAGGGTCAAAGGCCTGTTCTGTAAACTCCCCACATTCCAGAGGCCTCCAGAGTCTTCCCGGGGAGAACACTGACCAATCATCTTGAGTCAGCTCTGGCTGAGCCCTAGCATCCAGAACTACTCTTGGGGTCACAGGTTCCTTCCCAGTCGGTATATTGTAGGGCTGGTTTGTACCACTGGCACCACTAGGCCAGTCGCCCTGGAAGTGTTTGGTGACAGAATGGAAGAGAACTTGCATTTAGCAATGCAACCTTCACTGAAATTCCAGCAAATTCCAAGGAGGCAGAATCTCAGTAAAGGACATAAGGCCAGGTGTCCCTAAAAGCCAGGGGGCCGATCAATACCCCCCTTCAGTTCCAAGATAGTCAAACCCTCCTAGAGTATACATAGATCTGGGCCTTCTGTGTCCTTCGCAGATAAGTCAGAAAATAAGTTACGTTGCTTTTTGGTTTTGATTTGGTATCATGTATATTCCACAAGAGGCAGATTCCCATCTAAGAGCAGAGCCTGGCCCCGAGAAGGCTGTTAGTCAATCCACGTTCATTCAAAGGAGTGAAGGGATGAATGACTAATATGTGCTCCCATCTCTCTTTTTGGTTTCTTCCACACTTTATAACCCATCCCAACCCAAGCATAGGAGGACATAAAGACAAATGGATTATGTAATGACAAATGGGTTTTTTGTGTGTGTAGGGTTAGATACTTCATGTATTCATTTATCGGTTTTTTGATTCTGTAAACTTGGAATCATCCACCCATAGTGGGTGTTTTACAAGTACGTCATTCAGTTGTCACTTTTAAAGAACATAAAGAGAAATAAAAAATAATTTTAAAGGAAGAAATGAAATTGCCATTGTTTGTAGATTATGTGGAAAATCTGAAAGAACCCCCCAGATAAAATCAGAATTAATATGTGAGTTTAGTAAGGTCACTAGATAAAGAGCAATATGCAAAAATCAAATGTACTTCTATATTCTAGTAAAAAAAGTTTAAATTATACCATTTATAGGACTAAGAGTGTAGCTCAGTGGTAGAGTGCTTGCCTAGGATGCATGAGGTTCTGGGTTCAATCCCAAGCACTCAAAAAGAAGAAACAAAAGCACAAAAAATCAAATACTTAGAAATGAATCTAACAGAAGCTATGAGAGATCACTGAAAATTATGAAACATTTCTAAGAGGACCTAAAGAAGGTCTGAATATATTCTGTGCTCAGGGAACGTCCTCCAGTTTCCATGGTAGGAGTGGAGAAGTAGGGTCTGGGAGGTCCTGAATTGTTTTTCTTTCCTGCTCTGTGTTCTTGCTGCCAGCACTGCTCTGAGGCCGTCACCCAGGCCTGCCTTCCCTGGACAGGGCACCTGCATTCTGAACCTCAAATTGTTGAAAACTTGGAAAGGAATGGGGATAGGGCAGCAGTCGAGGTTTTCCCCCTTGTGGGTGATTTCCATTTGAGTTCAAAGGAAATAAGGCTGGAGGTATGGATATACCAAAGAAGGGAGGACTTTGTTCACATCCCCAGCTCCTCACCATCCTCCCGACTCACTAGAAGCTTGCTGACCTAGACATATTTAGATGTTTCAATGATCTCTAAATACCAGCCTCCCTGACTTCTGAAGACTGAAGGCAGAGGGGGCAGGAAAGAGGGTAAAATGAGAAGCTATTTTTTTTGGCCTGAGAATCACCAGCCTGTTAGGCAGTGCTCCTCCTGGGCCATAGCAAAGAGACTGAGCTTCTTTCTGAAGTTTTCAAACTTTGCACAATCGACAATCAGCCAGGATATGAAGCATTTAGCATTGTACCTGGCACATTTTAACCCTCCAATACATATCAAATTTACTTTTCCCACTAGGGTGCGGCACAGTCTGATGCTCCATCATCCCAGCATTAAAGAGCTTAAGGACTTAACAGTATTCAGCCATGAACCAGCAGAAGGAAGAAAAGAGCAGAAAAATCCCTCCCACTGAGCCATGGCTCCTCTAGACATGAAACCAGAGGCGTCAGTCTCCCCCAACTAAGTCCCCCACACCTCTCTTTCCACTCCCCCCGGCTTTAATCTGTTTAATTATTTCTTCATGTGTGCTCCAGAGAGCCTGCTATTTTTATGAGTTGGTGTCTATTAATTTTTCTTCCCCAGCCTTCCTTCTTTCAGCATGAGCAAGGCAGTGGAGACAGAGGGCTGGTGTCAGGCTCCAGCACACAGAGATTACATAGATATACAGAGAGCTGAGAGCAAGCAAGCAAATGCGGTTACCTCTGAGGCTGCAGAGAAACTGTTAAGTGCTGGAGATTTAAAGCTTCATTCGCCTCAGTTCTAACTTCAAGCCCTTCTAAGCCCAGTCTCCCAGACAACAAAACTCAGACCAGCTGCAAGAGAAAGGATATTGCTCCCACTGGAGCCTCGAGTCTGATTTAGAGGGTGCTTAGAGGAGGCGAGTGGAAGGATGCAGTTGAACAATCAGAGTTTTATTTCTGGGGAAACTTTCTCTGCTGAGGAGAAGGCTAAGGACGGAAAGAAAACACTCCATCATCTGTCGTGGTTACAAAAGATGGAATGAGAACTGAGGCCTAAATGAGGACAGGAAAAAGTCAGGCTTAATCTAAGGAAGAATTCAGCTGAAAGGGTAAATCAAAAGTAGCAGGGCTCTCAGTAGGATTTGGAGAGTCACCTGTCTAGAAGCAGGAGGCTGGACCTGTGACCTCATAAAGTCATCTTCCACTGTTAGGTTGGTTTTAAGAGATGATGGTTAGGGCAGCCTGGAGCAAAGCAAATTCAACTTCCAAGTGCAACTGAATGGCGGAGGTGGCAGCGTGGGTTGTGGGTACTTTCCTACGGGGCTCCCCTATGGCAGTGGAAATAATTTTGAGAACCCAGCAGTAGGAAAGGCCTTCATCTGAGAAAGCAGCATCAGAGAAGATGCTTTGTAAAGCGGCAATTGGGAAGGAATGTGGAAGCAGAGGAGGAACCAGAAGAAGAGAATTCCATCTGCTGGGAACTGGCATTAACTTCAGAGGTCAGGCTGAGTCATCTGTGCAAGGTGCTAGAACTTGGAGTTTATGCATCCCCCAAAGGTTCATGTACTAAAGGCTGATTGCCAGGGTGGTGATAGTTGAAGGTGGTGGAAGCCATAACAGATGGGGGCTAGGGGGAGGACTTCAGGTCATTGGGGGCCTGCCCTTGAAGGGAATTGCAGGTTTCTGGCCTCTTTCTTGTTTTCTCTTTTGCTTCTTGGCCACGAGGCAGGTGGCTTTGCTCCACTGCAAAACCATGTTTCTACTATGGTATGCTGCCGTAGGCCCCAGAGCCACTGGGCCAACTTATGGACTGGAAGGCCCAAAATAAACCTTTTCCCTTTATAAGTTAGTTATCACAGGTATTTTGTTATACTGATGGAAAACTGATTGACACCCAAGGGCAGTTGGGGTTGATCTGACTAAATGAATCTGAGCAGTGTGATTTGAGAATTTGAGGGCTAAGAGCTGGTAGTCAGTGGAGGTGATGTGTTCACCCCCAAGTCAGTGATAGAAACTTTATCTTCTCTCTCTCTCTCTCTCTCTCTCTCTCTCTCTCCCTCTCTTCTTTCTTACTACTAAGCTACATCCCCAGCCCTGGAAGCTTTATCTAACAGGGTGTTCTGGGATACTTTTGAAGCTGGTTAGCACTTAGGCTTAAGAATCTACAAATAGAAGGTTGCTCTATTTTTCCTTCCAAAGGGTATGATTGAGTAAAAGAGAAAAATACTATGTTTCTCATTTGAAAATGCCTACCCTACATATTAAGATGGAGCTTCCTTCCTGGAAGGAACTATTATAGGGAACATCTGAGCATGTGTCCAGTGGCCTGTGGTGACACATGACTTCCATCCTGAGCCATGCTAATGAACTGTGTGCATTGTGGGAATATCTCAGAAGTGCCCAACCTCAGCAACAGAGTTGTAGGATGGAAATTTGAAGATTGTGTTAGGAATTTCTTTTCTCCAAAGGCCTTTCTAGCAACCTACCCTGTTGCCCATTCTCCTGGGACTTCTCTGCCAGTGTTTTGCCTTCCCTACCAAGGAGTGACTGGGTGTCAATGAAAAACTATTTGTACCTATTCACCTAGGGAGCAGGGGGTCCCTTGAGCGGCCCCTTACGCCTTAGCTGCTGGAAGAATAAAGGCCACATTTGTTGCTAAAACATCAGAAGCAGAGCATCCTTGGTGCCTAAAACCATGAATTTCTTCTTGTTCCTTCAGGTGGGTTCCATTTAAATAGACCCCGAGCTGTACCAACAGTACCCTCTTTTTTTTGTGAAGTACTGTAGTTTGAACTCAGGGCCTTGTCACTTGGGTGTTCTACCACTTGAGTCATGCCCTTAGTCTTTTTAGCTTTAGTTATTTTTCAGATAAGGTCTCATGATTTTTGCTTGGGCTGGCTTTGGACAGTGATTCTCCTACCCATGCCTCCTATGAATCTGGGATTGTGGGTATGAACCACCAAGTTTGCTGAGACAGGGTCTTGCTAATTTTTTTTCCAGGCTGGCCTAGAACTGGGCCAACCTCTGCTTTCCAAGTACCTGGGATTCCAGGTGTGAACCATCTCCACACAACCATACCCTTCTTTAGAGGCACGCCGAGTCCTCTGAAGAACAGTAAGCACAAGATTAAATCAGTTACACTAACTTTCATGCTTTGGACAATGCTAGGCAAGTGAGGGAGACCCAAAGAAGATCATTGTTGGGCTGGGCGGTTACACACCCTCGGCAAAAACTCAACACCCTATCTGAGAAATAACTAAAGCAAAAAGGACTGGGGCTGTGGCAGAGCGCCTGCCAGCAAGTGTGAAGCTCTGAGTTCAAACACCAGTACCACCAAGAAAGGAAGAATGGAAGGAAGGAAGAAAGGAAGGAAGGAAGGGAGGAAGGGAGGGAGGGAGGGTCGAAGGGAGAGAGAAAGAAAGAAAAAAAGAAAGAAGGGAGTGAGGGAGGGAGGGAGGAAGGAAGGAAGGAAGGAAGAAGAACATTGTCCCTTCATCATCCTCTTGATATACACAATTAGGGCAACAGGATGCACACAAGCTGGCACTTAGCCTCAGTGCGTTGGTTCATGCACCAGGGCCGGGATGAATGTAAGCACTGCTTGCCTTGCTTTCTCCCTGGGCTGTCAGGCACAGCTTGTTCTTGGGCCTAACTAGATTTTCCTGCTGTTAGGTGGGACTTCTTCTCTTAGTCACTCTAGAAAGTTGGGAAGTTATGGTGCAGAGTGGAAAAGTGATTTGCCCAAGGTCATAAGCAAGTCCTTGCATGAAAAGTGTCAAATAAATCCCGCACGACATTTGGACTTCAGAGAAAGAAGAGACACGGTTGTGCGGGGTAAGGGGATGGTATACACACAGCCCTTTCAGGAGGCTTTTAAAGGGAAGCTGGTAGATAATGGAGAACTTCAAGGTCCCCAAGGACTCTAGCAGTAGGAATAAGAAGAGGACTTTTTTTTTTTGAGAAAGGAGGGCCTCCCTGGGACTCCTCAAATTGCTTAGTGGCATGGAGGGCTGGCCTGAGGGCCTAGCCTACAGCTCTGAGGATGAGAAGACGTGTTCGTGGAAAGGGGGAGAGTTTGGAGAGAAGAATTGTACAGGGCAAACAAGAGGTACACTTGCGACTGAAGGATGGTTTGGAGAGGGAAGGAAAGGCTGGATGCTCAAGTGTACAAGTGCTGTCAACAGGAGGAGAGAGATAGGAGCGTCTCCTCCATGAGTCTCAACTTTTGCAATGATTACAGATTGAAGACAATGATTACAGAACCTCTCATTTTCAGCCAACTAATGGGACGCATTAATAGCTTTTTTATTAGCTTTTTATTAGAGGATGATATAGTCCTGGCTCTTTAGTAGTTATTCAAATTGTCAAGTTGCTCATAAACCAAGACACGTTAGAAATGACCATCCTCTCTCCTAGAGGAGTCTGGCATGTCTACTGATGATCTTGTGAAAGTGCTCAGACTGGACAGAAGGCGGCTGCAGAGATAGTGGAGGTAAGCAGGTTATTCCCCAGAGGTTATGCACTTCTAATTTAATAGCCCCAGGGTGGAGGAATTACTCAGTTCTGGACTCAGTAGCAAGAGGCCAGGAGTTATGATTTAATGGAGTTTAATTAAGTATCATTCCCATTCAAGAAGGATTTTCTAGGTCATTAATTACCAATCTTCCTATTGCAATTGATTCCTCTCTGGGAGTAAAGGAGAAAATTCCTTCTTCCATTTAAAGAGACAAAGCAAAGAGATTTCAGGAATGTAATGCCTGAAGTTCCTTTCTGGGAGGGTGTCTTAGAACACATGAGTTTAAGGCAGACGAGAGTTGGGATTTAAAGCTTGGTCGGAAATGATTTGAGTTCAAAAGTGGTCTCTAATCCATCATGTAATATAAGAGCTTATAGACTTGAGAGAACATTTCATTCAAGTGTCTCATTTTACAGATGAAGGTCACAGAGGAAAAGGCACCTGCCTATCCCACAGGGCAGAACAGCAGAGATCCTCTGGCATCCTGGGTCTGCTGACTCCCATCCCCTTCTTGTCTTGTTAGTGGCCTTACTCCCATGAAAGTCAAACATCTTCACTGGCTGTGTGGCAGATTTTCTGTCTATTGACCATCCTCTCCTATATCTATTCCCTCTCCTTTTTTTCTAGTTGCGACTCTCCTGCATTCTTGCCCATTCCATATGGCAGGGCTGGAGCAGGTTCCCTGTATGGCTGGGATGCCGAGTCTTTCTCAAGGCTTGCTCCCATGGCTTGTCCTGGTTATGAAAATGCTGAGCACCCATCACAGCTAAGCCCTGCTGCTACTCATGCTTGTTCCTTCCTTTCCCTGCTCTTCCTCAAAGTCACTCATTTATTCATGTTGTTTTGGTGCTGGGCAGGCAAACACTGAGTGATGGAGACTGCTGCCTTCTAATCCCAGAATCTGAGGAGAAAGCTGCTCTTATGGAATCTACCTCTTCTCAGGAAAGTGTCCATTACCAGGAAGAGGCCTATACGCCTTGGATCTTAAATGTCTCCTAAAGGCCATGTTTAAAGGCTTTGTCCCCAGCCTGAGAGCAACTGGTAAGTAGTGAAATCTTTAGGAAGTAGAGCCTAGTGGAAGGAAGTTAGAACACTGGGGCACGCCCTTGAAGAGGATATTGGGACTCTGGCCCCTTTTTATTTTCTTTGCTTCAGTCACCATAAAATGATCAGCCTTCTGATCCTATGTGATGCTCCTTGCTCCTGCTGCTATGATGTACCAATGGCTGTAGTTCCAAAGCAACTGGGTCAAGTGAGTATGGATTGAAACTGTGAGCCAAAGTAAATCTTTCATCCTTTTAAATTATTTACCTCAGGTATTTTGTCATAACGATGGAAAATTGATTAACACAAGACATTGGCTGTAATCTTTTCCTTCTATTGAAGGAGATTGGACAAGATCTCCTTGGATAAGATCCAAGATGACTGTCCACCAAGCTGGTTAGAAGCTTGGTGGGAATGGGAGTTCCCACTTGGTAGAATGGGAGTTACACTCCTTCACTTGTTGCCTTGTTCTTTTCCCATCAGACTTCACTTTTTTAAGTCAATTATTACTGCGGGGAGAATTCCAAATTAATAGAATCTCCAGTTGACAGAATGCAGTTTACAAGAAAAGAGCAGGTGATTTTAAAACAGATTAATTCATGCTCGTATTCAATGAGGGTTTCTAGAGGGCTGACTGTGCCTCAGCATGAAATGCTGGCTGCTGAAGGAGATAGGAAAATGCAAAACAGTATCTCCTCTTCGTGAGCTTATACTTAATTAGGGAAACCTGGAAGAAAGATCAGTAGAGGCTTATGAGTCAGGAAGGGCTGCATGGATTGAAATAAACTTGAGGTGGACCATGAAGGCTTGAAAAGATTTAGACTGACGTGGAGAGAACAAAGGATTCTAGACAGGAGGAAAGGCTGGGGTCATAATAAGCATTGTTATGATTTATTTTAGCTTTGATAAGGAGTAGCATTTGCCTTGGAAAGGAATAGAAGATAAAATTGAATAGGAAGGGTAGGGCTAGAGCATGGGATGCCAGGAAAAGGAAGGGGGTGTGAACTAGTGGGGAGAGGGGAGAGGCTAAGCAGTGTTTAATATAAAACTCTCAGCAAACAGATCATAAGGAAAAAGAAAGGGTCTTGTAGCTTGGCCTACCCAGGATCAACAGAAAATCGTGGCACTCAGTAACAAACATGACTTTGGGCCAGAGCCTATATGTGGCGACCTGGGCTGCCTGGTGGGCTGGGTGCCTGCACTGGCATCACCCAGGGAGGGAGGGCAGGCCATGTCTTTGCTCGCGTTTGAAATCTGGATTGACAAGATGAGCTGGATAATTTAGCTCAGTTACGTATTGAATTCTCTTCTCTATGGCACAGATCCCCTTGAAGCGTGACAGCTGCAATGACTTCCAGATGTTCACCTCCTGTCTTCTAGCGGCCTGGGGTGGATGTGGTAAAGCCCGGCCAGATGGACCATGTCAGTGTCGCGGCACACACATCTGGCTTCAATACCGGCAGCGATAACCAGAACAAATGGTGGTTATTCCCGCTGCACTCGGCTTGTCCTCGATCCCTGTTAAGGGGCGCTAGGGCGGTGACGGCCAGGGCTGGGGTCCCACGTGGCCCGGAGGGCGGCACTGGCCAGAGCGTGTCCTGGACCAGGCACTGGAGACTGGAGGGTGGTGTCTGCATCCAAAGTGAGCCAACTGGGCCTGAACCCTCGGCCTTGGCCACTGGACACTCTTTCTCTGCAGGGAGTCCTGGGCAGCCCAGCAGATGGGGTGTGACCCCCAGGCTCCTCTTGGCCTCCCCTCCTGCTTTACTCGTTTTGGAGGTGCTGGGGTGGACCCCAGGGATTCGGGCTGTACCACTGAGCCGCTCCCCAGCCCTCCCTCCTCAGGAGTCCACCAACAGAACTCCCCCGAAGTGGTGGCAGGAGGAAATCTGAGCTCATTTCCTATGGTTATCTTGTCTAAGGGAGATCATCAGAACAGCGAATATTCTGGACACAGGAGAGTACTGAAGCCTGGGATCCCAGAGGGTGGGAACCTTGCCTGTCCACTGCAGTAGGGGACCAGATGGCATTGTATGTTTCCGAGCTGTGTGTCCCTGTACCTATATTGTTCCATTTACTCACAACAGGTGTATGTCTGAAATAGCCCCAAACTTAGCACCAAAATACTTGAACTTGGGTCCTGGCTGGGATGCCAAGGAGCTTGGAGGTGTGGAGTATCTCTTGGTTTCTTTCATTATAAATGGGGATAACATTTTTTACTTTATAGGGTTCTTTGATGCCCACTGTAGAGACTATTTACAAAGAGAAGTGAATTAAGTATGGGAACTCAGGTTCCACCAGGGAATCTGTGGAATTTTATGCTATCTACTTCATTTCTCCAAGCGTCAGTTTTATCACCTGAAAACCTGGCTCAGGGAAACGGAAAATGAAAAACATCTCTGAGATGTATGATGTGTTATACATATGCATGCTTTGCTATATTAATTTTTTGTTTTTTTGCAAAAGAGAAAACTGAGGCTCAGAGAAATTAAGGAACTCGCCCCCAGGCCACATACTAGACAACTGTTAGTACTTACTGTGGTTTGACTTACACACAGACACATAATCAAGGTTTTAAACTGTCGCTTCAGTATGGCTTTGCCTTTCCTTGCCTTTGGTTTTAAGGTCAGAGCTGTTTCTCTCAGCTGACTTGGTCACTTACGAAGGAGGCCCGAGTCAAGCTGAGTATGGGGTGCTCACCTATGACCCCAGCAGTCCTGAGGCTGAGGCAGGAGGCTCATGAGTCTGAGACTAGACCTGGTTAGTCATAACATAAATATTTAATATTGACTTAACCAAAAATGGAGACGCTGTCTCAAAAATAAATTAAATAAGTATAAAACTAATTTGCATCGAGCCCCTGGAGTGCTCCCTCCAGTGTGACCTTGGAGGCTACCCACAGGATTTCCATGAAGGCGTTGCTCCTCTTTGGGTCCTACAGCCTAGGGACAAATGTTCAGGAGAGACGTCTGTTTTATTTCATTTCTTCCCTTCTCATTTTCTGCTTGTCATTTCTGTAAGATATTCTCATTTTTTTCTTCCATGTCTCTGTGAAAACTTGCCTCTCTCTTCACTGTCACTTTTCTCTGTTGCTTCCCTTGCATAATTTTCCCATTAAGAGTCTTTGTAAACTTCTATTCTGTGTCACTCTATCCATTTTGAAGTTAACTTAGGTATATTCCTTTAGTCATCTTTCTTTCTTTTCTTTTTTTTTTTTTTTTTGGGTGGTACTGAGGTGAACTCAGGGCCTCACACTTCTTAGGTAGGTGCTTTACCACTTGAGCCATTCCATCGGCCCTGGTTTTGTGCTGGGTATTTTTGAGATAGAATCTCACATACTATTTGCTCAGGCTGGCCTTGAACCGAGATCCTCCTGATCTCTGTCTCCTGAGCAGCTTGGATTACAGCCATGAGACATGGCATCCAGCCTTCATCTTTCTTTTTTAAAAATTAATTTTGATCAAGGTGATGTTTAAGAGATTTAAAAAAGTCAAACGACAATAACAAGAAAAAGAGCAATCCTTCAACTACTTCCAGTTACATCCTGAACAGAAGTAATCATTTCCAACTCTTCTACCCCTTCCTGCCTTTTTCCCTCCCTCTCTCCTTCCTTTCCTCCTATTTCCTTCTTTCCTTCTTTCCTTCCTTCATTCCTGACGGGGTTTCACTATGTAGCCTAGACTGATTTTGAACTTGCTGTCCTCCTATCTCAGTCTTCCAAGTGTTGGGATTACAGGCCTGTATCACTGTGCCTAGTTCTTTTACCTGTTTCTTCTTGATATGTATGAAAATCCTGTGTTCTTGGCTTACTGATTTTAAGTTTTGTCTTTTGCTTCCTATCATAGACAGTGAGATAATATAGTATAGTAGATGAGAGCCTGGATCCTGTAGAGAAATACCTGAGTTTAAATCCCAAGACTAGGGCTGAGGGTATAGCTCAGTGGTAGAGTGCTTGCCTAGCATGCATGAAGCTCTCGGTTTGATCCCTGGCACCACACACACACACACAGTCAGTCCTAGATCAACACTAATCATGGGAGCTTCTGCAAGTTGGCTTACTGCTATGAAACTCAGTTTCCTCACATGTAAGGGGACGCTAGCACTGTGTGCCTCATAGAGTGATCATGAAGATTAAAAGGTGGCCGTACGATGAGCTTAGGATAGTTACTGGCTTCTAGAAGCACTTTATTAACATCATCTACTCTTATCATTAAAATGCTGCACACACTTTTACTCTGCTCATCTTCCCTTCTGAAAATAGTCGTCTCCATTTTTGGTTAAGTCAATATTAAATATTTACGTTATGACCATATAAATATTATTCCCAGGTAAGCCACATAGAAACCTATAATTATGTTTTCTTTCCCACTCAACCTTTTGTTTTCCTTGGAATTAATAGTTTTCTGTTTTTGTATTTTGTTTAGTTCTCTAGGCACCTATTATTAATTTGTCCACAAAGTCTTCTGTCCATGCATTTCAGTGCAGGTATTCTCTTCCTTGGTAACCCTTCCTGGAGCTTTTCAGCTTTCCCGTTCCCCTCTGGACCGGTTGTTCTGTGGTCTGATGAATAGGACACTGTAAAACAGGACATTCTGAGGGTCTATTCTTGGAATTTATATTTTTTGTATGTAGCAGGGACTGGGGTTTGAACTCAGGGCCTCACACTTGCAAAGCCGGCTCTCTACCACTTGAGCCACACCTTGTCAGTTCTGCTCTGGTTATTTTGGAGATGGGGTCTTGCAAACTATTTGCTTGGGCGGGACTCAAACCACGATCCTCCCAATCTTAGCCTCCCAAGTAGCTAGGATTACAGGTGTGAGCCACGGGTGCCCAGCTGGGGCTTCATCTTTGCATTGGAGTCCCTGAGGCCTAAATTATACGTGTGGTGGGAGCTGCTGGCTGTCCTCCCACTCCATTCTTCCCTCTTCTGTTGTAAAAGAAAGGGAGCTAATAGGTTGGCTGTCCTTGTAGACTACACGTCCCAGCTCCCCCTGATGCTATAATGCATGCTAGGTTTTACAAAATGCATGCAAGAGGAAGCAATGCATGCCACTTCCTGGCCTGATCCATAAAACCCCCTACACTTTTTCTCTCTGGTAAGCTGGAACATGAAAGTGCCTGCAATCAAACTTTGATCATACAGAAAAGGACAGTGCTGTAAAATAAGCATTCTCTCTCTCTCTCCCCACTTCTCCCTCTTCCTTTCCCTCCTCTCCCTCCCTCCGTCTCTCTCCATACAGCTAGTAAGAGAAGGATAAGCATTCTCAAGCTTTAGCAAGTGTCAGAATCATGCAGACATCTTGTTAAAACACAGATTGCTGGACCTGACCCCTAGAGTAAGACGATTCATTAGGTCTGATGTTAGGACCTGACAATTTGCATTTCTCACTGGTTCCCAAATGATAGCTGATGCCACTGGTCCAGGAATGCCATGGAGAACGACTGCCAGACACTCAAGGGTCCCTGAGTCCCTAAATGGAGCAGAGCTGTCCTGCTTCCTGAAACACTTACTTTGGATGGTTATGTTAGGAAGAAAACAAGTTTACATCTTCATTAGCCACTAAATTTCAGTGGTCAGCTTTCCCATCAGCATCCTTTCTTTTTTTCTTACTCCTTTGTATTTATTTATTTGTTCATTAATGAGACTTTGTTTTGCTATGTAGCTAGGCTGGCCTTCAACCCAGTCTGCTTAAATCTTCCTGCTACAGGAAGATTTGGATCCCAGCTACCGAAGTGCTGGGATTACAGACCTGTACTGCTATGCCCAGCTCTCTTTAGCAATGCACACTCACCAGTAGCTTCCTGAGAAAAGTAGATAGATTTCTTGACACTGTGAGTCTCTGAAACTGGACTATGCCTTTCTTGATTCATTGTAGCATGCATGACTCTCCTTCAGTTCAGACCCAAGATTTTTCAGTAATCTTTAGTGATTTCCGCATTCATTTCCTCCCTCCCTTTCTTCCCTTCTCTTTCCTTCCCTTCCTCCCACCCTTTCTTCCTCCCTCCTTGAACTCAATATCCTCTTGCTTCCACCTCCCAGTGCTGGGATTATAGGATTGCACCTCCATGTCTAGCTTCATCTATGTTCTTGGTTCTCTGTTTCTGACATCTGTCTCAAATTCTCTTATCCTCTACATCTATAACTATACTCCCTTTCTATATCTCTTACTTCTGTAACTTGATCTTTTTGTTTTGCTTTTCTGGGAGATTTCCTCAACTATCTTTCAAAAGACAACTTGATTCCCTCCCCTTATGTTTAACTACCAAGAGTATTTTCTTGTTTTCTAAATGGTTTAAAAATCCCTTTCTGTCCTCATTTCATGGGTGCAATATTTTTTCTTTTCTGGACATTTTTCTTCTGCTCCACCCCTGTTTTTTCTGAGCTCCTCTTTTCTGTTAGTTGGGTTTGTTTTGGTGTGCTACATATTCTCAAAAGGTTAGTGATCCTTTTCTCCATGGAGTGGAACACAATTTCTCACTTGTTGGGCTTCTCCATAGATTACATGGGGGATATTTCGTGGGGGGCACTCCCTGCTCTTCTCTCGGACACATTCGTTTCTCACAGAAAAGTCCTCCAACCTCCCATCTAGGGGAGAGGGAATGTGGGCTGACTGACAGCATTTTGGGAACTGGGCTGAGGAAGGGGGCTGAGTCTTACCTTCTAGTAGGTATGCCAACCTTCACTTCACTGCTCTCCTTTACTAAGTGCTCACCTGCCCCCAGCAGTGCCTTGTCTGTTCAGCCTTTCCAGAGGGCAAATCGTCTGTTTTCTTTCAGGGCCAGGAAGGAGAGGGATGTGGCGAGTCTCATTGCTTCTTTTATACTCAGGTGAAGGTTTTAAGTCACAACGTGGGTTTAGTTTTCTGTGATTCACTAAGTCACACAGCTGTTGCTATCTCCTCTTCTACTCCCTGTAACGCGGTGACTTTATGCTTTTGCTCTTTATTGGCATTTTCGTGGGTTTCAGAAGGGGAAAGAAAGAAGAAACATCTGCCCGTCTTTTAGTTGGAGCTTCTATCTCTTGTAAGTAAAAATTGGAATGTTTAAATAACCCAAATTACATTAGCAGTTGTATTAGTATGGTAGAGTTGGGTTTTTTTTTTTTCTTTTCCCTATTTTTCTGAAGTGTGTTTATTCTTTTTAGAATTTTTAATTGTATTTCTTCTGGTTCAGTTATTCTAGTTCTGGGAATTCATCCTTAGGCAACCACCAATTGTGTGTACAGGAAGCCTCCTCAGGATAGAACTCACAGCACATTCATACTACGAGTATGAGCCTCTAAGGGAGGCTGCTTAAACACAGTGGCGTTCATTCATGTATGGGCATTCCCTGCAGTATTGAATCTGATGCAAAGTGGTGATGTGTAAAATATTCAGAATACATTGTACGTTTTAAAAATTCTTATAACTGCATGTAGAGTAGGGCCCTTTTTTTAAAAAAGTTTGAGTGTACATATAAAAAATATTATTGAATGATCTCTGCCCATGTTATTCAGTAGTATGGTACAGTAAGACCGTTATTGAGCTCTTGCCACTTTTTTGGTAATGTTTTGAGATCCTTCTGTGGATTGTTCATTCTGTGGATTTGTTCATTCCCATAACACTCCTGTGAGGCCTACACTGCTATTATTTCCATTTTTACCAATGAAGGAATTCTAACCTAGAGGTTTTGTGTGATTGCCCAAGAACCTATAGACTCCTGATTCATACCCAGGCTTGCATCCTAAGTCCATCTGCTTAACCGTAATTATTCTAGACCAAGATATTAAAAGGCTGGTGGTATTTCAAGGGACATTCATTTTCTTCCTATGTTTGGGGAGTGAAGAAATAGAAAGGCTACGAAGAGGTTGACCTTTGCTGCAGTGTTTTCTTTGCAATTAATCAGTTGAATGCCACTCTCCTCACTTGTAAATTTTTATTTTGGACATCTAGGAATTAAACAATCCGTCTCTAATATATGGTTAGGGACAGTACTGTTTTTGTGCTTGTCACATATCATTAGATTATCAGTCAGATTACCTTAGAAACCAAACCCTGTAACAAGAAATCAGAGTAACAAAAAGATAAGCAAACCCAATATCTTTGGACCAAAATTGTTGACTTAAAATTCCAGAATTGAGAGTTTGTTATAGAATTTGGCCTTCCTTTTTTGCTTGTGTTTTTCCGTCCTACCTAGTGCAGAGTGGTTTATGGGCTCTCTGTAAAGGCTGTTGACTAGTCGTCCCCAGCAATGAGCTGACCACCCCCCACCCCACCCAGGGTTTGTGTTTAGAGCCTTATAGATCTGGGTGCAGTGCCTCTCGAAGCACAGGAGGTGCTGGGCCTCAGCAATATTTGTGAAATTCTTGTACCTGTCATCCTCTCGGCAATCAGTCGACTCCCAGCTGAATTTGATTAAAGGTTCTTCCTGATTTATAGAGGCTACCCCACCCCCATCCCATTCTCACCCTGGGCTGCTTGAACCAGATCATTAAGATGTAGCAGGTGTTCAATATTGTTTTGCTATAAAACTAAATGGGCTTAAAGTGTTCAGAGATAATGCATTCCTGTATCAGAGTATTTATGAAAGAGTAAAGATATTCTGGTTTGGCCCCAGTCCCACTTCTCCAAGCTCCACACATTAAAAACTTCATTTTTTTCTTCGCTCTTTTTTTCTTTTTAGTGTTCCTTCTGTGGTGGTTGCCTCTGATTAATATCCTGTGTTCTCTGAGACCCAGAAAGTGGTTCCGTTTTCCTAGGACACTTTAACAACAGTGTGATTTACAGAGCAATTCATTGGAGCCAGGGGGCAATGGGACAGAACAACACATTTTTCACAGGAACTCTTGTGGCTCTAACTGCCACAATATGAAACCAATAGGAAAAGCTGAGGTGCAGACACAGAGGAATCAAGGCATACTTACTGAAAGAACAAAAGGCACAGGTTTCTAAAGTTGTTCTTAATAATCAGACGTGGCAGACCCATTAGCCCAGGAAAACCAAAGGCAAAATGAAAAGCAGGCAGGATGGCATGGGACTGTCCTCCCTGGGATTCCAATCTGAAATATTGGTGTTGCACAGTGTAGTTGATTGGCAGCACTGTCTTTCACCAGCACTGGACTGATTACAGCTTCCCAAAGCAGACTGTTTTATGATCTTGTGCTAAGGAGCAGACTAAATTTGATCCACATGGCTTGCTGGTGTGTGCTGGTGACATTGTGCAAGGAAAGTGGCTCTTCTCTGCAAAGCAGACATGCCTCCCATTTCAGAACCAGTTTGCAAGCCATGGAGAGATTTCAAAGGCAGTTCTGCTTGGGGAGAACCATTTCCCCTTGGAGTTAGACTGTACCTAACTAGGACAGGGCATCCAGGAACAAGGCTTCCACAGCTTCATGAGTTATCGGACAGCTCAGTGCAAGAGGGGCTTGCTCATTAGCTCCAGCTAAATGCAGCAGGCAGTCTTCTTCCCCCAGCTGGGATAAGCAGCTGCCTATGAAGGTTTGCTCTGGACTTGACCGATGATTCATCTGACCAAGTTTTTTCCTTGCTGACTCCTCAAATTCCCAGACTATAAAAAGGAGGATTTGAGGAGGGCCTCTAAGTCAATCAGTCAGTGAATAACTCTTGATTAAATAACCACCATGTGTCTAACATCAGGCTTGCTGCTGTGGTCCCTTACAAATAAAAAGAAGACGTATGGTCTCTTCTCATAAGTTTACTTGGGGAAGCCATATAAGTACATATGTTAAAAAAAATGATATGCTGAACTGTAGTGTTGAGTCTCAAAGCAATTGAAATTGCACTTAGAGGACTGAGGTTATGTGTGAAGAGTTCAGAGTTCAGAGTGGGATGGAAATGCTGGGTTCCCTGGAGAGCAAAAGGTAGGCATCAAGTTTATAAAGTTTTCTACACTGGTAATGATAAGGTTGGAAAAAACAAATGAAGAGAAGGGCTCATAGGTTGAATTGTCTTTCTTGCTGGTCATTTAATAGGTATATTATGGGATGGCAGCTTATTAGAACTTTCATAGTATAGCTGTCCTCCCAAGATGGCCCATTGACTTCTGCCTCCTATATTCAAACTCTGGTGTGACTCTTATATGGTGCTAGAATTGAGCTGTATGATCAGTAGAATATGATAGAGATGATGGTATGCTGCTTCTAAGATTAGGTTATAAAAGACACTGTGGCTTCTATCTGAGGGTCTCTGTTCCTTTTGCTGTCCCTCTCTGGAGTACTGCTATGCTGGCCCTAGGTAGAGCAGCTACATAGGTCCACATGGGAAAGAACTGAGACTGCCTAGCACTGGTCATGTGGGTGAGGTTAGACATGGAGCCTCCAGGCCAGTCAAGCCTTCAGACGACCAAAGCCCTGGCCAAGAGCTGACCCCAACTTTGTGAAAGACTGACCCTAAGCCAGAACCATCCAGTGAAGCTGCTCCATGATTCCTGACCCTCAGGAGCTATGCGAAATAATCCATGTTTGTGGTTTTAAGCCACTATCATTGAGCTCTATTCCCTTCTGGGCCAGCCCCAACTCTGCAACCGTCTTCAGCTCAGGCTGTGTCTTGTCCTTGCCTGGCTCAGTAGATCAAGGACATCTGATTACAATGCTCTTCTACCAGTGATCAAATTCCTGCCAGCCCCTTTGAATTCAGAGTTGTCAAAACTCCTCTCAGTAATCACATCTACCAGTTCTGCTGCTCTGGATTTACCGTAGTCAAAGATGTCCCTGACTGTGGGTGCTCCAAACAGTGTCACTGAGTATGTGCAAGCTTGGGTCTTCTGGAGAAGAGCATCAGCAGGGAATGCTGTCCCCACCCTCCCCGCGGTAGTGGACATAGGAGCATGAGATGCTCATCTACAGGCCTGGCATTTGCAGTCGAGACAATGGTCTGAATCAGAAGTCATGAAGCTGCCCACAGACATTATGCTGAAATCCGGCCACTAGCAAAGCACTTGCTGAACACACAATTTTCTTTTGGCCAAAGCTAAGAGTGCATGATGTCAAGGTGACTGGACTGTGTCAGGGCTTGTCATACAAGGATAGCAAAGAATCCGGCTGGGAAACCCCAGAGGACCATGGGGGAGAGAGAGAGGAACGGCTCACTAACCCAGATACTCTGCCGTCATGATTAGTGCATCCAGAATTCTCTGCTTTGGTGAAAGGCAAGACATCGCTCAGTTTTCTGAAGCCAAGGGAGGGCACTGTGTTGGAACCCTAGAGTCGTCACACCTGGTGGAGAACCTTCTCTTTTGCTAGCCCTTGTCCTCCCCTCCATTCCCACTCCCTTTGCCTTAGCTTTGATCTTTGTTGTATCTTATGACAGTTGCCTACACCTGATGGTCAGAACTGTCTTTCCAAGACAAAGATTTGATAACAAAATACCTTTGCTCAAAAATATTGCTTACAGAATTGCATTTAGGCCCTTGAATATGGTAGGCTGAGTTCTCCAAGTTCCATTACAGAAAAATCGAAACAGGATTCATACGAATTGTAAAGACCTTGGCTTGAATTCTGGTTCCACCACCTACAAAGTTCTCCAAGCCTCTGCTATCTCTTCTGTGAAATGAGATAATAATAATACTTGTCTACTGTAGTATCTGACATGCAGTAAGCATGACACAAATAATTGTTTACTTATATATAATATATGAATGTCTCATCGTGGTAGTGGTATTGGAGAGAGTGAATTTGTGTATTATTATTATTTTGTGGTACTGAGATCAAACCTAGAGCCTCATACATGCTAGGCAAGTGTTTTATTACTGAGCTGCATCCCTGTCCCCACTGTGTTTCTTAAGTGTCATTGTCTGTGTATACATTTTAAGTAGTATTTACTGAACATATTATATACTGTTACCTCTATCTCTTCAGAGATACCCAAGCATAACAGTCATTCATGAATCCTGTCCTTGAGAGGTTTGCTTACTCTTCAGATAGTAGTATTTTTGTCTTCTCCTAGTATAAATTTTCACTAGTTATGTTTTATATATTTTTCCAGTAGGTTTACCAAAATATTTTAAAGAAAGTATCTCTTCCCTCTGGGTATTGTGAGACCTCTCCATCCCTTTTCTTTTCTTTCTCTGAAAGCACATACTTCATGTCCTCATGATTTGATAGAAATATTCTGTGTCCATCCCCACAGGTCATTTTTTGGATATTTCTGTGCTGTATTAAAACCCTCAACAAAGTTTTCCACATCCTTCCTCTGTCATTACCCAAGCAAAGCAATTGGAAAAGCCTCAGGTAAATAGTATCCACTCCTCTGATTCTAGAAACACCAAGACAAAGAACAGAGAAAATTATTTCTTTGGGAAGATACAGCCGTACTTAAGTCAATTAAGTTTTATGTCTGCAAAATAATAGAAAGCATAAAGAAAATAAACTACTATGCAAGTACTAAGAAGTCCATCTTCCTCTTAGAGTCCATTCATATTCATGTCAATATTTTCTGATTGCAAACATAAAAACCTACTGAACTAACTTAAGGGAAAGAAGTCATTTAGAGAAAGTTTGGCCAGGTACTGTGCTGGAGTGAATGTTCTCTAAGGTTTTCGTGTACCTGTCCTGCTTCACAGTAAAGCACAGCTCAGTAGCATTATTGAGCCATGTCACCAGCTACAGAAAATTTTTTTATCTTGCAAAACTAAAATTCTGTACCCATTAAACATCACCTCCTTGAGTCTCACTCCTACCAGTCCCTGGCAACCTTCGACATTTTAGCAGATAGAATCTTTGCATTCTGGACAGGGTCTGGTTTGTGACAAGAACCCAAATACTTGTAAGGTGTTATTAGGAGTGTCCAGTGGATGCTGGGTGATCAAAAAGTCAGCCAACGTCCACTCTAATAATACATGAAAGTCTTTCCAATCTGACTTCAATTTCCTACTTCTCTCTATACATGTTTCAGTCTCACAACAAACGTTTTACACCCCTGGGGCTTTTGTTACTTTGTTCCTTCTGCTTGCTATCTCCTTCCCCATTCCTCCTCTTAGAAGTCCTATCCATTTTCCAGAACTCAATGGTCATCCCAGGAAGATATACAGATGACCAGTAAGTGCCAGATAAGATGCTCAACAACACAGCCCTTTGGGAAATGAAAATCAGAGCAGCAATGAAGTGTCATCTCATACCCAGTAGGATGGTTATCAAAACAAGAGTAAACAAAGCCCCAGAAGGCAAGGATGTGGAGAAATTGGAACGCTTGTGCTCTGTGGTGGGAATATAAAATGGTGTGGCTGCTGTGGAAAACAGAATAGCATTCCTCAAAAAAATAGGATTACTATATGATCAGCAATTCCATTTGTGGGTCTATACATCCAAAAGAATTGAGTGCAGGAGTTGAAGACGCATTTGTGCACCTGTGTTCATAGCAACACTAGTGGAAAGGTGGAAGTAACCCCAGCACCTATTGACAGATGGGTAGATTGCTGTGATTCAGTCAAACCATAAAGTCTTGTTTGGCTTTAGAAAGGAAGGAAATTCTGACATATGCTACAACGTGGAAGAACCTTGTGGAAATTATGCCAGGCGAAGTAAGTCAGTCACAAAAGACAAATTCATTAGGAGTCCATTTATGAGGGCTGTAGAGCAGTCAAATCTGCAGAGACAGAAAGTGGCAAGGTGGTTGCCAGGGGCTGTGAGAGTGAGACTTGGGGAGCTATTGTTTAATGGGTTCAGAGTTTCAGTTTTGCAAGATGAAAGGGCTCTGTAGATGGATGACGGTGATGTTCCCCCAACCCTATGAATGTTCTTACTGCCTCTGAGCTGTACAATTAAGTGGTTAAGATGGCACATTTAAAGTTATGTGGATTTTATCACAATTGGAAAAATAACAAGTGAATATACACATAAAAGGGCCACCCAACATTTATAAGCTACTGTCCCACGAACCTCCAATCTACCCCTGTATGTATGATAAATAATAAAATATCCTCTAATAGTTTATCTCAAGGAAAATAAAACTGTAAAAAAGGACTATTAGTTTAGAAACAAGCAAACAACACCTCCCCCCCCCCCCGGCCAGGTGTCAAGACCTCTGTGCACTGTTCACAGGGACAGTGGTTCTCCAGCACATCTTCTAGGACCTTGCTCCCTGGGATTCTGTTGAGAAGGTATAGAATGAACCTGGAAATCTACATTTTTAACAAATCTGAACCTGCTTCATACGATCAGTGCACAGCCAGGATGGTCTCCTGCTACGTGCCCATAGATCGAGGAACACCATGTGTCTATATAACTTTTCCCATGCCTCTGTTCCTGCCTCTGGATCCTTACCTGGAGAGGGTGGGGGGGTAGGGTCCTTCCTCAAGCACCTGGCATCATCAGCACCCGGCCCTGTGCCTGGCACATATGCCTTTTTATTTTATTTTTTTCTTTTTGGTAGTACTAGAGATTGAACTCAGGGCCTTGTGCTTGCCAGACAACAGCCCGGTCCTTTGGCTTTTTCCTTAGTTTGTTTTTCAGTTAGGGCCTCCTGCTTTTTCTCAGGCAGGCCTCAGACCACGATCCTCCTACCTCCACTTCTTGAGTAGCTGGACTTATAGTCATGTATCACCATGCCTGGTCCTCATAATACCCTATAATTGCTTTTTGAATGAATTGCTGTCTCTCAAGCAGTGTTTTCAATGTCCTAATCAAGAGATGTGTAGCACACACTATTTCTAGCATAGATTAGATCGAAATGAGAGGTGCAGCCAGCATTTCCTGCTCTGAGCCTGACCAGCCTTCCAGGGTGCTGCAGACCTTCAGAGCCTACAGGGTGAGAGTAGGTGGTGATTGTGGGAGTTCTGTGGAGAAAAGGAGATAGTTTATCAACTGGAATAACCGAAGTCCTGAAATACCAAGAAAGAGAAAAAGGGGCAGAAGCTGATAAAGCCAGAAAAATCCCCAGAAAGGCCCTTGACTTGAATGTTTTCAACTAGTGACTTCCCCTGCTGGAGAGACAGGAAAACAAGCTCCAGCAGGGCCCCCAGACTGGGGGGGCGGGGGCAGGGTGGCCAGCACCTGCCCCTCAACCAAGCACAGAGCTTTTTGTGACAAAATAAGAACAAGGAATAATCCTGGCTGACAAGGCACACCTGAGGAAATCAGGAGGCCTGGTTCTCAGTTGCCCTCACTTCCCATGTGCCATGTGTTTGCTGGCACTGTGCTGGTGTTAATGAAAGGAAGTGCGTGTGCCCCGGGCACTGGTACCCTGGCCCCAGACATCATTCTTTCCAGGGGGCTCCACCTCAGTGCCGCCACCAGGAGAATCAATTAGGCTCCTTCCCAAAAGTCAGGCTGCAAGTCCAGCCCAGAGGTGAAACCAAGCCCCTAGTGCTGTAGCTAGGGGCTCACATAGCAGCCTCATGTTTCACCCCATCCCCACCCTGGGAGCTCCAGGGTCTCTGCTGACAAAATGCTGAAGTTAATAGAAAACAATTCACCAGTTGACCCTCTAACCTGATAGACCCAGGGGCTGCAGAGAACTTGGAGTCTCCCATATCCCATCAGTGCTTGGTTGTAATGTTTTCACTTTATTTGGGTCTGATCTTATAAACAATTTTTTTATGAAGACAGAAGTAAGGTGCCCAAACAGAGGTAGGCAGGCTTCCTTCCCCAGAAGTTGGTAAAAGTTACACCTGGTGTATAACAGTTTTCATTAAAACACCACCGGGAGCATGCTCTTGGGAGGCTGAGACACAAGTTCAAGGCCAGCCTAGGCTACATAGTGAGACCTGTCTTAGCAAAAGCAAAAGAGCAAAGCCAACAAACAACAACAAAACACTACTAGGGAGCCTCCAACTGACCAGTCCACTCTCCAAACCATTCACCAAGAGCTGAGGCAGAGTTGAGGACCCGACCATGCCATGAAGGGAGCAGAACTCATGGGCTTCCTCCAACAGACTCTGGAGTGTGTTGAAATGAGACCCTGATACTCATCCTTTCTTGGTTCACAAGTATCATCAAAGGGAAAGGTGGCCCAGCAGCAAGCTGCTTTATGTCAGAGGAGGCTGCTCTCAGAGAGCTCATGACGACTCTGAAGCACATCACCTTCCTGCAAGTCCTGGAGCCCTGTGCTGCTTCCACTCTCCTTTCCTCAAGGGAAAGTGCCAACCCTGCCTCAAATGCAGCCATTGTGCTGGACAACCAAAGTAAGGCCCCAGTGCTGGCATGAAGGACCACGTTGTTTCTTTGTCAGAACATCACAAGTTCTGAGATGGAGTCACGCAGAATGTGCTGCTGGAAACTCACACAGTTTAAATTTTAATCACAGCCTTATGAGACAGAGATGGATGTCCCCAATTAAAGATGAAGGGACTAAGGCAGACGAGGATGGTAAAGCCAGAATTTAATCTCTGCGCACTGAACTCCAAGACCAGAATGCTTTCTGCTGAACCCCATGGGTCTTGCTGGGTTTTTTTGCTTTGATCAACTCATTATATCAAGCTTTTTTGAATAAGAGTCATGGAGTACCAGATATCATTGGGGGCCTTACTGGGGGAAGGTCATCCCTAAAATTATTCCACATAAGCTATTGCTTTGAGGCACTCCGCTGCTCAAAGAGAAGAACCAAGCAAGCTGTGGTTCCCATGTGCCCATGGTACTCTGTACGTGGCAGAGTTTGACTCTGCTTTTTGATCCACTTTGAAGCCCAATGAAAGTCAGCTGAAAAATTAAATGAGAGCATGGATGGATGAAAGATATGCTTGGAAAAGACACCTTTGTCATTATTAGTTGTAAAGGAAATGTAGGAATTGTAAGGTCCAAAGTAACAGCCTCGCCATTCTTTCCAGAGGCTGTACATCTGGGAAGCCAGCTGTGGGTGAATACGTGACAATGCTCCCGCCCGGGCTGGCTGAGATTCCTGGAAATGAGGTAGACCACAGACCGCTGGAGCACCGGGGCCAGCTGGGACCACGCACTTTCAGCCAGCAGAACTTGAGAACCGTTGAAGGAAAATACTGTGCAGCCCATCCTGACTGCATCCCTTCCTCTCCTGGAGTCTTTTGGGGCCAAGCTCCAGTCAACAGGAGTGTAGAACACCAACATATGAGGTTTGCCACTGTATAATGAGGTTGGGCGGAACACCCCTTGCCACCTAAGGAAACAGCTTGGAAACTGGAGTCCTGTTTCCCAACCCTGCCTCAAATGCAGCCATTGTGCTAGAGAACCGAATTAAGGCCCCCGTGCTGGCATGAAGGACCATGTTGTTTCTTTGTCAGAGCCAAGCCCTGTGCCCCTCTTCTCGGATGGGCTCCCTCTGGACATCAAGAAAGGGCGGGTGCCCAGTCCTCCTCCAGTGGACCTTGGATAGAGAAATAGGAACTGGAAATAAAGTTCAAAAAAACAAGTTGCTTTTTTTTTTTTTTTAATAAAGAGCATCTTGTAGCAAGTTGCTCTGAGTCCATGAAAAGCTCCCAACGTTGAGTTTGCTGTACATGATTCAGAGCCACATGGATTAAATTTCCCTTAAAATATACATCAATTTGAAAATTAAAGGGGAAAGTGCCTGAGACAAGACATGTTTGGATTTCTGTTAGACTCAAAGCCTTTGGAAAGCAGTTTAAAATGCAGGATGTGGGTTCCTAGGACTTGTCTGTCCTGTGCTTGGGCTAGGGCTTGCCTCAGCAGCACCCCCTTGTACTTGGTGGGACTTCAGCTGTCCAGCATCAGCCATTGCCTTGTGGGTTGAGCTCATTGTTCAAAGTTTTGGACATCTCCACACACTTAGTCCAGCTGCTCTCAACAACCTTGGCCTCCCATCCAACACTGGAGGAGTTGGCTCTAGACGGGACACTAGAGGTCATCCAATTCAGCCCTACATACACCATGGGTAAGGACATCGAGGCCCCAAAAGCCACTCAGTTCCTCAAGACCCCAGGGAAGGGCAAAATTCTAACTAGCTCCCCAAAGCTTGCTCACTCCACGTTCATCTCTCCTTCACAATCCCATCATCCTTCATTCAATCTTGTTTGGTTCATGATGACACCCACGGCATGGGTCCACTGGCTGCCTTTCTTCTCCCACAGGCCCACTCCCATCCGATTCCCTATTCCCAGACTCTGCTCCCATCTTCTCTCAGTCCACAAGATCCTCCTCTTTTCTCACTACTGTTTTTTGCCTACTTGTCTTCCTTCTAGAATCAATTTCCTTCTTTTCTTTGTTCTGTGTCAAATACTGAACCCAGGGTCTGACATGTGCTAAGTGCACATCACACATGCCCTATCCTCAATTTGCTGGAGCACATTCTTTAGTGGTTCTTTGGGTAAAGGTTTGTCAGTGGCCAATATGCGTTCTGCTTTGGAAAATACCTGTATTTCACCCTCGGTGATAATGGCAGTTCATCTGGGTACTGAATGTGAGGTTGATAGTTACTGTCCCTCTGCACTTTGAAGACAGTCCCTTCTCACCCAGCCTCTGTCACTGCTGTTGAGCAGGATTCTTGTTGTAAGTTTAATTATTGCTCCTTTAGGTAATCTGTTTCTTGGCTGCTTGAAAGACTTTTAGCTTTCTCAGTAATGTTTTGCATTTTACTATAATCTGTCTACATACAAATTTATTTTTAAAAATCTCTCATGGGACCCACTGTGGTCCATTGAAGAGTACCTTCAAACTTTTACCAATATGGTATAATTCCCATTAATAATAATAATAATAATAATAATCGCAATATAATATTGCAGAGGCTTTGCCCCTGTGATGTCATTTGATTTGATTCTCACAAGAGTCCTCAACCCATTTTACAACCCAGGAAACTGAGTCAAGAAAAGCAGCTATTTGTCCAAGGTCACACAGTTTCAAATGTAGATATTAGATTTTTAATACTGTTTCTTCTTCTTCCTATTTTCTCCTTCTGGTGCTCCTGTGAGACATGAGGCATACCTTGGCTTTTCTTGTTCTGTCCTCCTTGTCATTTCATCTGTCTTCACAATAGTTAATTTCTTTGTCCCTTTTGAGAGCATTCTGATTCTCTCATCTGTGTGTCCAATCTGCTATTTCACCCATTTGGGCTTTTAATTTCAGTAACCATATTTTTCACATCTTGTAGTTCTCTCTGGTGCATTTTAGATCTATTCTTTTAAAAATAATGCCTTGTACATTCTTAGGAATATTGCTCTTTGATTTTTAAAATGATTTAAAAATACTAATTTTGTAGTTTCTAGTAGTTACACTATGAGAAGTTTCAAAGAGTTTAATCCTACTGGTAGTTTGACTGCCAGCTATTGTGTAGAGTAGATTATAACTCTCTGTGTTTACAGTTTTGTATTGTAAGCCAGGCTTTATTATTTCCTGTGGGAGAAATCTCTGTGGCCTGCAGTGTTGAAGTTTAAGAATGGTTTTGTATTTGCTTCTGCCTGGTATCCTAGGGAAATCACTGGCTAAGATTCAGGGTTTTTTTGTTGCTTTCTTGACCTGGGTTTCCTTTTAGTGCAGATATGCCAGACACATGACCAGGGTTTTAATTTTTTCTTGGGGGCCTGTTTCCCCCTATTTAAAGCCAGAGCAGAGATGTACCTCTTTGATGTCTTCCTGAGTTGCTGTGTGGCTTTTCTTAGAGCATCTGGGCTATATGTACAGGACTCAGTGCCAGCCCCTCATTTCACCCAGGCTGGGGGGCCTCAACTCCTGTCCCCACATAGGTGCTAAAATAGAAGCCATTGGCCATGGGTTTGCTAGCCTCCTAAACATAAAAGCAGCATGAACTCTAGAGTCTGCTTCTCTAGTTCTCTGCCTCTTCTACATTTCAGCACCTGGGGATTTCCTTTTCCACCTTGCAAGCTCATGTATGCATTATTTACTTTTTAAAAATTATTTTTTAAATTGTGGTAATATCTACATATCATAAATTTACTACCTTAATCATTTTTTTTTGGTCATGGGGGGAACTGAACCCAGGACCTCATGCTTGCTAAGCAAATGCTGTGCTCTGAACTAAACCTTGATCATTTTAAGGTGTGCAGTTTAATAGCATTAAGTATATTCACAGTGTTGAGTAACCAGCACCATTACCCATCCACAGAACTTTTTTTTTTTTTTTTGTGGTACTGGGTTTGAACTCAGTGCTTTGCAATTGCTGGGCAGGTACTCTACTGGTTGAACTATGCCTCCAGCCCTTTTTGCTCTGGTTATTTCAGAGATAGGGTCTCACTTTTTGTCCAGCTCAGCCTCAACCATAATCCTATTTATGCTTCCTGCAGTAGCTAGGATGACAAGCACGTGCCACCACACCCAGCTTTTTCTGTTGAGCTGGGGTCTCTCCAACTTTTCCCTGGGCTGGCCTGGTACTGCAGTCCTGCTGATCTCAGCCTCTCACATACCTGTAATGAGAAGTATGAGTCATGCATGGCACACAGTTCACAACTCCTTTTATCTTGCAAAGCTGAAACTCTGCTCATTAAACAGTAATTCTGCATTTTCTCCCTTACCAGCCCCTGGCAACCATCTTTCCATTTTCTGTCTCTGCAGGTTTGACTACTCTAGGTATCTTGTATAAATACATCCATATGGTATTTGTTCTTTTGTGACTGAATTATTTCACTTAGCAGGATGTCTTCAAGGTTCTTCCATGTATATAGCATGAGTCATGATTTCCTTCCTTTTAAAGGCTGAATAATATTCCATTGCACATATATACCATATTTTGTTCATCTATTCATCTGTTGATGGACACTTGAATTGCCTCTTTGGGCTATTGTGAATAACACTTTGGATAACATGATATCCAAATATCTCTGCATCCCCAGTTTTAATTCTTTGGGGAATTGCTGGATCATATAGTAATCCATTTCTAACTTTTTAAAAGAACTGCAGCCCTACCATTTTGTTATTTTCATTGTAAAAATAATGGGTTTCATAATGACATTTTCATACATGTATATAATGTACTTTGATCATACTTATCCTTCCCCAATGCCTTCTCTTGTGGCCCACCCCCTTGTGCTGCTCCCCTTCCTCTTCCCAGACTCCCTCCTTCTATTTTCTTTCTTTTGTTTTTTTTTTAAATCAAATTCTGCATATGAGTGAAGACATGCATTTTTCTTTCTGAGTCTGGCTTATTTCGGTTAATATGGTGATCTCCAGTTCCATCCATTTTTCCTGCAAATGACATAATTTTGTTCTTCTTTATGGCTGAATAAAACAGTTGTGCATATGTACCTCATTTTCTTTATCCATTCATCCATTAAGGCAGCCGTACCACTTGCTGCGCAAGTGTTCCAGTCCACATTCTCACCAGTACTTGTTATTTTCTGTGGGTTTTTGTTTTCCTTTGTTTTGTTGTTTTGATAGTAGCCATCCTAATGGAGATGAAGTGGCATCTCGTTGTGGCTTTGGTTTGCCTTTCTGCAATTTCTGCAATGACTAGCCGAGCATCTTTTCATGTTTTTATATCTCTTTGAGAAATGTCTATTCCATTCCTTAGCCCAGTGCTAAATTAGGTTGTTTTTTGGTGGTGGCTGTGGTTTTTGTTGTCCATGCATCTTAAAAGAGTTTTCTTTTGTTATACAATATTTCTAGCTGTTTAGACTGGAGGATTTCTATGCTTTTCTTTGGCTCTTTGGCTGGGTCAGGAAGTCTTACAGGCTCCCTTTCTGGTTCCTTTTATTGTGCTCTCTGAAGTTTCCAGCTTCACAGCCAAGAAGCTTCCCTTCATCCTCAGTCTTTTCTGCCCTACCTGTGTCCTCATAACAAGAGCCGGCTTTTGCCACCAGATGACCCACTGTGCCTGAAGCCTCCCACCTTTCGAAGCACACATGTACCTCAGGTTTGGGCAGTTTAACTTTTTTTTAAGAGGGGGAATAGTCGCCCCTCTCCACTGCAACTTCTGTCATCCCCTTCAGTGTCCGAACTGTGGACACCTCAACCACCCGAGCCTCAGCCTCACTCTAGAGACAGACACATGGGACATCAGAATTTCATTTCCATCACCACCATGGTTCCTGATCAATCTGCACTTTAATCTCTTTGCCTTCCAAAAAAAAAGGCATAAGAAACTTTACCTGCAGAGGTGGCTCAAGAATTAAGTGAGATAACACATTTCAGGTCCCTCACCAGCTGGCAAGTGTTTATGAATCTTGTTCCGATTTCTCTTCCCTTCCCTCCACTTTCACTCCACAGGCTACAGTCAGATTTTATTGTGGCCCAGATAACTCTCCATCTGGAATACAGAGCTCTGGAATTCCCCACTGTGGCCTGATCATCTGTTTCTTAGGATTGCTGTCAAAATCACCACAGACTTGGTGTCTTAAAACAATAGAATTTACTCTCCCACAGTTCTAGAGATCGGAAATCCACAATCAGTATGGAGCTGAAATCAGGGTGCTGGCAGGGCTCCACCTCTGCAGGCACCAAAGGAAAGTCCTTGGCTCTGTTTCTGGTGGCTGCTGACACCCCTTGGCTTGGGGCCACATCACTCCAGGCACTGCCTCTGTGGTTACCTTGCCTTCTTTCCTGGTATCAGATCTCCCTTCATAAGGACACTAGATTGCATTCAGGATAATCCCGGGTAATTCAGGATAACCAACCCATCTCAAGGAACTAATTTCTCCACCATACAAGGAAACGTTTGCGAGGCTCCAGGGATTAGGACATGGTGTCTTTTGTAGACTCATTGTTCAGCCTACCTCACCTGCTCATTGCCTACTTTCCACTCCCGAAGAATCCGCTTTTCTTTTCTTTTGTCTTTCTTTCTTTTTAAAATTAACTGTACAAAGGGGTTTCACTGCAGTCTTTCCGTGGTTGCATACAATTTGATCAGATTCACTCCCACTCCCTTAGTACCCATCTTTTACCCCCTCTTTTGAAACACTATTTGACAGGTTTCTTTTTTTCAATTTTTGTTTTGGTTTTGAATTAGCATACATTAGTTTTATGAGGGGATCTCATTGTGGTAATTCCGTACTTGCATACAGTGTACCTTGAAAAAGTGCACCTCCTCCATTGTATTTTTTTTCTTTTTCTTTTTTAAATTATTGCTGGGGGTACAATGTGACATTTACAAAAGTTCTCACAATATATCATGTTAAATTCACCCCCTCCATCATTCTCCTTTACCCACTTACTCCCATTCCTGGAATAGTTCAGACAGATCTTGTTTTTCCATTTACATGCATGTGTACACCATATTCACCATCCTACATTCTCTCCCCACATCCTCCCCACTCCCACTGGTACCAACCCCCAGAAAGGATCTGTTCTGCTCTCCTATTCTCTGCTTCTGTATTTTAAAAAAAGACATTTTTGTTTAAGATAGCTACACATTGGTTTCCTTGTGACATTTCCTTATATATATGTATTATAACCTGAATTGGTTCATCTCCTCTATCTTTCTCCTTTCTACCTTAGTCCCCTTCTCATTATGATCTCAAGAGGTTTAAAAATTCTATATTCATTCTTGTATTGGAAGTACATAAACCATATTCACCTTCTTAACTTCCTTCTTTTACCTTCCCTCTCTTGTATGTGACCTCCCCTGAGCATGACCTATTTTTCATAATATTGCTGTATTTGTATTGGGTCTATATTCCACATATGAGAGAGAACATGTGGCCTCTGGCTTTCTGAACCTGGCAAATTTCACTTACGATGATGTTCTCCAGTTCCATCCATTTACCTGCAAATGACAAAATTTCATTCTTCTTTGTGGCTGAATAAAATTCCTTTGTATATAAGTATCACATTTTCTTAATCCATTCATCAGTAGGGAGCATCTTGGTTGTTTCCATAGCTTGGCTATTATGAATAGTGCTGCAATAAACATGGGTGTGTAGTTGCCTTTACTGTAACCCTACTCACATTACTTCACGTTTATCCCTAGCAGTGGGATTGCTGGGTCATATGGCAGTTCTACTTTTAGTTTTTTTGAGGAGCCTCTATACTGTTTTCCATAATAGTTGTACTAATTTACATTTCCACCAGCAGTGTAAGAGAGTTCCTTTTTCCCTATATCCTCGCCAACATTTGTTTTTGTTTGTGTTCTTGATGATAGCCATTATATTTTCATTCTAACCTCTACCCTCCCTTTTTCAAATAGGGTTTGGTGAGTTTTGTTATGCTGTTTTCATTTGTATATATGAGGCATACTTCCATCCTCTCACTCTCAGTGTCCTTTCCTTTCCCCCTCCCTCCTCCTGCTGATGCTCCACTAGAGAGGCCCCCATTCACTTTCATGTCCCATTATCACCATCTCCACCATCGTCATCGTTGTCATCATTTTGGGTCTTGATTCTGCTTATGTGATGTTTGGCTTTTTGAACTTGTCATATCTCGTTCAACATGATGATCTCCAGTTCCATCCATTTTCCTACAAACAGAACTGGAGGTGGCTCAGGCAGTAGAGGGCCTGCTTTGCAAACTGTGAAGCCCTAAGTTCAAACCTCAGTCCTATCAGAAAACAAAACAAAACAAACAAAAAAACCCCAAAAAACAAAAAACGTGCTCTGTTTTCTTCTAAACACCATAATTTCATTCTTCTTTATAGCTGAGTAATATTCCATCATGTATATAAAACACATTTTCTTTATCCATTCATCAGTGGTTGGGCAGAAAGGAGAACAACATAGCTTGGCTATTGTGAGTAGTGCTGTGCTAACATGAGTGTGCAGGTTATCTCTATTGAATATTGACTTAAACTCCTTTGGAAATATGCCCAAGGATGGCATGGCAGTGCCATAAGGTAGGTTTATTTTTAGTTTTTTTGATAAACCTCCATACTGATTTCCACAGTGGTTGCACTAATTTACCTTCCCACCAACAGTGTGTAAAGGTTCTTTTTCCCCCTGCATCCTTACCAGCACTTGTTGTTTTTGTTTTCTTCATGATATCCATTCTGACTGGGGTGAGACGGAATCTCAGTGTCATTTTAATTTGCTAAGGGTGTTGAACATTTCTTCATGTGTTTCTTAGCCATTTGTACTTCTGCAAATTGTCTGTTAATTAGTTTGCCAATTTATTAATTAGGCTATTTGTTCTTTTGGTGTTTAATTTTTTGAGCCCTTTGTATATTCTAGATGTTAATCCTTTATGAAATGAATAGCTTGCAAGGATTTTCTCTCATTCTGTGGGCTGTCTCTTCACTCTGGTGATTGTTTCCTTTGCTGTGCAGAAGCTTTTTAATGTGATGCATTCCATGTTTTAATTTTTGCTCTTATTTCCTGGGCTGTTAGAGTCCTATTCACTAAATAATTGCCTATTCCTATATTTTCAAATGTTTTCCTGTTGGAGTTTCAAAGTTTCATCTTACATTAAGATTTTTGATCAGTTTTGAATTGATTTTTGTGCAGGGTGAGATGGACTCAAATTTCAGTCTTCTACAGGTGGATATCCAGTTTTCCCAGCACATTTGTTGAGCAGGCTGTCTTTTCTCCAATGTATGTTTTTGACTCCTTTGTGAAAAATCAGATGGCTGTCCCTATGTGGGTTTATTTCTGGGTCGAACAGTCTAGTACATTGGGCTACATGTCTGGTTTTCTGCCAGCACCATGCTGTTTTTGTTATTATGGCTCTGCAGTGTAATTTAAAGTCAGGTATTGTGATACTTCCAGCATTGTTCTTTTTGCTCAGGATTTCTTTTGCTACTCTGGGTCTTTTATGTTCCCATACGAATTTTAGGATTGATTTTTCTATTTCTGTGAAGAGTAATGATGGGATTTTGATGAGATTTGCACTGAATCTATAGATTGCTTTTGGTAGTATAGCCATTTCACAATATTAATTCTGCTGGTTCATGAACATGGGAGGTCTTTCCATCTGAATTTCTTTCTTCAAGGTTTTACAGTTTTCATTCTAGAGCTCTTTTACCTCCTTGTGGGTTTATTCATAGATATTTTATATTTTTTGAGGATACTGTGATTGGGATTGTTTTCCTGATTTCTTTCTCAGCCTGCTCATTATTGGTCTGTAGAAAAGCTACTGACTGTTGTATGTTGATTTTGTATCCTGCTACTTTGCCAAAGTATTTATCAGATCTAGGTTTGTTTGTTTGTTTTTTTGATAGAGTCTTAGTGTCAATTAAGCATAGTATCATATCATCTTCCTTTTCTATTTACATCCCTATTATTTCTTTCTCTTGACTTATCTTTCTGGCTAGTAATTCAAAGAGTGTATTGAATAAGAGTGGGGAAAGTAGGCACTTCCACCCCCCTCCCCCCGCCTTGTTTTACTCCTTACTTTAGAGGAAATGACTTCAGTTTTTCTCCCATTTAGTACAGTGTTGGCAATAGGTTTGCCTATATAGCTTTTATTGTGTTGAGGTACCTTCCTTCTATTCCTAGATTCTTCAGAGCTTTTATCAGGAAAGATGTCAAATTTTGTCAAAGGCATTTTCTGCATCTCTTGAAATAGTTATGTGGCTTTTATCCTTGATTCTGTTTATGTTCTGATTACATTTACTGATTCACATATGTTGAAACATTGTTGCATCATTGGAATGAATCCAACTAAATCATGCTATTGATCTCTTTAATCTGTTATTGAATTCAGTTTGCAAGTATTTCATAGAGAATTTTTGCATTTATGTTCATCAAGGAAATTGGTCTATTATTTTGTTTTTTTCATTGTGTCCTATTCCAGTTTTGGTATCAGGATGATACTGATTTCATAGAATGAGTTTGGTTGTGTTTCTTCCCTTTCTTTTTTTCTTTTTACTTGGTGGTAATTGGTTTTGAACCCAGAGCATCACACTTGCTAGGCAGGTGTTCTATCACTTAAGCTACACTTCCAGACCTTTTTGGTTGTTTACTTTGGAAATGGGGCCTCACTTTTCACCCAGGCTAGCATGGTCCACAATCCTCATATTACATTTCCCACCATAGCTGGGATGACAGGTGCATGCCACCACACCTATGGAGATGGGGCTCTCATAAACATTTTTTGCCTGAACAGACCTGAAACTGTGATTCTCCTAATTTCAGCCTGCCAAGTAGCTAGGATTATAGGCATGAGTCACAGTGCCTGGCTCCTTCCCTTCCTGTTTTATGGATTAGTTTGAGATGCACTGGTTTTAGTTTGTCCCTAAAGGTTTGATAGAATTTTGCAGTGAATCCCTCCAGTCTTCAGCTCTTCATTTTTGGGAGACTCTTTATTACTGCTTCTATCTCATTACTTGTTATAGATCTGTTTAAGTGGTTTATATCTTCTTGGTTCAATTTTGGTAGGTCATATGCATCTAGAAATTTATCCATCTCTGCTCCATTTTCCAGCTTATTAGAATATGCTTTTGAAGCATTCCCAAAAGATTATCTGAATGTCATGGTATCATGCTATTCACTTTTTCATACCTAATTTTATTAATTTGGATCTTCTTCCTCTTTTTTGGCTAGTTTGGTTAAGAGTTTATTAAGCTTGCTTATTTTTTCAAAGAATTAACCTTTTGTTTCATTGGCTCTGTATTTTTTTAGTCTCAACTGCATTAATTTGTCTCTGCTTTTTAATTTAGGTACTCATAGTTACAAACTTTATCTTAACACTGTCTTTGTGTATCCTAAAAGTTCTGTTAAGTTGTGTTTTCATTTTCATTTTATTCTAGGATTTAAAAAAATTTCTCGCATTATTTGATGACTCACTGGTCATTTAACAGTGTTTTGTTCAGTCTTCATGTATTTGGATATTTTCTTTAGATTCTTTTACTGTTGACTTTGTTTTATTTTTGTGGCCTGATAGAATACAGGGGCTATTTCAATTTTCTTATATTTGTTTAGACTTTTTTTGAGATAGGGTCTATCAGAACTATTTTTTTAAATTTTATTCATATGTATGTACAATGTTTGGGCATTTCTTCCCCACTCCCCGGGACCCCTCCCTTAACCACCCCACCCTCTTCCTCTCCCCCTAACCCCCTCGCTTCCAGGCAGAAACTATTTTGCCCTTATCTCTAATTTTGTTGAAGAGAGAGTATAAGCAATAATAGGAAGGAACAAGGGTTTTTGCTAGTGGAGATAAGGATAGCTATACAGGGAGTTGACTCGCAATGCTTTCCTGTATATGTGTGTTACCTTCTAAATTAATTCTTCTCAAACTAACCTTTTCTCTAGTTTCTGGTCCCCTTCTCCTATTGGCCTCTGTCGCTTTAAAGTATCTGCATTAGTTTCTCTGTGTTGAGGACAACAAATGCTATCTAGTTTTTTGGGTGTCTTACCTATCCTCATACCTCCCTTGTGTGCTCTCGCTTTATCCTGTGCTCAAAGTCCAACCCCCTTGTTATGTTTGCCCTTAATTTAATGTCTGCATATGAGGGAGAACATACGATTTTTGGTCTTTTGGGCCAGGCTAACCTCACTCAGAATGATGTTCTCCAATTCCATCCATTTACCAGCGAATGATAACATTTCGTTCTTCTTCATGGCTGCATAAAATTCCATTGTGTATAAATACCACATTTTCTTAATCCATTCATCAGTAGTCAGGCATCTTGGCTGTTTCCATAACTTGGCTATTATGAATAGAGCTGCAATAAACATGGGTGTGCAGGTGCCTCTGGAGTAACCTGTGTCATAGTCTTTTGGGTATATCCCCTAGAGTAGTATTGCTGGATCATATGGTAGATCAATGTTGAGATTTTTAAGAAGCCTCCAAATTTTTTTCCAGAGTGGTTGTACTAGTCTACATTCCCACCAGCAGTGTAATAGGGTTCCTTTTTCCCCGCATCCTCGCCAACACCTGTTGTTGGTGGTGTTGCTGATGATGGGTATTCTAACAGGGGTGAGGTGGAATCTTAGTGTGGTTTTAATTTGCATTTCCTTTATTGCTAGGGATGATGAGCATTTTTTCATGTGTTTTTTGGCCATTTGAATTTCTTCTTTTGAGAAAGTTCTGTTTAGTTCACTTGCCCATTTCTTTACTGGTTCATTAGTTTTGGGAGAATTTAGTTTTTTAAGTTCCCTATATATTCTGGTTATCAGTCCTTTGTCTGATGTGTAGCTGGCAAATATTTTCTCCCACTCTATGGGTGTTCTCTTCAGTTTAGAGACCATTTCTTTTGTTGAGCAGAAGCTTTTTAGTTTTATGAAGTCCTATTTATCTATGCTATCTCTGAGTTGCTGAGCTGCTTGTGTTTCATTGAGAAAGTTCTTACCTATACCTATACCTACTAATTCCAGAGTATTTCCTACTCTTTCCTGTATCAACTTTAGAGTTTGTGGTCTGATATTAAGATCCTTGATCCATTTTGAGTTAATATTGGTATAGGGTGATAAACATGGATCTAGTTTCAGGTTTTGCAGACTGCTAAGCAGTTTTCCCAGTTTTTGTTGAAGAGGCTGTCTATCCTCCATCGTATATTTTTAGACCCTTTGTCAAAGATAAGTTGGTTATAGTTGTGTGGCTTCATATCTGGGTCCTCTATTCTGTTCCACTGGTCTTCATGTCTGTTTTTGTGCCAGTACTGTGCTGTTTTTATTGTTATTGCTTTGTAATATAGTTTGAAGTCAGGTATTGTGATACCTCCAGCGTTGTTCTTTTTACTGATTATTGCCTTGGCTATTCATGGCCTCTTGTGTCTCCATACAAAATTTAATGGTAGATTTTTCAGTCTCTTTGATGAATGTCATTGGGATTTTGATGGGAATTGCATTAAACATGTAGATTACTTTTGGGAGTATAGACATTTTTACTATGTTGATTCTACCAATCCATGAGCATGGGAGATTTCTCCACTTTCTATAATCTTCCTCACTATCAGAACTACTTGCCCAGGTTGACTTCAAACCACGATCCTCCTGATCTCTGCCTCCTGAATAGCTAGGATTACAGATGTGAGCCACTGTGTCCAGCTGAGACTTCCTTTATATCCTAAAATATGACTTATTTTGGAAAAAGTACTATGGGCTGCTGAGATGTATATTGTGCAGCTCTTGGATGAAATACTCTGTAGATGTCTGTTAAGTCCATTTGGTCTATAGTGTTGTTTAATTCTGAAGTTTCTTTGTGTATTTTTTGGTCTGGATGAACTATCTATTGGTGAAAGTGAGGTGCTGAAGTCACCCACTATTATTATGTTGGTTTCTACCTGTGCTTCTAGGTCTAGTAGTGTTTGTTTTACGAAATTTGGTGCACTAATGTTTGGTGCATATATGTTTACAACTGTTACTGTTCTCTTTATTAATATGAAGTGACCTTCTTTGTCTCTTCTGGCTAACTTCCCTTAAATCTGTGTTTTGTTTTTTGGTTTTTTTCCACATATGAGTATCATCACTATTGCCTGCTTTCAGACTCTGTTTGGTTGGAAAATCAGTTTTCATTCTTTTAACATAAATAAATGTTTTTCTTTGTCAGTGAGCTGTGTTTCTTAGAGGCAACAAATGGTTAGGTCTTGTTTTTTAATCCAATTTACATGTCTATGTCTTTTGGTTGGAGAACTAAGACCATTAACAGTGTCATTATTGAAAGGTATGTAGTATTTCCTGACATTTTGTTGTTTTTGTGATGTTTGTCTTTTTCTAATTCTTATTTGCTTATCTACTCATGTAGTAGGTTATTCTTTCCCATATTTTTCTGGTTGTATTTAACTTCTTTTTATGGGTATGAGATTCCTTAAGTATCTTCTGCAGTACTAGCATAGCTGTCATGATTTCCTTTAGTTTTTGTTTATCATGGACGGTTTTCTTTCTCTTTAATTATGAAAGACAGCTTTGCTGGATACAATAATCTCTGTTGACAGTTATTTTATTTTAGGACTTGGAATATATCATTCCATGCCCTCCTTGTTTTTAGAGTTTCTCTTGAGAAATCTGCTGTTATCTGATGGGTTTGCCTTTTTATAGGATTTGTTATTACTCTCTTGCAGCTATTAATATTCTTTCTTTGTTCTATATATTTTAGCTATAATGTGTCTTGAGTAGTTTCTTTGTCAATCTTGTCTGTTTGATGTTCTGAAAGTATTATGTACCTGGATAAACCTCTCTTTCTCAAAACTGGGAAATTTTTCTGTGATTATTTTATTGATCATGTTAAATATACCTTTAGCCTACATCTTTTGTCCTTCTTCTGTACTCATGATTTGTAGGTTTGGTCTTTTAATAATGTTCCAGAGGTCTTGCATGTTTCATTGTACTCTTTAAGCATTTTTTCCTTGTCTTTAGCTGAGTGTTCTAATTCCTCTACTTCATCTTCAGTTGTGGTAGTATATTTGCAGCTTATTCCATTCTTTTACCAAGGTTTTCAACTGACTTTTATTTGGATTACTGAGATTTTCATTTCTAAAATTTCAATTTGATTTTTTTCAGGCTTTCTGTATCTTTATTGATTTCCTTTTTCATATCCTATAGTATCTTCCTTATTTCATTTAGTTGTTTATTTGAATGCCCTTTGAATTCATTTTTTTAGTTCTTTTTTTTTCAGTTTTATTGTTTTTGAGACAAAGGCTCCCTATGTGGCCCCAGGCTTGCCTTAAACTCATAATCCTCCTGCCTCAGTCTCCCAAGTGCTGGGATTACAGACATGTGCCACAAAGCCCAGATGAATATGCTTTTCAACAGCATCACCTTGCCTAGTGTTTACTTCCTGTATGTAGAGTCTATCATGGTTCACATAGATCTACTGCCTTCTCCTCAGGCACTGTGCTCACAACTGCGCCCCATCTCCACATTCCCCAGACCCTTTACTGCCCTCTATTCTTTGGCCTCCACTATGCTAGTCCTTCTAATGTTTCCAAGACAGCAGACGGCTTCAGGTGGGAACTCTCTTAACAGCTTTTCCTCTCCTCTAAGGTAATAAACATACTTCCTTTCTTTCTCTTTCCTTTGATCTTGTCCTTCCTCTCCTTATTATTTTGTTTCTCCACTTTTGAGTGTGACCTGTGTTGGACAAGTAGTGGACTGAATGAGAGAAGAAGGGGGGATCTAATATATACCTGACTGGTGGGGGGCCTTGGGACATTGGGATGGGCAGGTTTGTCTTAGTTTAGTAAGCACAGCCTGCATCAGAGCCAACTTAGGAGAACACAATGGTCAGATTCTTGCTGCTGAGAGTGGGGTGGGGGTGCTGTCACTCACTAAAGCCAGAGTGGCAGGCCACACAGAGCAGATAATGCTGTTGGCCAGTCTGTTTTCTATAGGGGCTTAAGTTTTTCTAGAGTTCTAGCTGTCTGATTAATGTCTCAGAGGGTGAAGGGGAGGAATCTTGAATTTCTGATTAACTCAGGATAACTTAAATAATCAAATCTTTAATTACCCTCAGGGTATATTACTCCCATAGAAGTCCTTTGGCCTAAGGAGTAGAACTCTCTCATATGTTTACATGGCTCTATATGAACCCATGAACTGGACTCTCTTGAGGTCCCCACAGTACTAATAAAGTCCAGTTGAGAAGGGTAATATGTGTTGCAGCAAAGTTCTTCTAGAGCTTGTAATACAGTAATTATGACCCAGTTCTGACAAACAAACAAATAAAAATAGACCCTGGTGACGATTTGGGCCAATGCATGTATATATTGAGACCATTTGCTTGTTTGGAGGCAGAAAATGATTGCTACAAAGACAGCGTTTGAAGCCCAAAGACATCTTGAGGAGGGCCTGCCACTCTGTAATAATGAGACACAAAACCCAAGACCATTGCTCAGGTCTTTACATTGACCCAAGAATCATAGCCCTTCACTTTCTATCTTCAACTTCCACACTTTGTCTCCTGGAACTGGACCCGCTGCAGCACTTGGTCCCCAGAAGGAATGAACAGAGGATAAGTCAAAGGATGCTCCTTTCTCTCAGACTGGTTGGGGGGTTTCCACTCAGCACTGTTGCACACTCAGGTCCTAACATACCTGGACCAAAGAGCCAATAGGTAGACTTCTAACTTCCTAGTCAGAACCAATAGTTTTTAAGGATCTGCTGTATTTGTTGTTTTTGCACATTTGTCTTTATGCATTTATATCCTGCTTTACATGCTACTTCTTGTCCCCTTGGTTCCTACACTTGAACTTCTCTCTTATGGTTTCATAACCACTGCTTGAATCCTGACGCCACTCACTATCCCCTGCCATATCACATAAACAGTTTGTCTGGTCCAGCTCAGCCTACCTTAGTCACTGTGCCTACTGGGAGTGACCAATGGAGGATGGATGGGATTCATCCATTGCCAACCTTCCAAGCACTGTACTCTCCCCCAAACCTGCACCTCATCCTATAGTCTTTCTCTTTTTCAGAAACTCCTTTTCCTTCCATCCCTGATTTTGGTTAATTTGTTTTCTGATTAATAAAATATTGACATAGTGTTGCACTATGTCCTTAAAGTCTATTGACTCTATCTCTTCCCTTCTGTCTTCATGCTAATGCCTTAGTTCAGGCTTATAAATCTTCCTAGACTGTTGCTTTTTTCCTGGTCTCTAACTTTGGTCTTATTTCATCCCTCCCTTAGTGCACCTTTCCCAGTGCACCTGCAAAGTATACGAAGTGTAAACGTGACTCTATTTCT
This sequence comes from Castor canadensis, assembly GCF_047511655.1. Lineage (NCBI taxonomy): Eukaryota > Metazoa > Chordata > Mammalia > Rodentia > Castoridae > Castor > Castor canadensis. The sequence continues at coordinate 58,108,784 of NC_133399.1, read as the reverse complement.
CAACTTAAACTATTTCAATGGATCCCCAGTTGCTGTAGAATGCAGGTGAAAAAAAAAATCCTTAGCATGGTAGAGCTCTTTCATGTTCTATAGTGGCTTGTTCCCTAGTCTCATTCTTTCCATTCTCTACCACTTTCTGTAGACTGTGCCTCAAACCTGCTGGGCTCTTTGCTGTGGTTTAATATCGTTTGGCACCTACAAAACCTCACACTGAGGTTTGGTCCCCAGTGTGTCAGTGCTGAGAGGTGTTAGGACCTTTGAGAGATAATTGGGTCATGAAGCTCCAACTTCATTAATGCATTAGTGTCTTTCTCAAGAGACTAAGTTAGATCTCTCAAGACTGGATTAGGTCTCTTAGGGTTATATCAGGCCTCATGGGGCAGATTATTATAAAGCCAGGTTACCCCTAGTGGTTTGGCTCTTCTGCACATGTCTCCAGGCCACTCTCATGGACTCCTACAGCGGTGCCATCCTCCATGAGCTGACACAGCATGAAGAGCTCACCAAAAGCTGAGAAGGTGATGATGTCATGCTTTTGAACCTCCAGAAATTTGAGCAAGTAAACCTCCCTTCTTTATATAGTTCCCATCCTCAGGCATTTAGTTCTTTAAAACATAAATCCAGTATCAACATCAAACTGGCATCACACAGGTCTTGATGGGAAGGGAGCCTCAGTGATTTTTTTTTTCATTTTCCATGAATCATATCTTCTTTGAGTTTTCTTGGAACAATATAATTAAAAAAAAAAAAAAAACAAGATGACTTTGTCACCTTCTCTGTGAAACTTTACCACCTTTCCTCTCAAGAAAATAATTATGCCCTCTGCTAGCCTCTGGAGGCACTTGTTCACATACTACTTTCATAAGTGATTATAGAAAACCCTGTTTTGTTTCTTGTCTCTTCCTGGGTAAAGCATAAGCAATTGAAGGATAGGAACTGTGGCTCATCTGATTTGGTGCTCAACACCCAGCACAGTGTGTGGTACACAGGAAGTGCCCAATAAATGTTAATGGCATGGCACTGAATTGCCCAAGGTCACTTAAGTCATTAGTGGCAGTGTCTAGATTAAAACCCAGGTTGTTTGATCCACATTGCAACGTGTTCCCATCTCAATGTACATACATGGCCAACTGTTGTTACCCAATGCTATTCGGCCAGGCAGCATGTGTGGAGGAAGAAGTACTTTCCTCCACTGCTGATGGGAGAATTGCTCTGGTTGTCTACTCAGACTGTATGAGGTGACAATGTGGGGAACACTGGTGAAAGGAGAAGTAGCCTATAGCGGAAAGGGATTGTTATTGACATATAAGTCATGACTATCTTTAACAGTGGATTATAAATTATCCTTTGTTGTGCCAAAACTATTGAAAAAGGACTCCCTCTTTACTCTGACCCTCGAGGCCATTTGGTAATGAAGGATGTTCCTGCATGGTTAGAGAGACAGCATCTTTCTGGGGTGGTGTATTCTCTTTGTTGGTGAATACACCAGAAAGAATTTCTTACCTTTGCAAATGATCCTTTAGTCAACTTCCCAGGTGGGCGTGAGTCCCAGAGAAGGACATCTAAGCAGCAGAGCCATACAAAGCCCTCCTCAGAGTCCCTGATAAGAGAAGATACACACTATTAAAACAACAGTGGGATGCTCTCTGCAGGGGACATTCTGAGAGAGAAGGAGGTTGTAGAAATTAAAATTTATATGGTGGGAATAGAAAGAAAATGAGAAGACAAATTCTGAGGATTCAAAATCCAAACAACAGGAGGTCCAAAAAGAAAGAACAGAGCAAATGGAAAGAGGAATTACTACTGAATGAATTCAGTCCCAGTGACTCTTTGACTTGTGTTTCCTGATGGTGAAGGTTCACTGAGTGCCTGTCACAGCAGTGGAAGGCAGAGTTACACCAGGTGCATTGCCACTGAGGTTTCAGGATGTGGGGAGGGAGAGAGAGAGAGAGATCAAATTATTAAGTATTAAAAGTTCAGATTATTAAGTGGTAAAATGACTTTGGATTTCACAGTAGCAACCCAGCAAGTTAAAATATGATTTCGAAGCAATAACTTCAAAATTCTGAGGGAAAATTATTTCCAGCCTAAAATTCTATATCCAACCCAACTCTCTAGGAGAAAATAATGGATTTTCATTCGTGGTCTTAAAGACTTTACTCTCAAGTACTCTTCTCAGAAGTTCCTGGGGGATCAACTCCACAAAAATAAGGAAGAAAACAAACAAAACAACATTACACAACACACACACACACACACACAGGGGCAGGCATGGAAGACAGCAGATCTGACATAAGAAACGGTAGAAATCTCCAGACTGATGGTGAGGGGTGTTACCCTTCAATAGCCTGAGGAGGTGCCAGTCAGGTTGAAGGTCATAGGGCAGTGAGAATCATTTCCTTTTTTTTTTTTTTTTTTATTCATATGTGCATACAATGTTTGGGTCATTTCTCCCCCCTCCCCCCACCCCCTCCCTTACCACCCACTGTGCCCCCTCCCTCTCCCCCCCACCCCCTCAATACCCAGCACAAGCTATTTTACCCTTATCTCTAATTTTGTTGAAGAGAGAGTATAAGCAATAATAGGAAGGAACAAGGGTTTTTGCTGGTTGAGATAAGGATAGCTATACAGGGAGTTGACTCACATTAATTTCCTGTGCATGTGTGTTACCTTCTAGGTTAATTCTTCTTGATCTCACCTTTTCTCTAGTTGCTGGTCCCCTTCTCCTATTGGCCTCAGTTGCTTTTAAGGTATCTGCTTTAGTTTCTCTGCGTTGAGGGCAACAAATGCTATCTAGTTTTTTAGGTGTCTTATCTATCCTCATATCTCCCTTTTGTGCTCTCACTTTATCATGTGCTCAAAGTCCAATCCCCTTGTTGTGTTTGCCCTTGATCTAATGTCCGCATATGAGGAAGAACATACGATTTTTGGTCTTTTGGGCCAGGCTTATCTCACTCAGAATGATGTTCTCCAGTTCCATCCATTTATCAGCGAATGATAACATTTCGTTCTTCTTCATGAGAGAATCATTTCCTTAAGAGAGTTCAACATGTTGTGAGCAGAACAAACTGGGGATCGTTTAGAGTTGAATTAGTGATAAGTATTAGGAAACTAAGCAAACAAAAAGAAGATAGTTGGGCCTGAGGCTTAGCAGGCTTCTATCCTCAAAATCCCCCCAAAACATCATCATCATCAAAAAAGTCATAATATGAATATTGATATAGCCAAATAATAATTGTGTTGGGAAGATGTGGGGGCTTGCAAGTGTGACTTTTAGAGGATGGGTGATGGTGGTGCGAAAGAACTAATGCCATTTTTCATGGTGGGATGTCAACAGGTAATTAACCACACCAATCAAGAAGCAGCAATAGAAGCAGATAGCTTAGACATATGGGGGGACATGCCACATGAGTCAGCACCGAGACTCAACTCTATTGTTCTGGAAAATGAAGAATAAGAGGCAAGATGTCACTGTTTGGCTCGGTCTGGTTTTAAACAAGGCTTGCAGTGGCTGGGGTAGGGTTGCTCAGTGGTAAAACATGCACTTAGCATACTGCAGGCCTTGGCTTCCATCCCCAACCCCTCAACAAAAACAAATAAATATATAAATTAATATGCCTTATAGAACGGTCTCCTTCAGGCCTCCTGCTGTACCTGGGAATCACCTGGGAATCTTCAGAAATGGCAGGACTGGCCACACCCCCAACAGGGTCTTACTCCATTACTGCTCTGGGGTGAAGTCTAAGCTGTGGGATTTTAAAACATTTTCCAGATCAGTCTAAATGCTGGCCATCTTTGAGAACAGCTATGAGAGAAATGAAAACTAACTTTAAAAGATATTCTATAGACAGGGCACATAAGATAGTTCTGGGTACCCTGTTCTTAGATATTAAAACTCCCAGACGAAGTGGAAAAGAGTTTCAGAATAGAGTGGCCTGACATATGCAACACAGGCCTCCCTCAAAACCTCCAGAACTTGCTTGTTTTTGGTGGTTCTGGGGCCTTATGCTTGCTAGGTAGGTGCTCTACCACTTGAGACACTCGGCCAGAATTTGACTCTTATTCACCAAAAAACCCATGGCTTCTGTCCATTTGAAATTCCTTCAGTGGAAAAGAACCTCTCATTTGGGGTTATGGCTAACAGGGAGATGCAGAAGACTAAGTTTACACAGGAGTGTGAATGATATGTATCTGATCCTCCCTTAGAAGGGTCAAAGGGCAGAGGTCATGAGACTAGTGAGAGCCTGAGATGGGGAGCAAGGGAGGAGCCCTGAGCCATGGGAGGGTGAGGGGAGGATGGTTGAAACAAAGATGTCAGACTCCAACTCCTTTTCATCTAATTCCAGACAAAGCCTCTCCCTCCATTCATTCTCTTAAGAAACCCATTAAAAGTCAAACATAGCGGAGCAGACCTGTAGTCCCAGTGCTCAGGAGGGCTAACACAGGAGGATCAAGAGTTCAAGTCCAGCCTGGGCTACTAAAACTCTGTCTCAAATAAGACAAAAGAAAGAAAAAGAAAGGGAACAACCTTATTAAAAAGTCAATTTTGAGTGTGCACATTTACTCTTAAGGCAGAGTCTCTGTCCCTTGCTCTCCTGGTCTGTGGGTCGAGAAGAGCTGTGTTCCACACCCTGAAGGACAGTTATTGCTGTCTCTTTGACTTACCTTAGAAGAACTGCATTATTATTCTGCAGTCCTCACTATCTCCCCCAACACATCTATGTGTATCCTTCCTTGCTGTGCCTCACGCAGGTTTCTTTTTCCTTTTTTATTAGCCTCCCCTGGACAAAGCAGACTCCCTGTCATTCTCCATGGATTATATTGTTAGCCCCTTTGATTTGCTGCTGTTTGAACCAGACACTGTCTGTCTTGTAGCATTTAATCCTCTGAAAGGTTGAAGGGTGAAATTTGTGTGAATGAAGGCTCTTTATAAGAAGGCAAAGTTATATGACTCTTCATGCCCATCTCCAGCAAATTCCCCCATCTCCACTCCCACCCCCACTAAGAGATCAATGAATTGAGAAGGACATTCTGGTGGCTCGAAGCTGACTGTCTCCTGGGAAATGGCAGCATGTTCCACTGATCCGTGGTTTTCTGCAGGCTCAATTGCTGGTCTCTTCTCTTTGCACTGAGCCATCTCCACTCTATCCTGCATCATAAATCTGGGGAAGCCTAAATCCTCCCCTCATAAACATGGCACCCTTCTTCATGGCTGTAAATGCCTAGAAAGGAACAGAGTAACCTCTGTGAATCATTTGTGCATCTTGAACAGTTTTTTCTCATCTGCATTTATTTATTTTTCAAATACAATGAGGATGGGATTGGCAAAGTCGCCATTCAAATAATCCAGTTAGCATTTTCAAATAATCCAGTTAGTTAGCATTTTCAAATAATGCAGTTAGCATTTTTAAAGTTCAACATGAAAGTAAACTCTGAAAAAAGAATCTCCTTCAGAGGAACAAACCAGAGATATTCACACCAGCTTGTCTGCCATGGAAATGAAACCCTCGAATTGACGGGAGAAAATTGTCTTTATTGACTTCAATACGTGCCACAATCAAAAGTTCTATTTTGAGCTGGGGATGTGTCTCAGTTGTATGGCACATGTGTCAGCCCTGGCCTCATCCCCTGTACTGCAAAAACACCTCAAAAGCAAGCAAGCAAGTTTACATCGCACCTTCTGAAACCTAAGACAGTACACTATTTAGACATGAGAGTACACTAAGTAACCAACATCAGAGAAAAAAAAGATATTTTTATACAAGCAAATCTAAAAAAACAGAACTAGAAACAATGCCCAGCGCAGAGAAAACATTCAATAAACATTTTTTGTTGGCATGTTATTTTAGTAGGAAAATATTGAATGAAGGCTGTACCCACTGTAGATAGCCACAGGATCTGGGGATTCATGGCTCCCAGTTTGCTTGGGGGAGAGAAGACAAGGTCAAAAAAAAAGAAAGAAAGAAATGATCCAGGTTTTTTTGGTGGGAGGAATGAGGATGGGAGAGTGGAGAGAAGCTAGGGTGTTTCCTGAAGGGAGAACTTCATGGAAGGCATTTACTGGATGAACCTAAGGGTAGGGCTTTTCCATGCAGAGAGAGTGGAACTTGCACATCATGAAGACGTAAGAAGAGTCAGAAAATGGTGTCAGAGAGGGCATACTTCAGGGAAGGTGACTGAGATGAAACTGGAAGGTTAAGCGGGAGTCAGACTTGGAAATTCTACTTAAGGAGTTTGAACTGTCGTGGTGGGGCTGCGGAAGGGTTTCAATGGAGGGTGTGTTTGGCTGTGTATTGCTGTGTGGGGCCTGTGTGAAATGAACACTGACATTAAGGCTATCTGGAGATTAAGGGTCAATTGAGGAAAGGATAAGAGATTAGATGAACAGGTTGAATAACAGAATCATGATCCAAAGGAGCCAATCATCTATGGACTAGACAGATGGTGAAGATAAAGAAGGAAGAAGTTAAGGAAGGTGGTGTCTTAGGAAGGGAGGGATCTGGGGTTGATGGGGGGGGGAACCGTGGAAACCGCTGAATGCTAACTGTGTCCTTGATCAAAGTGCACTTAGCATGCAGCTAGCTCTGCAGATGACCCTCGGGCGTACTAAAGGATGGGGCCAACGCACTGCTCATTTGTGTCTAGGGCACAAAAGGGTAGCAGGGCTGAAGTGACAGCGCACATCACAAGCTCACTAAACAAGGGTGACTCTAGGTAAGAAGCAGGCTTGACATTGGAGCCTGAGCAGTGTGTAACCTGGACAAAGGCGGTTGTGTCTGTTCCTCTGACCAGACGGTGGCCTGCATCCTGCTTAGTCATCACTCTGTTAGGATAGCAGCTCTGTGCGCTCCTGAAAATGTCTGTGTTTGCCTTGCTATCAAAGCCCAGGCAGAGGAAAAGAGCACTGAGCAAACCTGGAAGAAATGGGCTCCAGTAGCCACCAAACGAGTCCTTACTGCTGTGTGGCCAGGAGCAAACTGCTTGAACCCTCTGAGTTCAAGTTGATAATATTTTAAAAGAAGTCCGTGAAATCTGCCCCCAGCTCCCTCTGGTGGCTCTGGCAAGGATGGGGAGGGACGAACTAGCCTGAGTCGGTGGGAAGCCCAGCGTGGCAAGGAAGGAGAGAGCTCATGTCATTATGTGTAAAAGGTGCACGTGATCCTTTGACTGTTAAACAGAACGGGCAAGGAGCACTCCTGGGGCCTAGGGAAGGATCTACAGTCCTGAGTTGGATGATGACTAAATGAGCGTATATATTTGTCAAAATTCCTTGAGCGATATGCCTAAGGTTTGTGCATTTACTCTAGGTAAATTATATCACAGAAGAAGCGCAAAGAGTGGTCAGGTGTGTTTGCAGCAGGAAAGGCCAGGGGGAAATGTTGCTCAGCAGAGCCAAGCCTGAGGCCAAGGGGTCCTTCTCACATCCTCAGCAGACACCAGCCTAGTTCTTTCCAGTTCCTTAGATCCTGCTGATTTCAGTGCATTGTGGAACGTTTTTGGCTTTCAGAAACAAACAGGAAGACCTGAGCCGAGGGGCAGAGAAGACTCAGAACCAGGACTGAAGTAATGAAAAACGAAGCCCTAAGTGAGTCAGTGGAAGAGCACATTTCCTGGATGCCTCTGGCAGGGGGGGGCCTGAGAATCTGGAAGTAGTTCTCCATGAACTGGGTACCAGAGCACTGACTGAGTGATGAGTCCTGAGATGCTTCTGTGGCCAGGTATTGTGTACTGTGGTGCTAAGTGTCCCAGGCCTGGTGCCCAGTGCTCTGTGGACCTCATGGACTTCCATTTGACAGTGGATGCCATTTCCGGCCAGCTGCCTGACCAGTGTTATCCCTTCAGTGGGTTCTGTCAAAGTGGCTGCCTAGCTGTGTCTTAGCGACCTCAGCTGCCCACAGAAAAACACATCTTTTCCTTCAAGGCCACGTGACATGGTAGAACAGAACACAGGACAAACACTCCAACCCCCTCCCTGAGGGGGCGTTAGACTTGTCCCTGGCCCAGGCAGGAAGCTTGGAACCTGAGCAGCTACCCTCCCTGCAGAGAACCCCGGGGGCAGAGAGTCGCCCACGGTCATCTCTCATCTGCAGAGGCCAGAACCCTGTGGATCTGGCTCTGTCCAGAAGACAGGAACTCCAGAAAATGATCCTACTGCTGTTTCTCCTGAGAGCCACTGAAGGGGTCATCTTAAATTCTCCTTTATGGCTGCTATAATTAAGATAATAACTCAAAAGTTTTAGAAAAACAGCCAACATGAAGAGACAAGGCCCTCAGCCATCCAAGTGTTCACAGTCCCTTCCCACAGGTCCTAAAAAGAGGACTTTCAGATGAAGCAATAGGAGAAACACTGTGGGTGAATGAGTGGGGTGGGGGGGTTGTGCAGATGACGGGGCTTGAATTCCAAAGTGGCAGAAAGCCAGCTCATGGCCCCACCAGGAGCGTCACATTTGGCATTCCAAGCCTTCCCTCTGAACCCTCCAACAAACAGAGTAACAACTCCCCTGTAAATTAGCTCAGATGTATTGACTCTCCCTTTCTCCTACCAGGAGCTCTCAGAGTCTAGGGACTTCTTCTGGGTCATAGCAGGTCCCTGCCTTTCTCTAACAGGTTAAAGGGCTTAGCTCTTCTTTTATTACCAGAATGTGAATCCCGTAATCACTTTGCTCCGCTGTTGAGTTGGCTGACCTCCTGGAATGATGGTTTTCATCAGAGAAGCACCTCGAGCTGCAATGGTATTCAGAATGAGGTGATACCAAACCAAGGGGAAGGAATTGTTCAGAGACAGCTTGCTGATAGAAAGTCATCTGAGGGAATCCTGGGTAAGCTCCCAGTTCCCCATCCAGAGAACCCCTAATAGTGCAGACTGTGGGCTGGTCACAGTGGCATTAGTGTAATCTTGCCTGCTTCCCTTCCGCTATAGCTTCAATTGGTTCCAATTCTCCATCTCAACCAATAGCTCAGCTGCTTCACACACAGGCACATGCAGGCAAACGCGTGCACATGCACAGCCTGCCACACCCCACCCACCCTCGGCAGCAGTGGGAGGTTCCACTAAATACCCTAAGAGTCAGCATGCAGAGTTTAGGAAGATTACCTCTGACCCACAGTGTGATGCCTGGAATTTGTACTGACTATGTGCGCCTGAGAAAATTTCAGTTCTCCTGATTGTGATAATTACAGACAAATGGGCCTTCCTGCCATCTCCTGTTTTCTTTTCCAACTTGGTAACCCAGTTCGAGGTCTGGCTTTAAAATCTTTGGGATAGGAAGGATGCCAAAGTGCCCAGTTTTTCCATTCGTCCACAGTGAGCTGCTTGCAAAACATGTCTAAAATTATCCCTCATTCCAAGAGCTCTCTATACAATCAACCTCTCCAATATAATAACTCTAAGACCTTTCTTGACTCTGCTTTTAATAAAGTACATTTACAGAGGATATGAATTCCAGATTTGATTTCAGACTCTGGGGATGTATATCCCTCTTCTGGAACTTGTATATCCGGTCCTGGGATGAAAAAAAAAAGGGAAGGGGAGGGGAAGAAAAAAGAGAAGAAAAGGAGGAGAGAGTCCACAGCATAAGAAGCATTCCTGGTATTTCTTGTGTCTTTTACACGCTGAGCATGTTGGAGGGGGTCAGGCTGCAACTCAGCATCCGGTGCAAGTCAGGTAAGCCACACTTGGTGGGGGGAGGCTGAAGTCAGTGCCAACCTCTTTCTCTTTCTAGGTGTTTTTGCAGATGGATGAGAACTGCAGCCAATAAAGGTTGCAGTTTTAAGTGATAGTGAAAAAAGGGAGGAAGAGAAACACTGCTCAATCACCATCCTATCTGTACCAGTGAGAGCATTTGGCACAATGAAAGGAACATAGTCATGCCACTCCTGGGTGACTGTGCCAAGGGAACATCTTCAGTGACAGAGTTCTCCCACATGAATGCTAGAAGACATGGCTGGGCTGCTGAACACAGGAAATGGAAAGCTGTGCTTCTGAGCACAAGGACCTTCCTCCGACTTCCGTGGGCATCTCCTACAGAGATGCTGGAGAGACTTGCAGCTGTGCAGGAGGATGGCGGGCCCGGTAGCTGTCATGGGAAGCTTTTGCTCCTATTGTAGTTTTGCTACCAGGAGCCTTTGACCCTGACATCTGCTGCTGAGCATTGGTTTCTGCACATGTAAAATGGGGTTTCTGCCTTGGTTGACTTCCATGCTGGCCATGGTCCAGAGGAGCCCTTTTCCTGCACTTAAAAAGGAGAAGGTTAGGTGATGTCATAGGGTCACCCTACTGTGAGAGTAAAGCACAGAGGACCTGTAAAAGATGGTCTGATTTATCCCATGAGCCCCCATCCCACTGTGATGGGGGAAACTAAACTCCTCCAACCCTCTCATCTCAGCCAATCCCATACTCTGAAACAGTTTTCTTTAGATAACTCAGTCTCTTTTGGAGAAATGCCCAGAGTTTCAGACATCTCTCTTCTTCCTGTCTCTCACCAAGATGGTGCCTGGGCTTGTGACAGGGAGAGACACAGGCTTGATTCCATGTGGTACTTTCTGGGGTGCCTAGAGTTGCTCCCTGGACTGGTGAACATCGATGTGCAATGTGTCCCATTCCTTGGCATTCTGCCAGTGTTTGCTGAAGATTATGGGTTGGGTAGCTTGTGGTGTGTGTTTCTCTCCTGGTAAGTCAGAGCCCAGCCTCCTTTTTTTCCTAATTTTCCCCCTCCACCCCTGGCTCTCCTTTCGTGCTGTGGGTCCCTAGCTCAGGCTATGACTGCAGTGAGGTCAGGACCCTGGAAATTTGTTTTGTAGCCCTTGGCCACAGCACCAGCTTGCCCTCACCACAGTCATCCCTCTCTGGTAAGTTTTCCAGCCAGACTCAGCCAGCATCTGCGCTCCACCCCTCCACAGCCTCACAGGAGACCTGAGTTCTTTCCACACCACACAGGAACTGAGGGTAGCTTTCCCAAGCTCAACTCCATCCTTGCCACTGCCTAACCACAATATACTGCTGAGTTTACTCTGATGTGGACACTCCCAGATTGGTGTGGGGAGACTGTGTGTCCATGCAGAGCCTTAAATATAAAATGGGGGAAAAAATTAAAAATAAAAAATGAGGAGAAAGGACACTTAATTTTAACTTATCTAAGATGCCTTCCCTCTGGGACAGTGCACAGACAGAAGATCAAGATCAATTGTCTCTCTAGCTTCAGTCTCCCTCCTCCTTTTCACCATCTTCTGGGACAAGAAGTGGGTAGCAGATTCCCTGCCTTCACAATTTATCATCCTACTCTTACCCTAGAGTACCTAGCCTGCTGGCCTAGTTGTCATAGACAGAATGGGGACTTCAGGCCTGAGTCCTCCCTATAGGTTTGTCTCTTGTTATGCCACACGAGGTCTAAAGAAATTTAGAAGATCCTGTTTCTCTCTCAACAAAGCCGAGCTGTTGTAACTATTATTTCTACTAAAATCTCATTTTGGGCTGCGAAAAACTCAGTATTAACTTTTTTGTATTCATGCTATTGAAATCTAACATCTGTCTCCGGAAAAAGTGAAAGTCAGTCAATGGAGCACAACGAATAAAGTAGATTACTATTCAAAAAATGGCATCCTTATGTCAACCAGATGATCTTCAGAGCTCCTTCCAACTCAAAATATTAGATTCCTTAGATGGCACTTTGGAAAGTCTGACACGCTTTTCAAATGTGGCTTAGATACTAACTTCACTACTGTGCTTGCAAAGTGCTAGATCCTCAGATTGGCCTGGGGCAACTTTACCTTGGATCAATCTGCTGGTTCTGAGGGATGCAAAAGTGCCTGGCAGCTTCTCCTCTGGTAAAACTGTTTTGTGAACTACTCTGAAGCATCTGCCTTATGCTACTGTCTTCGATCACCTTGGAGATTATTAATTAGATTCTACTTGCTGGGCATGACTCTCTTCATCCCCCTCAAATACCTTCGCTATCACATTTTCTGAGAGAACTAGCCACTGTGATGTAAGAAAGGAATCAGAGATATAGGTTCCTCAGCTGCTCATGACAGACAACCCTGCCACAACCCTCCTCCCAATGGAGATCAAATTAACACCTAGAAAATGACACTGAGCTCTTGGCACCTTCTATAGGAGCAATAAGAATCCAAGAAGGTTTGGATCTGAATGCCATGTACTGGTGACCAAGTGAAAACACACACACACACACACACACACACACACACACACACACACACACACACACACACACACCCCATGGAGCTGCTACTTCCCCAGTGGAGGTGAGAGTGGGAGGCTGCACAGCTCACCAGTTTCAAATCCCTGCTCCACTGTCAGTGTGCTTTGGGCAAGTTCTGAAAACTGTGCATGCATTTTGTGATCCACAGAAATAGGGATAGTTATACCTACCTCATAAATAAGACAATTTCTAATTAGTAATATAAATTCAACACTATGACCCGACTTGGTAATGACTCAACAAATGTTAACTATTTATTACTTCTATAGAATAAAATAATACGTACTGTAACAATTTAAAAATTCTAAAGCTTTCAACACAAGAATTTTTTTTTTTTTTTTGTAGAGACAGAGCAGTGGAAAAAGTACTGGACTCAGAGTCTTGGTTCTAATTCTACATCAGACACCAGTTAGTTATATTATTCGAGAAAGCATCTTAATCTTCAAGAAGTCTCTGTCGTTCCTCATGCAATTAATGCAAATAATAATGCTCTCCTATGTTCTACCACAGGGTTCTGAAAGCAAAAAGTGGTGGTTCATGTGAAGCTGTTCTGTAAACTGTAAATCATTTTCAAAGGAAACAAGATAGCCTTTTGTTGATTTATTTATTTGGTTGTACTGGGGTTTGAACTAAGGGTTTCACCCTTGTGAGACAGGTGCTCTACTGCCTGAGCCATGCCACCAGCCCTTTTGCTTTGGTTATTTTGGAAATAGGGTTTTGCTTTCTGCCCAACCAGCCTCCTGTTTTAAGCTTCTCACTGTTCCTGAGATGACAGGTGTGCACCACTTTTTTCTGTTGAGATGGGGTTTGGCAAACTTTTGTTGCCTGGGCTGGATTTTCTTTTATATGATCCTGCTGCATAGCTTAGGATGACTAATAATTTTTTGAGACACGATCTCCCTATGTAGCAGAGGCTGGCCTTGAACTTGTTATGCATCCTATGCCGGCCTTGAACTCATGGTCCTCCTGCCTCAGTCTCCTGAGTGCTGAGATTACAGGCAGGCACCACCACAACCATCTTAGGAGTTGGTTATTATTGTTACTAACATATTAAAACACATACTTTATTGATATGCAATGATCAGACCAGATACTCAATTCACTTGAAATGCTTTCAGCATGGCTCAAAAATAGCATTCATTCCATAGAAATCCCCACCCCTTGGTGGCACTGTGGTTTGAACTCAGACTTCTTCCTTGTTAGGGAACCACTCTATCACCTGAGCCACGGCACCCTTCTTTTTTGTTTTAGGGTATTTTTCAGATAGGGTTTTATACTTTTTGCTCAGGACCAGCAGCAGAATGAGATCCTCGTACCTAGGCTTTCCTGCAACTGGTATTACAGACATTCCACTATCATGTCGGTCTTGTTGCATGCTTTTTTTTTTTTTTTTTGGTGGGACTGGGATTTGAACTCAGGGCTTTGTACTTGCAAGGCAGGGACTCTATCACTTGAGCCACACCTCCAGTCCCGGTCTTGTTTATTGAGATGGCGTCTCGATAACTTTTTGTCTAGTCTGACCTAAAACCATAATCCTCCTGATCTCGACCTCCTGAGTAGCTGGGAGCCACCAAGCCTAGCTCCATACAAATCTTATTTGCACAAGTGCTACAGGTTGGATGTTGAATGTCTCTCAAAGGCCCATATTTTAAAGGTGTGGGGAGGTAAAACCTTTAGGAAGTGGGCAATCCTTAAGTCACTGGGGATGGACTCTCAAAGCGGACTGTGGGAGTCCTGTCCCTTCCTTTCCTCTTGCTTCCTGGCCATGAGGAAAGCAGTTTGTTCCACCACAGGCTCCCCACCATTGCCATAAGGCATGCTGGGCAGAGGCCTAAAGCAATGGACTGCCCGACCATGGACTGGACCTCTCAAACCATGAGCCAAAATAAACCTTTCCTCTTGTAAGTTAATTACCTCAGGCACTTTGTTATAGTGACAGAATGCTGACGAACGAACGCACATAGGTTCCATGGTTTAATTGCCAAAGAGGATATTCAGCAGCCCCCTGAAGAGAAGTGACATCTTGAGTTACTTTACATTGGCCTGGACTTTGGAAATGGATGGCAGGCACTCTGAATAGAATCACTGTGGGGCTTTGTACATTTATTATTTGTTTTGGTAGGGCAGCCAACAGAGTGGGCTGGAGTAACACCATGGAGTTCCATCTCTAACCAGTTCTTTTAGCAACAGCCCCAGCCTTCTCCAATTCTAAGGCATGTTCATGGGAGCAGCATCTCTCCAGGTGACATCTCCCTACCCCACCCCACTCAGCAGCACTGAGTCATTAGTATGGACAGTTCACAAGAAAACAAAGCTTTGAAAGACAGGTTGGAAACTAGTTCTGACTTGAATGCAGACTGCTCCTGAAGCTTGGGGTTCATGGTCCCTTTCTGAACATCAATCTTAGCCCCTGGGGGTGGCGGAGGCCTGGCCCCATGGGAGCAGGGTTCACGGCACCCGTCAATCAGGTGTGACACTTCAGCCTACAAGGACGTGCTATGAAGAACATGAGCTCATTAAGACGCCACTTCTTCAGCCTCTTCGAGTTCCTTCCCAGAACACAGACCTCACATGGCCTTGGACCAGAATGGAACAAAGATTTTAAGTCACCACCACCTTCATCTGGCACTGAAGGACGCCCCTTGCACCCCAGTGCCCTTCTCTCGCCCTCCCATTGTTTACTTGTGCAGCTTCACGGCTTGGGAGATGAACTCGTGTCCTGTGAGCACACGCTAGGCACTGAAGATTTCTAACTGTGGCCTGCAGAGAGGAAACCAGGCCCTGGCTCCTGCTGTGACCCCATTGATCAGCCTGGGAGAGCCAAGGGCTGTGCCTCAGCATGGGACCAGTCCCGAGCTGCAGCTTACAGTGAGCACACCAAGGCCCATCATGGCCCCTTCCCTCCTGGCCTGTGGCCAGAGCTAGCCTCCATTCTGGCTCAGCCCTGCAGCTGTGAACCAGAGGCTTTGCCTGTTGCTCCTGGTTCCCAGTAAACCTGATAGGAGCAACCTCTGGGAACAATGCATCTGAAAATATGTATTGGTGGCACATTTCAGTGTCTGGGGCCTTGTCTTTTACTTCTCAGAGTACAAGGTGACAGATGGAAATCATAATTCAAGTACACTTTTTAGTACTATGAAAACATTTCTTTTTTGGTAGCACTGGGGTTTGAACTCAGGGCCTTGCAGTTGCTAGGAAGATACTCTATTAACTTGAGCCAGGGCTCCAGCCCTTCTTGCTTTAGTTACTTTTCAGATAGGGTCTTCCACTGTTTCAGAGCCAGCCTGGACTGATCCTCCTACCTATGCCTCCCTCATAGTTGGGGCCACAGGTGTACATCACCACACCCAGCTCATTTGTTGAGGTGGGGTCTCACTAACTTTTCACCCAGGCTGGCCAAAAACCAAAATCCTATCTCTGCTTCCTAAGTAGCTGAGATTACAGGTGTGAGCCACCATGCCTGATACAATTAATATGGGTTTAAAAGGTAGAGGACCACTATGTTATTTGTTGCTATGAATTTTCAGCTGACACGATTTACCCTCTCCAAAATATTTAATTAGAATCAAAGAACAGGAGAAGGCTGGAAATCTGTCATCTACTCTAAAAACACAGGCATTTTGAGTTTTATTTGCACTACATTCAAAGTAAAAGCATACTTGCATTTGACTTTCTCTCTGCTGACATCTCATTTGTTATTTCTTACCAGTGTACCCAGGAATGAAGCCATGGCTCTCCATCTCCCAACCAGTATGCTTAGAGCAGTCGTAACAAGACCCCATTTTTCAGGAGGTTTTCAGTAAAGGAAAAAGCATCTTTTTTGACTTTGGGAGTAATTACCTTCTAAATTATTAAAAACCCTCACAGACTATAACACAAATATTCACAAAACAGCAAAACTGTTTGGTCCCATTAACCTTGCCAGGCTCTGGACTCTGTGTTCCCATCCAGTTCAGTGGATTTCTGTGAAGACGGTTGCGCACAGATGCACTGGTTCTTCAGCAATCCCAATCTGGGGGGTCACGAGGCTCCCTTCTCCCTTTCTAGGTAAGAGCTGCAGCAGAATACTGCCTTGCTGCAGGCTAGCCAGGGGGGATGACCAATAGTAAGACTGATGACACGGGGAAGAGGGTTCCCCTTGTTCCCTTTCCAGGTTCTTCTCTGTCCAGTGGATGGAAACTCATGGCTTTAGGTGGGGCAGCTGCATGATTTCAGGTTTCAAAATGGAAAGCGCAGCCCTGCTCCCCTGGGCCTCAGGTGCAGGCAGAGGAGTCTTCACTCCCTTGGGACAACTGGCACTGAGGGGGTACGCAAAATCTGGGTACCAGTGGCTCACTCCTGTAATCCTAGCTACTCAGGAGGCAGAGATCAGGAGGATTGTGGTTCGAAGCCAGCCAGGACAAATAGTTCACAAGACCCTATCTTGAAAAAATCCATCACAAGAAAGGGCTGGTGGAGTGGCTCAAGGTGTAAACCCCAGGGGTTTTGAAAAGAAAAAAAGAAGAGGGCTACACAAAGAAAAGAAAGGCCAGTTAATAAATTCTCATCACTGTCCAGCACCTGGGGCCTTAGAGGTGACCCATGAAGCTTCTTTCGCTTTGTGGGACCCTGAGAACAAGCCACCAGCTGACACAGGATCACAGCCAAGGCGGCCTTCTGGCCAGTGTGCTGGGAGTTTCTCTCCTCAGTGCTTGGTTTGGCCTGAGTTGAAAGTTTGGTGTGCCCGGCATGAACACCTCCAGGGGCTGAGTGCCACCTGGAAGGTTTTTGGGGGGTTTTTTAGAGGTACTGGGATTTGATCTCAGGGTGTCACATTTGCTAGGCAAGTGCTCTATCATTAAGTCATGTCTCCAGCCCTTTTTCCTCTGGCTATTTTGGAGATGGGGTGTTGCTTTTTTTCCTAGGACAGTCTGGACCACGATCTTTCTATTTTAGGCTTCCTGCTGTTCCTG
Organism: Castor canadensis; assembly: GCF_047511655.1. NCBI lineage: Eukaryota > Metazoa > Chordata > Mammalia > Rodentia > Castoridae > Castor > Castor canadensis. The sequence goes on along the minus strand of NC_133399.1, from coordinate 58,091,614 downwards.
GGATGACAGCTGCATGCCATCACACCCAGCTTTTTTCCATTAAGATGGGGTCTTGGTGCTTTTTTTTTGCCCCGGCTGGCCTGGGCAAAAAAACCACCAATCCTCCTGATCTCAGCCTCCCGCATAGCTTGGGATGACATTGCCTGGAAGCTTTGTCTTGCTCACCACCATCCCAGGGCAGATCTCCACATCCTAGATTCCTGGAATTTGGTAATTTGGGCTGCCCCTCCTCCCGAGTGGGAGCACACCTTACTTCTCTTCTCTTTCACTGTGGACAGCATCGACCTATTCCCAGTGACAGGTCCTACCAGTGACCCTTGGAACAGAATCTGTATAACAAATATACAAACAAGACACTTGTAATAGCTAGCATACACTAGGCTGTGCTGTGCTTGCAAGCTAACCCCAGGTCCCAAAGCTGAACCCCAAAATGATTTATTTCGTGCCTGTGCTGCAAGTCCATCACAAGGATGTACTTGCACAAAGATGTTGAGAGAACTTTGCTCCATCAAGCACCCAGGGATCCAGACTGATGGAGATGCTACATCTGCACCTATAGAAATGGCTACTTTGCTCTCCTCAGCAAGGAACAGGGGACTAGACCTCTCACTGGCTTTAGTACTTCAGCCCAAGAGTGATAGATGTCATTTCTACTCACAGCTCACTGTAGGGAGTTGTCCAGATGCAGGACTGGAAAGGCTTATGTGTTGCTATAACAAAATACCAGAGACTGGTACTTAACTAAAAAAAAAAAAAACAAGAAAAGATTTGCTTATTTCATGATTCTGGGGGCTGGAAAGTCCAAACAGCATGGTGTTGGTTTCTGACAGGGGTCCCCTGGCTGTGTAACAACATGACACAGAAGTAGAAGAGGAAGCAGGAGCACGTAAGAGACCTTTATAACCTTGTTCTCATGGTAACTAATCTAGTTCTGTGATACCTGATCAGCCCCACAAGATCGGCACTAATCCCTTCCAAGAGTTGTGCCTCACAACCTTATCAACTCTCACTTTCCTTCATCTTAAAGATCCATTCCACTGGGGACCAAGTCACCCACATAAGAGCTTTCAGGGTACGAGTCACATCCAAATTTATCTTCCATGTGCCCGGAAGAGAGGAGAAGCAGATTTGGAGGAGCACTAGTAACACCTACCACAAAGCCTGAGCTTTTGCATTAGGCATGAGTTGCTTATTTTCTTCCTAAAATGAGTAGCTGTCAGGCCCCAGGCAACCCTTGCTCAGAGCAGCGCAGGTGTTCATGGCTGCTTCAAGTTTTCTCGGTTGTCCCCAGCAGAAACACGCAGGGCTCAGAGGTTTTGGTTTTGGTTTTTTTCTCCCACTGAAAAGGTCAAGGACCAGAAAAGTCTGCTTTAGATAACCCAGCTGCAGGGCAGCGGCTGGGATATTCTGCCACACTGGAATAGCCTCCGGCTGGTGACCCCAGACCAGTTGTGGTCCCATCTGCCCACAGGCAGACTCAACCTTCATCTGCACGCAGAAGTCGTCTTCAGCATGGCAGCTGGGTCTGTTCGGAGATGCCAGAGTTTAACTTACTGGAACAAAAAGCCACATCAAAAACCCAGTCACATGACAGAGCTAAGGAACCCAAAGCCCACATCAGAACACTTTGGCCAGTGCAGAAGTCCTGAAATGTGTGTTCTTCGCTGGGAATTAAGAACACGTGGGCTTCGTCCTAATTATAGCCCACCCTGAACGTGTTTTTGATTAGACATTGAGAGCTTCAGGCTGTGGGGACCAGAATGGACCCGGCTGCGACATGAAGACCACATTTACTGTGTCTCTCTTTCAGAGAACTTGAATGATCCGCACACAGTAGGTACTCCAAAAGGTTTTTCCTTATGGTTTATGGAGATAGGAATAAACCCCAGCTGAATTTGCACTGTTGGTTGGGGAGGAGGTACAGACACACGGTCAGGCTGCCTCATTTCTGGGCAGAGAGGAGAAAAGCTGGTCATTTTCAGGATCTGACAACTGCCTTAGTTAGTGACAAAAGCAACAGTAGTTTTTGCCATGTACTCCATGCCTACTCAGTCTAAGGCACCGTTCAAAGAATCTGTGTGGACTGCTTAATTTAATCCTCACAGGGACCTCAAGGAATCCTACATGAAACTGAGGCTTAACACGTTGAAGGAACTTCCGCACACCTGTGCTCAGGCACTCCGTGGAACCTCATTAATGCACATAATTTTTATGTATCAGTTAAAAAAGTAAATAAAAAAAAAAGTTCAAGAACTTTGTCCAAAGTCACAGATTAAAAAGTCAAGCTGAGGTTTTTTTGGTTGTACTGAGGTTTGAACTCAGGGCTTCCTGCCTGCTAGGCAGACACTCTACCACTTGAGGTATGCCCCCAGCCCTTTTTGCTTTAGTTATTTTTCAGGTAGGGCCTCATGTTTATTTGCCTGATTCAGCCTTGACAGCAATTTGTGCCTCCTGAGTAGTTAGGATGACAGGCGTTCACGACTATGCCCAGCTTTATTTGAGATGAGATGTCACTAAACCTCCCTCCCCCTACCTCTGCAATACCCCAAGCTGGCCTTGAACCACAATCCTCATGATCTCTGCCCCCCAATTACCTGGGATTACAGGTGTGAGCCATAGTGCCTGGCTAGAGCTGACTTCTAAAACAAGTCTGATTGCAAAGTCCATGTGTGTCTCAAATAATTTCCTTTGAAAAATTCAACTAGTAGAACAATTTTAAAACACAAAAAAGAAAAAGGAATACAAAAAACATCATCCAGAGAGATAATCCTTCTCACAGTTTATCGTATTTTTTTTTTGTATTGCTTGGACATTTTCTTTCTTTCTTTTTTTTTTTGTTTTGGTTGGACTGGAGTTTGAACTCAGGGCTGGGCTTCATGCTTGCTAGGCAAGTGCTCTACCACTTGAGTCACTCTGCCAGCCCTTTTCTGAGTTGAGTTGTATATTTTTGAAATAGGGTCTCATGAATTATTTGACTGAGCTTGACCTCGAACTGATCCTCTTGATCTCTGCCTCTCCAGTAGGTAGGATTATAGGCATGAGTCACCAGCACCCAGTTTTTAAACATTTTCTGTCATTGACAAGTGACTAGACTTGGTTGCTCTTAACCTCCAGTGCACATTGGCATTCCCCAGAATATTCCCTCAAACAACACAGTTCAACACTGGTGGGTTTATGGGAATCTGGATGAGTTTACCTGCAGCTCACGTAGCAAGATTCTCTCCCACCCCACCCTATCCACCCATGTAAACAATTCATCCTCTGTCTATATGTCTCCTTCTTTTCTCATGAAAAACAACTCTTACTGTCACACTTTTTCTAATTTGCACCCTCACCTGTCACCCTACTACAGAAAACAATGGATTCTTCTCAGGATCCTCTTCTTAATGGCAGGGGTCAGAATCATAAATAATGAACAGGTTCACCCTCATAGCTCTCATGCACATTTCCTTACAAAAATGAGTTTTTACTGCTTAGTGACCAACTTTATTTCCCTTCAGAGTACATTCTGTGATATAGGAGAAATCTTAAAGTTCTTATTTTACTTGACGGATGAGAATGAAAAAGCAGGTGTGCCCTGTGTCCTGGGAGTTTCTGATAGAACATTGTTCCAATCCTCTCTTTTTGAGTCACGAAAATACTCTAACTCTATTTAGGTTAGTACTCAACATGTTTTGGTTTAAAGTAAACTTTGTAAAAAAGAGAATGTTGTATAGGTCACTGAGACCTGGATAGATAAATGTTTTATTTCTACAATTAATCAAACTTGGTTTTATGCAGTAAGACAAAGTAGTGACACCAATATTATAGTATTTCTCTAACATTGTTCTATGCATATTCTTCTGACTACTGTTCTCAGTAGAGCCATTAAGAAAAAAATCTGCTGGGTGCTGATGGCTCACACCTGTAATCCTAACTACTTGGGAAGTTGAGACTGGGAGGATAGAGGTTTGAGGCCAGCCCAGGCAAATAATTTTTAAGACCCTATCTCTAAAATATCCAGAGCAAAATGGACTGGGACATGGCTCAAGTAGAGTGCCTGCTTTGCAAGTGTGAGGCCCTGTGTTCAAACCCTAGTCCTACAGAAAGAGAGAGAAAGAGATCTGAGTCTCATTTCTGCTGAAACAGCTTCTGACATTTATTATGTAAGGGAGCTAAAATTAGTCATCTTTAGATGTTTTTGATCACACACTATACAGTAGATTAAAGATGGCCACAAATTCTTGACATGCTACTCAGTAAGAATTAGGGATCTATGCCTCTGCCCCTTGAATCTTGGGTGGGCTCTTGGACTGCTTTGACCAATAAAATGGGATACACGTAACACTATGGCATTTTCTTGCTCCAGCCCTAAGAGACAAGCAACTTCTACTTTCTGTCTCTTGAAATATTCTCTCTTGGAACCCAGTCACCATTATTTGAGGAAGTCCAAGCAACCCAAAGAAAAAGCCATATGGAAAAGAACCAAGACTCCCTCAGCCAACAACCCTGACTGAACCCACATCTCAAAGCAGCACCAACCTGCTGACCAGGTAAGTAAGCTGTCTTGAAAATGGGTCTCCCAGACCTAGGTGAGCTGCTCCAACTAGTGCTTCCGGGTGTGAAAATAAACTTCCCAGGTGAGTCCTTCCCACATTTCTGGTCCCCAACCTTGAGAACAAGATAAAATGGTATTTTAAGTCTGTTTGTTATGCAGCTGTAGAAAAGCAGAACATACCTTACTATCAGAACATATGTTGAACATGTTACACATTTTGGTGACCATTGATCTAGAATAGAGGATACTTTGAGACCCAACTCAATGTCAATGAATAATCTCCCAATACTAGTTAATTGTTTAAAAATGCAGAGTGTACACGCAGTACATGGTCCATCCAGGACAGCCAATTATTTTTGGCAGTACTAGGGTTTGAACTTGTTCTACTGCTAGAGCTATACCTCCAGCCTCGGACAGCCAAATTTGACCCAAGCAGGAACACCTTAGGTGTAGGAATACTGTAAGAACAGATATGGAATTTTTGCCACTTCCATACTTTTTTTGGTGGTACTGGGGTTTGAGCTTGGACTCTGTGCTTGCTAGACAGGCACTCCACCACTTGAGCCACACCTCTAGCCCACTTTTTCTTTTTTTAATTATAACCAGTAAATGAGATTTTGTTTTGTTGTTTTTTAAGGAGCCTCGGTTTAAGAGTGATCAATTCACTTGAATCTTGCTGCAGCCTAGAAATTAAACATGCTAGTCCAAAGCCATCCCACATCTATCAATATTTTTTCAAGGTCAATAAAGAAAAACCCATATACCATTGATGGGTGGACATGTCACTTTTTTTTGCCTATAACTTCTGGCTGTTTTCCAACTTTTGGTGATTATAAAAGCATTCTTAAAGCTGAATCTCTGCAGATTTTCTTATTTATTTATTTCCTTCAGATGCACTCCTTAAAGTAAAATGGCTGCTGTCTATAGACAACCTTAGCTCTGCATAAGCATTGTTAAATTTCTCTTCAAAAAGATTGCATCAATCTATAATTTCACCAATAGCATACATTTTTAGCACCTTCAACAATACTTGGTATTATAATTTGAAGAATAGTTTTGCCAATGTATTGTGCTACACATACACATATGATATACATTTATGTATTAAACATACCCTTTGATTTTTTTTGGCTTTTGGTCTCTTTTCCTATTTATTTTTATAAGCTGCCTCTTTTTTGTGGAAAGGAATAAAGCAAACTGCAAATAAACAATTTTGGAGAGGTATTTCCTAATTCTGGGAGAGAAAGAAATGGCAGTTTTATTAGTCATTAACTCCTTTCATTTGCAAGTATCATAAACACAACTCCAATTGGCTTAAGCAAAAAAGAAATTTATTGGCTCACTGAAGAGTTTATGCACAGCTGGACTCAATGGTTTAAATAATAACTTCAGGGTTCTCTCTCCCTCTCCATCTCTCAGCTCTGGTTTGCTCTACTTGCCTTCATTCCCAGGCAGTCTCTTGCTTCATGTAGGCAAGAATTCAGAGGAAGAGAGTATGTCTTTCCAAGAGCTCCATCAAAAAGTTCAAGAAAGACTGTGATTAGCTAACTTAGGTCATGTGCCCATGCCTGAGCCAATCACTATACCAAGATAATGGAATACTCTGATTGGCTAGACCTTGGTTCCTTCTCTTCAGTTAGGAATATGATGGGTTTCACCACAGCCAAACTAACTGAGTAGTATAGAAGTGGGGGATGGATGACCCTCAAAGGAGCTCGACAGAGTTTTAAAATATGTGTCAATTCGAGTAGACGAAAGGTGATTTGAAGCAATAGAAAGCCCCTTTGTTACATGTAGTGACTTTCAAAGAGAAAGATTGATCCCCTTCTGTGTACCTCAGATGATTCTGATAAGACTCCAACAAGATTATGATGGCAAAAGTATTTGCTAAAATGAAGTATCATGTAAATATACATTGGACACAAATAAAAAATAAAGCTAGAAAATTCTGGGTGTTCCCAATTGTATTGCATGAGGTTTTCCTTGAGAAGTGAAAAAAAAAAAAAAACAGTGCATGTGGCTGAGGCCTACACCCCAAAGTTGGCTGGATTGAAAGCAGTTTACTTTAATTGTGCTGGAAGTTATGTATGTTGAACCCTTATCCTCAGGAAGCAGGAAAGAGTAGCAGCCACAATACTGCTGCAAGTTGGACAGAGTACGATGTCACACTATGATCTTTTCTTTCTAGGAACATTTCTATCCTGTCTGTCTTTGCTTTCCAGCTAATTAACACGCCTGTGACCTTCCTTAACAGGAGAATGTCCTACCATCCAATGTGAAGCTGCAGGAAGCACCAGCATGCAGATGGAATTGCAGTCCTGCTGAGTCCAGCTCTGGGAAGGAGAGGCCAGCGAAAGAAGCTGGGCATGGGGCCCTTCTGAGAAGTTGAGGTCTTCTGATTGGGAAATTTGTTTGGAACTAGCCAGCGGGAGGCAGTGCCCTAGCAAGGAGAATTATGCACGGGCCTGTTTTTCACCCAGTTACCCAGGGAGACCTGCTGATTGTCTCTGCCAACAACACAGAACATTTCATGCTTCTCACCGAACAGGAAAGCAAGGCTTTTGCTCACGTCCCTGCTCACACCTGCCAGCACAGGACAGGAGATGAGAGGCCCAGGGAACAGAGGCTCCAGTCAGCCCCAAACAGGGAATTCTTATGTGTATGTGGCTTATGTGTCCTGTATCAACTCCATCCCCCAACAGCCTGCCCAAGGCTGCTATCTCATATTCCCACAGTCCAGACAATTCCTTTACAGGTATTATTACAGGAAGCCCTCTTAAAATGCAAATATGGAGAGAGGATGGGTAGTTGGGCGAAAAGCTAAGAAACCCATTAAATTATTATCTCCCATTGACCCCTTATCTCCCAGTTGTGTGGGGGGATCAGAGAGCAGGATGACAGAGGGGCCAGGATGCGTGTCATAGATTCTTGGGGGAATGAGGAGTCTTGAAGATAAATTTTGCTGTCCCTGAGGCAGGCCTCCCTATGTTAAAAATTACTTAAAATGTATCACCACAGACTCTCCTCCTAGCACTTGGTCCCATCTGACCTCGTCTCTTGATTTAAATAAAGGGAAGACAACAACCTTCGTCTGTCATTTTGATGGCGGATTTTGCTAAATGCTTGTTTACATCTTAGTCCCCTGCTGGAGACTTCTGAGACTTGAGGTTCCTGGCTGGAACTGGAACTGGAACAAATCTGTAAAAACAAAACCTAAGTTTCCTTGATTTCCAGATGGTGTCTGTTAATGGTAACACTGCTGCTTCAGGGACACTCCCAAACTCATTGTCTCCTCGAAAGCCAAATGAGGCTGAGCCCAAGGACAGCTTCCCTCCACTCTGGGTTGCCTGGCTTCTTAGTGTCTGTTCTCTTTTGTTCTTGCCTAGCAAGTCTTTTGCCTGGAATGAGTGACTAGAACTGTGTTTGCTGAATATCACATCACTGCTTCCATGGTCATGACACCCCCAGTCAAAGAATTGTTGTTACCTCATGACACATGGCACTGTGCACACTTTTGAAAGTGAAGAACTGGAAATTTCTCCCTTGGGAGTGATGCCACCTGGCAATTTCCACATGGAACACGTTCCATACTCTTTGAGCTCAGAGCTTGGAGGATTTGAAATAAAAAGTCTCTCAAGTTTTTCAGGCCTGGACAAAAAAGCCATCTCCACCAGAAGCTAAGACAACTGGTCACTTCAAACAATCTGGTGTGCCACATCAGAATGCAGAGGAATTCACAGGGCTCCTGTCTCATTACAAGGGCAGCCTTTGCAGTAGATTTTTCTTCCCCCAGGGTGACAGTTAGCCAGTTATAAAATCAAGCAATGAGATGATGAGCTTTCGTAAAGGCAGGGTTTCTGCTAACTGAAAACAAAAGCGATGATGGAAGGGAAGCAAGAATCGCCATTGAGAAGGGTGCCTGGATGACAGGGGCTGTGGTGTGGAGTCTGTGCTAGGGACCTGATGGCAGTCAGACAGCTGTATGAGGGACAGCCAGCTATAGGAGAGTGGTGATGAGGCCCAGTCAACTGAGCTCTGGTCAAACTGACAAAGGTTGGATGATGTAGGGAACAGCCTCTCCTTCACCTGAGGATATTATCAGCAAGTAGTAACTGGGGAGACACCGAGGATCCTGACTGAGGTCCTCCTGGTGTAAGCATATACACCCTTCCTCCACACTCGCCTCTTCCTCCAGGTACTCAGGCAGAGGGGAAAAATAGACTCCTAGGGAGAGAAGCAGTGGGGAGGAGAGGCTGAGAGAATTGTTGGCTGCTAGAGACTGAACTCTGTGGAAATTGTGGAAGCCTTTAAAGTAGGCTAGACAGTTAGTTACTTTTTTGTCTTCTCACCAGTGGGTGAACAGTTATAGACAAAGCAAGTGAACTGCATCTTTCTGCACAGCCAGCTGTGGGGTGAGGAATTCTGTCCACTTGCTTTGGGGAAGGCAGAAGCTGCCCTGTGTCTCATCCCACCCTCTTCCTATTTCTTGCCTTGTCTCAGGTCTTCTTCTCCCATCCAGATCCTTCTGATGAATGGCTGGGATTTCACTCACAATCCACTCCTGAAGATTTGAGCTATTGGGCCTCTCAGCCTGCCCTTGCATTTGCTGGCAGTGGCATCCATGTTTGGCATTTGCTCCTTCTTTTCCTCAAAGACTCTTCCCAAATCTTCACACACACACACACACCCCAGTTGTCCTCCTTTGTTGTCTCCTAGGTCCCAAGGGGAAGGGCTGGACCTAAAACTTGGACTGCCTGGAAAGCAATGAAGGGGAATGCAGAACAGAAGGAAATTCTTGACAAGAGACAGACAGACAGAATGCAGCAGTCCACAGCAGATCTAGAATTCAAGCCAAGAAAAGACAAAATGGCCTATTGTGTTTCTAATTATCCCCTGCTAATGACCCGTGCCTCCCTGCTTCCCTCATTCCTGAGCTCTCCCTACCTACCCCGCATTTTGTCCTTTTCCTTTGTATATTTTGTTTTGAAGGGCTCTTAATTCATAAAAATAATAATAGCTAACACTTAAGGAGCACTTACTGCGTGCCGGGCTCTGCGTTCAGTACTTGTCCACTGAAGCCACAGACTATCTTCTGAGGCTGAAGAACTATTTGAGATTGAAAACTAAACTGAGGAAACTGTGGCGGGAATGTGGAAAAGCAGACAGAAGCTGCTGGGTTGGAGTATGAACAGTGCCCCCCTCTCTTCCTTCATAGCTCATTTCCAGATTTGCTTCTCCCTTTCGCTGTCAAAATCCTCCACAGTGTGGCCCACATTCAATGCCTCCTCTTACAGCTCCTCAACCACTGACTTCCGCCCCCACAATCCTGTTGAAACTGCTCTCCACCGGGTCACCATGACTTTTCCTTGGGCCTCATCCTTTCTGACTTCATGGGCAGTAAAAGCCTTATTAATTCCCCAGTCTTCTGATCATGCTGTCCCCACCTTTTTTCTCTCCTGATTCCTGTTCGCTAGGTCCTCCAAGAGTGCCACAGCAGGGCACTGTGACCACCAGGGCTCCTCTCTGATGGAGCAGCCCCTCCTACCTGCTGTCCCACCTTTGCTGTGACATGCAAATTTACCTCTCCAGCCTAGCCTCTGCCCCTAAGCTCCCAGGCGCTCTACACTATCCCACAGCTCCCCAAGCAAATGTGTCTGTCCCCCTCTCATTAGTGCCTCTTCCATAGATGTCCATTTTCCAGTATCTGTAAAGAAAATGTGAGCCCAATGTCCTGGAGTCATTTTCCACTCCTCTCTCAGTCTTCCCTGGACACACCCAGACTCCAAATTCTGCTGCCTCCCCATGCCTCTCAAAGTGGCCGCTCCTTACCTCCCCACTGCTTTCTCCCAGCCCTTACTGCCTCCTCACTCATGTCAAAGCCTCTAACTCCACTTCAATGTTTTCCTAAAATGCTTAATTGAAAGCATTTTTGTTATCAACATTTCTAGAATATTCTTTGATCTGGACATTCCGCTTTTAGAAATTATCCTAAGGATATAGAGCTATATGTAGATCAAAGATCTTGAACAACTTAAATGGACAATACTTGGGTATCAGTTACTACATCATGGTGTGTCCACTACAAAGAACATGGTATGTCCCTTAAAAATCATGCTTCAGAAAGGGTATTTCATGATATGCAGAATGTACACTATATAGAAGAAGGGAGGGGCCAAGCACTGGTTGATCAAGGCATCTTGCTACTCAGGAGACAGAGATCAGGAGGATGGCAGTTTGGAAGCCAGCCCTACACAAATAATTCTCGAGATCCTATCTCAAAAAAACCCATCACAGAAAAGGACTGGTCAGTGGCTCGAAGTGTAGGCTCTGAGTTCAAACCCCAGTAACACACACACACACACACACACACACACACACACAAATAATAATAATAAAAGAAAGGAGAAATGAACAGGCAGTGAATTTTTAGGGCAGTAGATACATTCCATATGGCGATGTCGTTATACAGTTGTCCACACCTATGAGATGTACTCACTGCAGAGTGAACCCTCGCATAAACTACAGACTTTGGGTAATTATGATGTGTCAGTGTAGGTTCATGAGTTGGAACAAGCATCCCACTGTGGGAGATGTTAATAATGGGGGCAGCTGTGCATATGTGGAGGCAGAGGGCTTAGGAAAATCTCTGTACCTTCATTCAGTTTTGTTGCAAACCTGCGACTATTCTTTTTTTAAAAGTCTTAAAACAAGAAGAAGGCTTTGCCTAGACCAAAAAAGAAAAAAAAAGATGAAGAAAAAGAAAACAAAGCCAGCCAGCCAGTTACAAATGGGAATGTCCCCCATGGTCCCTATCTCAATCCATGTTCTTCCTGGCTCATTCATCCCAGCGTGTCCTGTCCTTTCAGTTTTATTAAGCTCTTTCCTTCCCTGGGACCTTTATACATGTCAGGAAAAACTGTGACAGGCTTTGAAATAGAGGAAACGTGGATGGATATCCTGGCTAGCTGACCCATCCTGGTTATATCCACCTTTCACCTCTTCTGAGCTGGTTTTCAACTCTGTAAGTTGCAGACAACTGAGAGTAATGCAAATGGTGCTGCTCTGTTCAGTAGAGGGACAGTTTGGCATCTAGTTATATATTCATTTTAGTTTCCTGGTGGAGCTAAATAAGTATGGAGTTTTTTGTTTGTTTTTTGAGACAAGATCTCTCTATGTAGCTGAGGCTGGCCTCAAACTTCCTTTTGCCCAGGTTGGCCTCGAACTTGATATCTCCTTGCCTCAGACTTTCAGGTAGTGAGATTATAGGAGTGTACAACATGCCTGGCAAATGTGGTATTCTACATTCTCTTTTGAGGACTTGGGGCAAGGCTCCTGTGTTTAGGGCACTTGCCTAGCAAGCTTGAGGTCCTGACTTCAATTCTTAGTACCCCCCTCCCAAAAAAAAAAAAAAAACTTTTGAGAAAGAGAGAGAGAAAGTGTGTGTGTTAAATACCAGTAGGAGATATTGTGTAACTGAGTGCCATAACTTTATGTTCAGGCTTGACCTCACGGAGGGCCAAAGATGGTTACGTGTCTTTTGTGATGCTCTCAGCCTTGCTTGTTTGTAAGTCTTATGAGTTGAGCTAAAATGCAACTCCACAGAAGGCCAGACCCTAGCTTGGCTTCTCTAATGTGGCCCATTGTGCTGAATACAACCCAGATACACGGCAGAGTTTCTGGCTGAAAGATTTGCTTACTGTCCAGAGTCCATTGGGAGCACTTAGCTTATCTGGGGACAGGAAATTTTACTGAGAGGCACTCCCTCTTCCAGCAGGGTGTATCCTTTCTTGCCACTTAGGCATTCAAGTTGTCCAAAATGATATTTTATAATTGTTGGATTCCTGCTGGGACTGCTTACAATGAAGATGTGGAGGCTGAGAAACCAAGATGCTTATGCTAGGCAGGAGTTTGTGCAGAGGGAGAGCAGCAATGGCTCCTTCTTGTAAGTGCGGTTGTTACAGGAGCCCAGAGTTCTGAGGGCAAGACAGTTTCTAGAAGGTGGGCCTTGACTTAAAGAGATGCTGGAGGCCAGCTGGCTTTGCACTCCTGGTCAGCATCCCTAACTCTTCAATCTGGTCCCAGGAATGCCAGCTTTTGGAAAACAATTTCTTTAAGATCCATCTCTAGTTAAGGAACATCAATGTCAAGGTCAGAGTTCTACCCATCAGGCTGTTGTTTGCACCATGTGTTTTCTCCCAGGCCTCCTTGAAAATGCTCCCCACTTCCACAGCCCAACTTCTGCTACAGAGACACGACCCGGCCTGGCCACTTCCCTTGTGTAGGCTCCCAAAGTAAGATGGGCCAGAGGAACTGGGATTGGAGACAGACTTACTTTCTAACCATAGTCTTCTAGTTGTTGTACACCCTGCCTTAAAAACTGGCAAAAAAATACGGCTGCTTGCTCTTCTGAGCTCAAACTACTTTGCCACCCTCTATGTCTTTTTTTTCCCCTTTGGAATTTCCCAGGCTGCACAATTCTTATCAAATGAGACTCTTTCTTTCTCTGTTTTAGAAGGCATCCCTTCTCTTTCAGTGTCAAAGAAGTTACTGTTTCTCTCTCTCGCTCTCTCTCCTGGGTTGAATCCAGGACCTAGAATATGCTAAGCATACACTCTGCTACTGAGTTTCACCCCTAGCCCCAGTTGCCCAGATTTTCTGGGCTGCTGATTTCAGGAGACTCCTGGGCAGGATAAACAGAGTCTAAACCACTGTGCCAGCAATTCCTAGTCTGGAGAAGCAGTGCTGGGTCAGGAGACGCTGGCACACAAGCCATAGGCACTGGGTGGTGGCTGAGAAGGACAGTAGGATCCCGAGAAGCTGGCACCGAGGCACAGCGGGAATCTCAGTGCTTAGGATGTCCCAAGCCCACTGGGATGTCTCTGAATGTGACAGTCTGGAGCACAACAGGAGCAGCCAAGTGTGGGGCTGGAATGCCAGACGACTCCGGGACAGTGTAGAAGATTGTCATGTGCATTCTGTGACTTGGCTGTGATGACTTCCACACATGCATGTGGGCCACATTGTTCTGCCTCTCCTGGCAGATCTTTGGCTCTCTGAGTGGCCTGGCACTGACACCCCTCGCTGGCAGCTCTGCCTCGAGGTGAATGCAGCCCAGCTCCCCCTAGATGCCTGAAGAGCTGGGATTTAAGTCATCCTAAGAGCCTAATTGACTAATCACTTTTATTCCTCCTTTGCTGTCGACTTCCTGTTTACTGTTCCTTCCTGTACAAAGCCATTTGCAGCCACACGATGTTTCAAGATTTTCTTCATTCAGGGCCAGCCAAGAAACAAAACTGAAGTCTGCTGGGAAAACAAGGAGCAATGGCTCTGGAGTGCTCCGGCTCTGGAGAACGTCTGGCCCCGGTGCGGGGGCGGCTGCCACAGCTCTGCCCTGCCCTGTGATGATTGCCAGTTGTTAAGCCTGTCTGGTGGAGGGGAAGTCAGTGGAGAAAACAACAATAAAAGGGAGATAAATGGCTCCCTGAGACTGAGCACTGAACAGACCAGGAGAAAAAAATCTCCTGCACTCGTTTAGAGTTCATAGCCAGGAGGATAAACACCACTTAATTTGCACACGATTACCATTTGGACATGATAAAAAAAATTAAATGTCACTGGAAGAAAAGTTTGCACAGACATCGCGAGATCTGTGCTGGAACATTTGAGAATTCCTTTTCAGCTGGTCTCTGGGAGCACAATTCACATCTAGACCCCAGGACCTCTCTCCCATGGGCAGTTTTTCCTTGCATTTTGTACATCACTTGAGGCAGTGGTTCTCTAAGCATGGCAGTTTCACCTTTTGTCACCCCAGCAAAATTGGTGATATGTATAGACACTTTTGGTTGCCATAACTGAAGGCATGACAGTTAGCATCACTGGCAATGAGCGTGTAGAGGTCAAGGATGCTACTACAGTGCACAGCACAGCACCATTCCCCACAAACACAGAATTTTTCCCATCCAAACATCAATTGTGCTGAGAGTGAGAAAGAAAATAATTAAGCGTCTGAAGTCAGATAGACTGCCTTCATCTACTGCCTTCATCTGCAGGCATCTGAAGACTTCTTACCTGAAGAGGTCTTCAGGTAAAGTCAGGAGGTTCATGCAAGAGACTTTTCAGAAACACACCAAACTAATAACACCAATGGAACTGGCATTCCAGTTACAGTTTGGTCAGAATGTCTCCAGAATCTTCTGAATTCTAGGCAAAGACACCAGCCCCATCAGTCCCAGCAGTGGCCCAAATGGTCAGATGCCTATGTGTGTGCAGCCTGCGCCCTCTAGGGGAGAAAATGGGTAGGCTGCCCACCAGGACTTCTTCAAGGCTATAGGCTCAGCCCTCAAGGCCCCTTCTGCACTCTAGTGGTGTAGAAGACAGAACTAAGTTTTAGGGTTAGGAGACCATTCCTACATTTCACATTCCAGCTCTACCACTTCTCCTAGTGGCCAGCCTCGCTCCTCTCTTCACCCCAGTCCTGCCTGCTGTACTCTACGGGCTGTGGGACTCTCTTGCCTTGGTAGATGGGCAGGCACTGCGTGAGCACAAAAGCAACACATAAACAAATACACATTGCTGTCCTCTCTGGAATTTTACACTTAGAGATGTTCAATTATTAGCAAATAGCATGGAGCCTATGGACACGGCAAAGTCTGTGGTGGGCAGAGAGCATGACAGACAATCCACACAAAACCTATCATGTCATTTCTGCTAGCATTAGTTGCTGTGAAGAAAAACATATAAACCAATGAGATACATACAGAGTGGTGGGAGGTGGGGAGGTGGGTGCCATGTATTCAGGGTAGACACGGAAGGCCTTTCAATGAGGCGGTCCCAAGTGAGACATAAAAGGAAGTGACCTTACTGGCCAAGGCAATAGGAGTCACTGCCCTGGGCACTCTTGTTACTTAAAACTGTTGAGACTCCAGGCAAATCCTTCTCTACCACATAGTCCAAATGCTGTCAAGGTTGAGAGCTGTGGCACAACCAAGTTACAGACAGACAAATAAGGCCTAGGTTGGCTAAAGTGCTTATGCATGAGGAAGGCGAATTAATTCATTTGTTCAACCATTCTTCTCGGGCAGCATTGATGCACAAAGAAGAATTGTTTCCCAGAGCTTTGAGCATTCTTTTTTCCTTCTTTCTTTCTCTTCTTTGTGTTCTGGAGATGCTTATGGATTAGAGTGGTATTTGAAAAATGTGCACATGGTATATGAGGAACATTTTGCAATGTTAAATAACTCACATTTCTCTTAAGTGTGTATGCATGTTGGGTTAACTGAAAGATGCTTGAAGCATACCAATTCTTTGCCTTGACAACCAGATGGACACTGAACCCTCCAATAAGAATACTGAAGGATCTGGAGGCACGGAGTAGGAGAGCATGGTTATCATGCATGAGACCCTTGGTTCAATTCCCAGCGCCAATAAATCAATTAATACACAGATAATCTAATTAATTAAAAGAGATACTTAATATAACTTAGCTAAATTTTCCAAAAAAGTTTTTCATATTTATTTAAATAATTCTAATAAAAATTTCAGATTCACCAATGTAAATATACATTTGTCTAACTATAAATAATTTTAAATACTTGAGGCAAATAACTTCTTTGAGAACATACATGAAAACCATTTTATTTTTAACTTATATATATGTTCAGTTATATTTGTAAGGATAATGTATTTAAATTTTGTATACTTTGAGGACAATAACATTAAAAGAATCTTTTCTTTCATTTATCTTAATAGAATACAAATAATTTGAGAGTGTATTAGTAATTTCACTTAAATGAAAGCAAAAAAGCAAGCTCTGTGGGATAAACATGTTATGAATAACGTATGTCTGTATTTTATTACTGTTCAAATGTCGCTAACAAAAAAAGGCAGAGCACTCAAATATGCATAATAATAATTAAATTCAATTGTCCTTTCTTTTTTGCTAATTTATAGTCATAAAAACCATACACTTGATGCATATTTTTCAATTGAGCTATTACAATGGATTTGTCACGGTAGGAGAAGAACATATTTTATGTAAGAGTTTTCAATGTGATTTATAAGTTAACTACTTGGAGATATGGCACATGTGGCCTCATTTGTACTCTTGTCCTGGGTCCTTGCTAATGTTAGGGGTGACTCTATATGGAGATCCAGGGGAAGAGGCAAAAACACATCAAAGGCCCTGCAATAGCTAGGCACAGAGTATGTTTGGGGGACAGAAAGGCTGGAGTAGCAAGGACCTGTCGGGTGAGGCTGGGGAGGTGAGGAGTTGGATCTTCCAGTACTAGCAATGAGAAGTCATTGAGCTTACACTGGAGAAGATGGTTCTGGCTCTGTATGGAGAATGACACCTAGGGGAACAAGAGCAGAGGTGAGGGCCTGATTAGAGGCTGCTGCATTCTTCCTGATGAGTTTGGCAGTGGGGGTTGGTGACATGTAGTCACACTGGAATATATTTGAAGGAAAAGACAACAGAATTTACTGACGGATTGAGTGTTAGTGATGGGGAAAGGAGAGAACGATTTCTAGGTCATTGGTTTGTGCAGCTGAGTGAATGATAGAGGGAAGTCTGGAGAGAGGACAAGGGAAGTACAAAATGGCTTGAACAGTCATCCCTCAGCATCATGGGGAATGGGCTCCAGGACTCCCCCTCCAGATACCCAAACGTGTAGATGCTCCAGTCCTTTTATAAAATGGGTGGTGTTTGCATTTAATCTATTCCCATCCTCCCATGTGCTTTCATTCGCTTCTAGATGACTTATAATACCTAATACAATGGAAATGCTATGTAAGTTATTGTTAAGGAAATAATAACACAAAGTGTGTCAGCGATGGGTAGAGTTTTTGAATATTTTCTATCCACGGTTGGTTGTGTCCACAGTTATGGAACAATGAACATGAGGTCCGACTGTATTTGGGAAAGAGTTCTGCTTTTGTAGGTGTGTGTGTTGCTGATAATGCCTGAAGAAGAAAGGCAGAAGGTAAGAGAAATTTTCCCATGGTGCCTTCCTGCACCCTATCAGCAGCTTACAGATCTTGCTGGAGCTTATCACCCATTTGCCAGTCAGAGCTGGTTCTTGCTGCAAGGTTGTCACCAAATAACTGAAGTCTTACAGTTAAGCTCCACCCTAGCCTTGAAATTCTATGAGTGTAAAGTAGCAAAATGGGACCCAGAGGAATTTGAATTTTCAAGATTTCTTCAAGGCAGAAGAGGTGTTTGCTGTGACAGTCTTCTAGCTGGCCACACATACTGCTGGCATCGTTATATGGCTACCCTGTCACGCTGTAAGTGTGCCTTTGTGCACGCACGAGGACACATTCACATGCATGTCCTATTTTGGCACTAGTGAGTTTGGTTAGATTCCATCAGGGTCAATTCACAGCTCTATGCACTCAAAGTAAAGTTTCAGGGACTGGAGGCATGGCTCAAGCAGAAGAGCACCTGCCTGGCAAGTGTGAACTCCTGAGTTCAAACCCTAGTACCACCAAAATAATAATAATAATAATAATAATAACAGAGTAAAAGGATAAGAGGGAAAGTCAGAGATTAGCTGCTCTGATTCTTTGTTGTCTGATAAGAAAAGTGGGGGTTAATCTGAATTGTGACCATCAACGATCACACAGCTGGCTGTGATAGTCATGGGGGAGAGCCTGGGTTTTGGAACTTCCAGTTCAGTGCACTTCTCACAAGTGGAGCCACTGCTCCAGGGATGAAGTAATAGGTCAAACAGGGTGAGAACCTGACACAGAACTGGGTCTCAGATTTCTTCTTGAGTGGATGCAGATTTATGTTGTTTTCTGTCAGGTAGTCTCTTACCATACCTCCCAAGAGCTCAAAGGTTTTTCATAGATGTAATCATATCCATCTCTACCATCATTTATTCAGTCAGCCAGCCTTCATCGGATGCTTACTTTGCGGTAAGCCCTGTGGTGCTAAGGATTAAAGGGGAGGCTCAAGGTGTGCTCACACTGGGTAGGTGAGGTGGAGATGCTGACAGTGACAATTCCAATGCAGTGTGTTTGCTGCTGGGATGGAGGTGTGATAAGGCCATGTAGGTGACTCGGCATGGTCAGGAAAGGAAAGGTGGGTAAGGCATCCAGGCTGAACAGACAGACTAAGGGAATTAAGCATGCCAGAGGAAGCTGGGGGAAAGGCGGTTTCAAGAAAAAGGAACAGTGCAAAGAGGAATAAGACAGGCAGGACCCTGCACATTTAAAGAGTGGTAAGAACCAGACACTGGTGCCTCACACCTGTAATCCTAGCTACCTAGGAGACAGAGATCAGGAGGATCAAGGTTCGAAGTTCTGAGAGACCCTCTCTTGAAAGAAAACATCAATAAAAAGGGCTGGTGGAGTGGCTCAAGGTGTAGGCCCTGAGTTCAAACCCCAGTACTGCAAAAGGTAACATAACACAGTAAACATTTAGTGTCTCAAACGTCCAGCTGGCAGGGAGGTTTGTTTCAAATACACAGTCCTTTTTTGCAGTGAAAAGGGCTAGTCACACCTCGTAGGCTAGTACAGAACTTCAGGTCAGGTCCCGCTGCCGAGTGACTGAGTTTAAAATGCTTCCAGTTTTCAGGGTGTGGGAGTTTGGAAATATGGATGCCTTAAATCAAGTCTACAGACATGAAGTTATGTGCCCAAGGTCACTACCAAAGAGTAGCCCAGGTTAGGACATGGTTAAGTCAGACCCCAAAGCCCATGGTCCTACTGCATAATTCTGGACTATTTGCCTGTCCCCTGACACAGAAAGGAGGACATAGCTGTACAGTCTGGGCTAAACAGCATTAAGTAGTGAGCAGTAAAAGTTGTTTTATGTTTTGTTTTTCTGGAATAGCAATGCCTCCATCTACTGGCCATACATGAGAATGACATCTGGCCCCCACCAATAAACGTGTTGACTGTCCTGGTGAGGGACTCCTGACAGCAGCTGAATTCCTTTCTGCAACTGTGCAAATGACAATTGGGGGCCAGGAAGTGACTACTTAAGTTGCTTTTACACAATGCATGCTTCAGAATATTAATAAAACTGACAGCAATCATAATTTTACCCTCTTGTCAGAAATTCTACAGGAACAGCGCCTGTCTCACCCCTTATAGTACCTTGGGAACATTCCTCCAAATATGCCCTCTCCGGTTTCAAACCTCCCAGTATGTCCCCCACCACAGTGTCCTCACTGCTGTATCTGCTGCTGCACAGCAGCAGCACACAGTCCCCACCCTTGTCCGGTCCTTGTTCCTACCTGTGTTTCCTAACGCAGCATCCCGAGTTACCTCCCAGATATCTTTGTTTGCTGCCTTCCCCTGCCAGACTCAGCTCCTGCACCTGGCAGGGTACCTGGAATAAATAAAGTAAGGATCTGCTTTTTTTTTTTTTCACTACTGGAGTTTGAACTCAGAGTCTACACCTTGAGCCACTCCAACAACCCTTTTTTTTTCCGTGATGGGTTTTTTTCTCATGAGCAATTTGCCCAGGTTGGCTTCGAACTGTGCTCCTTCTGATCTCTGCCTCCTGGGTAGCTAGGATTACAGAAGTTAACCACTGGCCCCCAGCAAGTCTGCCCATTTTTGACACATAAAAATTAAAGGGGATTTATTTAATTTGCTTAAGACAATAAGAATTTATTCATTAAATTCACCTGTAACCATCATGGTCGGACCTCTAAATCTTAGTGCAATGATACATCTGCCATCCTTTTTTGAATGTGTGTTTTAGTAGAAGACAGAATGGAGACAGCTTAGGGATACTTATTTCCCCAGAAAGGGAGATATTCAAAGAATGTGGGAGTCACAATGTGCCAAATAATTTGTCCTCAGAGATGATTCTTCCCTTCAATCTCCCACATCAGCTTTTCTTTTTCTCAGATAGTGTCTTGACTTTTTCAAAATAAGTCCTCAAAATGAATTAGCCAAGGAAACTTCACACCATATGTGGAATGTGGCACTTTGGAAGTTGGAGGGGTTACAAAATAAACACATGTAGTTATTTTCTTGGCTATGTTTGTTTGTTTGTTTGAGACAGAGTCTCACTTTATATTCCAGGCCAGCATTTAACACTTGATCCTCCTACCTCCAGCTTCAAGTGCTGGGACTACAGGCAGGCACTATCCCATCTGGCCGTTTTTAGGGTTCTTTTGTTGCTTGATACGCTTGCTAGGCAGGCTCTCTATCACTTGAGCCACTCTGCCAACCCCAACATGGTTTGGTTTTGTTTGGGGGTGTTGGGGACAGTTCCCAGGGCCTCTGTGTTTAGTTCTGTGACAGCCTTATTTAGATGTAATTCACATACCAGAAATTCACCCACTTAGACTGAGCGGTTCAAAGTAGGCTCAGAAAATTGTGTAACCATTGTCACAATCAATTTGAGAACAGTTTTATCATCCTGAAAGAAATCTTAGAGCCTCAAACTCCCAACTCCTCCTCACCCCCAGCCCCTGACAACCACAAATCTATTCCACTCTATAGATTTGCCCACATGTTCTGTGAACCCAGTCACACCGTATGTGGTCTTTTATGACTGCCTTTTTCACTTAGCGT
The DNA here is from genome assembly GCF_047511655.1 of Castor canadensis. Classification (NCBI taxonomy): domain Eukaryota; kingdom Metazoa; phylum Chordata; class Mammalia; order Rodentia; family Castoridae; genus Castor; species Castor canadensis. The sequence continues at coordinate 58,070,541 of NC_133399.1, read as the reverse complement.
AGTGAGTTCAGGGTTCACCTGTGACAAAGCACGGAGCAGAACCTCGTTCTTCTTATGACTGAATACTATTCCATTAGATGAATACAACACATTTTGATTATTCATTCATCATTTGATGAACATTTGGGTTGTTTTCCCCGTAGCTATCATGCACAATGCTGCTACAAGCATTTGCACACAGGCTTTTGTGTGGACAACTGTTTTAGTTTCTCTTGGGTATACGCTGGGCATGGAACTGTTGGGTTAAAATGACACAGGTGTGTTTATTTCTCTCCCTACTGATTACAAATGTCCCTTGGGTATCTATTCATCTCCTGCTCCAATGTACACACATCGGTGCTCATTAAATATTTATGAGCTGGAATGAATGAGTGGAATTTGTAATTCTAACCCAGAACATCATAAGGAGTTGCAGAACTGAACAGGCACCATGAACACCATGAAACTTTAAAACAAAAACGTGACTGAGATTATAAACAATTTCCACACTGACGAGTACTTCTCGGAACCCCAGACTCTATTCTGTAGAATGAGAGCAATAAAATTTTACAGAGTTGTGTTCAAAACTGTCTCTATCTGTCCGCGGTGCCGAGGGCTCACACCTATCATCCCAGCTACTTGGGAGGCTAAGATTGGGAGGATCACAGTTCTAGGCCAGCCCAAGCAAAGAGTTTGTAAGATCCCATCTCCAAAATAATCAGAGTAAAATGTGCTGGAGGTGTGGCTCAAGTGGTAAAGCATCTGCTTTGCAAGCATGAAGCCCTGAGTTCAAACCCCAGTCCCACCAAAAAAAAGAAAAAAAGGAGTGTATTTTGGACAGAGGAATGGCTTAAGTAGTAGAGCAGCTGCCTAGCAAGCATGAGGCCCTGAGTTCAATTCCAGGACCACCAAAAAAAACATTGTTTCTATCTGAGAAGGCTTCAAACAAAACTGGCACAGGGCCACAATGCACCCCCACCCAGCACAATAATAGGAAACAAAAAAAAAAAAACCTGGCACACATAGTAGGCACTTAACCAATGCTATACAACCCGTTAAATTTAGTGTGGTCCCTTAGCCACAAACCAACACAAGATTTGGCCTTGTATAAAGTACTGTTTAGCTTTTTTCTTTTGAGACAGGGTCTCACTGTATAGCCCAGACTGGTCTTGAACTCTCACTCCTTCTGCCTCAGTTTCCCAAGTGTGTATTGTTTAGCTTTGACCTTGAAAATCCTGAGTTTTCATCTCAACTTCAACTGTCTTTTGCTGTCCAATATGAAATCATTATACCTGAGTCTATATTCATGATATGAAAGCAACTAGTTTAACAACTGAACAGAGGTGACCAGTATGGTAAATCTTGCTCTCAGGATGGGAACTGGAAGTGCCACCCTACCAATGTGGCTTGGCAACGTCCCCACATCCCGTCTCCCTGGGGGACCACACCACTGAGCTCCATACTCTTCAAGTCTGTGATTTTTGCCCTTAAATTGAGACAGAATCAATTTTCCTTTGTTTTTTACTTTTAATTAATTAATTTTGGGTGCCGGGGATTGAACTCAGGGCCTTAGACATGCTAAGCACACACTCAACCACCCAATTGCACCCATAGCCCCAGAATCAATCTTTTCAGAATTTGACTTGCCTGTTGTTTAAACATCACACAGATTCAGTCTATCATCTATTTCTTTTCAGAGTGTGGCTCTTGAGATCATTTGTGGACAAAAACCAAATGAAACAAAACTCAAACTAGAACAGAAAAATATCACCTAGGTGATAAAGATAATATGTAATTGTACACCAACTAAACTGTCTAGAAATGGCTGGTCTGAGTCTAGCAATGTGTTCTGGGTAATTTCTACAAACGAAGGCTCCTTCTAAGACATTTGAAGGTTTCTAACCTCACAGAATGACAAGTTCTGCATTATGTCCCTCACAGGGCCTGATCTCACAGAAGATGACAGAATAGTAGTTACTAGAGGCTGGGTGGAGTAGTGGGAAGGGTGGGGGTGAGGAGAGGCTGAGCAGTGGGCAATGAGTTATGATTAATATGTACAACTTTTATGATTTTATGTATCATTTAAAAATAAATTTAAGCCAGTGACTCATGCCTGTAATCCTAGATCTCAGGAGGCAGAGATCAGGAGGATCGTGGTTTGAAGCCAGCCTAGGCAAATAGTTCTCGAGACCCAATCTAAAAAAAAAAAATCACAAGAAAGGGCTGGTGGAGTGGCTCAAAGTGTAGACCCTGAATTCAAATCCCAGTACCACAAAAAATAAACAAATAAGAATAAATTTAATAAAAATTTCTTTCTAAAGAAACTTTCTAACCTGGTGAATTGCCCAATTTTTTTCTCCCATTTTGCTGATACTATTTATTATTTGCCTTCTCTTAATACACAGAACAGAGAAGCAGAGCTGTTCTCATTTCCTGTCTGTAAACAAATCCCCAGTTAGCACTATGAGAACTACCAAGTTTTATTGCAAGGGTCAAGTTTCCTAACGGTTCCCAATTTGTGGAGGCATTTGACAATTCGCAGACATGCACCCTCGGAGATTACCAACTGAATCTTATGGTGCACTTCCAGTCCCCCCTCTGCCGGGGGGAGAAAAGGGGGGCAGACATATAACTTGGACCTCATTGGGAAAGGTAGCTGGTTACTGTAATCCTGTAGCAGTGTTATTATTGTTGCCCTTTTTCTTTTTGGTGGGATTGGGGTTTGAACCAGGGCTTCATGCTTTCGAAGTGAACACTCTACCACTTGATCCACACCTCCAGCCTGTTATTTTGGAGATGGGGTCTTGCAAACTGCTTGCCTGGGCTGCTCTTCAACCTCAGTTTTCCCAATTTCAGCCTCCCAGGTAGCTAGGATTATAGTATTGTCATTTTTGAGAGAGAGAGAGAGAGAGAGAGAGAGAGAGAGAGATGGGTGTGTATGTTTCTTAGAATCCTGAGGATCAGTCAGGGAAGGAAAAAAAAAAAAAAAAAAGAAAGAAACCATCAAAAATGTTCCCAGTACAAAAGTTGGCAAAACAAATAGCTCTCTTTTTTTAAACTGAACTTTGCAGCATGAGAAATTCTCTCACAGGGAGAGAGTGTTCCTGAGCCAAGTTTAGGCAAAGGCAAATGTTTCCAGCATGTCAGGAACGAAGCTGACGTTCCATTAAGAAGGAAAAAAAAGAAAGAAAGAAAACAGTTCTGGAGGGCAGAGTGAGGGAAGCAGTGGAAGTTAGAGGGAGCTTTAAATTCCAGGCAGGCATTGCAGGGAGCCCTAGACCTAGGAGCGCCCCCCCCCGCCCCCCCCCCGTCCCCTCCCCAGAGGACATTTCTTGCTCTGCCCCTAGAAGCGCAAGCCAGAAGTTACAACACTTCCTTTTCCCTCTCCCCAAGTGGGAGCCAGCGTGGGGGAGACCCTCCCCTGCCTTCCCCTCCTCTTCCTTCCACCCACAACTCCCTGACTGCACGCCTTCCAGGGAATGAGGAATCCGCGGTGGCAGGTGCCGCAAAGGGACAAGGAGAACCCCGGGGACGCCACAGAAGAGGTAGGACACGGGTGCTGGGCATTCTTGTGCTCACTGCACATTCATCAAACCAAACTGGTCCTTCAAGCACTGGACTGGGGTGCTTTCTTGCCCATGGGGGTGTGTGGTCCTGGGTGGAGGAAGGGGAGTCCGGATGGAAAGCCCCCACCCCCCCTTAAACTTCGGCTGTAAGTCACGAGTCCTGGAAGCATTCTCTTTGGTGTGGGAAGTATTAATGGCAGGATTCTGGGAAGCAGATCTGATGAATGGCCCAATTTTTCTGTTTCTTATTCTGCAGCTAAAGAGTACTCAGAAATTTATAAAACAGTCATAAGTGCTGTGTTTCCAATGGCCCTTTTCTGAATTCCTATGGCCGTTTCTATCTGTTGCGCCTATTTTGTGCCTTTGCCCCATCTTGCCTTGCCACTGGTCTCTGGCAGGCTGACTAAGTGAGGGGGAATTGAATGAAAGTCAGTCCTTACTACTGGTGAGGCAGCAAGTAACTCTTCTGAGCATTTGCCCCATGTCAGGTGCCATTCTAAAGGTGTGAGATATTATCATCATTCCCATTTTACAGGTGAGGACATTGAGGCTGGAGACACACTAAGTAAGTAGCAGAGGAGGGATCTGAATGGAGGCAGCCTGGAGTTCATGCTGCTGGGCTCAGAAACTATGAAGACTGTTTCCAGATCTCAGCCTCCCAAGTAGCTAGGATTATAGGCTTGAGCCATTGCACCCAGCTAAGACTGGGGTTTGAACTTGGGTTTCAGCTTTGTCTAACTGGATGACTTTGGACCACTAATTACTCTGTGTCTCAGTTTCCTCATCTATAGAATTGGCTAATAATAACTCCAAACTCATGGAGGTGAACAATGAGAGTGTGCTCTCCCAGTTGTGGTCGTGTGCACTCTAACTGGAGGAATCCCTTCCTACGGAGAGGCCTCCCAGTTCTGTTGAAAGTGACAACAGTGCCTGGCTTTTTGGGCTGGTGTCAAGACTTGAACTCAGGGCCTCATGCTTGCTAGGCAGGCACTCTACCATTTGAGCCATGCCCCAGCCCTTTTTGCTTTATTTTTCTTTGTTTTGCTTTCAGTTATTTTATTTTTCAGTTATATTTAAGGTCTCATGCTCTTTGCCCAGGGCCAGTCTGGAAGCAGATCCTCCTACCTATGCCTCCTCCCTGTAGCTGGGATTATAGGCCTCTACAACCATGCCTGGCTTGTTAGGATTTGGACCTTCTATAAAGGACATTAGTGTTCGCTTGCCATCTAGAAAGGGAGAGTTATGTACATTTGGGCCTGTTAGAAAATGTTTCTCAACTGTGGTTCTTTGCAAGGGATGCTGGGAGGAGTTCAACCTTGGAGGCTTCAGGTGTTCTAAGCACCTGCTCTTTTTACTTCCAATCAACTACTCCATTCTTACTTGACTTGTAGGTTGAAGTTCCCAGTTGAAAGAACATTTTTAAAACAGTTTGCAGAACTGCTGACCTGAGAGACAAGCAGTGCTTTGCCTAGACTGAAAATGACTGCTTATGACCAGGGCTGACTGGCGGAGGAGCTGCTCCCTTACAAGGCTCTCCCTTGGTCCTCCTATTGCCTCCTCTACCCAACAACTGCCCCATGGAGCCCATTGGAGGCAGCTTGCCAGCCAGGCTCAGGGAATCAGCTCTTCTATCTCAGGCAGCCTGGGACATACAAAGGGTAGTAGCCTGCAGAGTTTATGTAACAACCTGGCCCTTCTAGATCCTGCTCCCACTCTATGATCAGTGATTATAATAGCTCATTATTGGTCTCCTCCAATGATAACTACTTAGTTACGAGCCAGGTTTGTGTTGAGCATATTACACAGATTAGAGCACATAACCCTCAGAAAAGGAGCTGGCACCAGTGGCTCATGCCTGTAATCCTAGCTACTCAGGAGGCAGAGATCAGGAGGATCACAGTTCGAAGCCAGCCTGGACAAATAGCTCGCAAGACCCTACCCCAAAAATACCCATCACAAAAACGGCTGGCGGAGTGGCTCAAGGTGAAAGCCCTGAGTTCAAACTTCAGTACTGAAAAAAAAAATCCTCACAAAAGCCCAGGCATGATCCCATCTTTGCTGATGAAGAATCTATAGGAATTGACCTCAATGACGGGCCCAAGAGCACCCTGCTAATTAGCAGTAATGACAGGATGGGAGCCCCGTCCCCCTGAGTGTAAACCACACGGCCTTGAACACTTTTGCAGCCCCATATGGCAGAGGTAGAAGGACATTGTTGTGGTGGCAGTTCTTTTGTGTTTTGGCAAAGGATGCCTCGAGAATGGATGGGGAAGAACAAATGTCACAGGGCCAGGACAGAAGGTTCTGTGAAATGAAGAGTGCTCGTCTAAGTAAGTGAGTTAGGACTTCCATCCATTCTATATCCCTGAAACTTCAGCTTTGAAATGGTGTCATTTTGTTGCTTTGCTGAGCCAGGCAAGTGCTCACCACGAGCTACATCCCCAGCCTAAGATACTCAGTTTAATGAGACAGCTGGGTCTGCAGCAAGACAGCCTGTTTGCATCCTGGCTCTGCCACACGCTAACCAGGTCATCTTGGGCACATTATGTAACAAAAAGATTGTGCTTGGGTTTTTTTCAATGAGTAAATGCCATTGTCTGAGTCCATGGAAGGATGACTTTAGAATTTCAAGCTGATATATAAAAATTTAAGAACTAAATACAGCTTTTTTTTTTTTTTTTGCACCACCGGGCCTTGAACTCAGGGTCTTCACCATGAGCCTCTCTGCCAGCCCTTTTTGTGATGGGTATTTTCAAGATGGGGTCTCTCAAACTGTTTACCTGGGCTGGCTTTGAACCATGATCCTCCTGAGCTCTGCCTCCTGAGTAGCTAGGATTACAGGCGTGGGCCACTGCACTTGGCTAAATGCAGATTTTCTTTTTTTTTTTTTTAAAACAAACAAACAGTAAGGTGGTCTTGAGTTACAAAAGAATTTTGTGGTTTTTTTTCAAAGAAGAAATTTTTGGATTAAATTTATAATGATGTAGGTTGGGGATGGAGCTCCATGGTAGAGAGCTTGCCTAGCATGTGTAAAGTTCTGGGTTCAATACCCAGTACACCCCCCACCACTCCAAAATTATAATGATCTTGAAACTAGCATGCCAGCTTTTACTGGAAATACAAGTAAGTGAGAAATAAATTCAGGATGGACATTTACTGAGCCAGGTCTTATGGGAAGTGCTCCCTATTGGTGATCTCATTCGGTTAATCCTCATGACTGCCTATCAGGTTATTGCTAATTTTCCCGTTTGCAAATGAGGATGGCAAGGTTCAGAGAAGGAAATAATGTACACAAAGACACACAGCTGGTAAGTGCAGGGGTTGCGATTCTGTCTCACGCGGAGATGGGTGCTTCAACCCAACATTATAGTTCTACTAACCCTAATCCTGCCCAGTTACAGGCGTTCTGTCAGTCTGGGGAGTGCTGAATATAGAAGCTGATGGAGGGGGCATCAGGAAGAAGCCAAGGGCGCCCAACAGATGACATATGGTGTCATTGCCTCTAAGTAAGAAAACTACCACGCAGGGCCAAGTGTGGGTAAAACTGTGAGGCAGGTCGCCTTCTTAATCCTCTCCTTGCACTCCCGAGGCCTCCCTGACTTCAGGGATCCCTGCTTCCTTTTTTGCAGAGATAGTCACTCTGACAAGACAGAGAAGATTCTAGCTGTGGCTTCCCACTGAGGTTGGTTCTTCACCTTATACCCTCAGAATCCCAAATCCAATTCTCTTGTTATTTTTATCCAACTGAAAGAGATTACAGTAGCCCCCACCACACCAGTGGATGCCTCAACCACCTGTCGTACGGAACCCTCTAAGCACAGTACTATTTCTCCTATACATTCATACACACATTTAATGCATTTTCCATCTTAACTTATCACGGCTAGCACTACGTGCACCATGGCTGTAACTTGCGGTTTGAGGTAAGACGGCAAAATTAGCACAAATTTCTTTTTCCTCTTTTCACAATTTGACAACTTAGTAACTTCATATGATTGTTTTCTTTCCTCGTTATGTAAAAAACTTGTACCCTGTCACCTAAAGGAAGTGCTTTATGGCCCCTTTTTTGCATTTCTCAATGCCAGCACCAGTACTCTCTCTCTTTGGGGCCATTATTAAGTAAAATAAAGGTTACTGGAACACAAGCACTGTGATATTGCCAACTGTCCATCTGATAACTGAGTCTGCTACTAAGCAACTAACAGGCAGGTAGCATATACAGCATGGATACACTGGACTACTGTAATAAATGACAGTACTGTAATAAATGACTTTATATACTGCTGCTGCTTTAACGGGACACTGTTAGGCTCCACTGTGGCAGTGACTGGGAGGAACATTTGGATCAGGCACCCTCTGACCACACAGTTGCTATCTGTTCCATGGCTGGAAAGGCAAGCTCCCTTCTGAGTGCATGGGGATCTGGACCACAGGCTTTAGATAAGCCACTGACCTGAGTTTTCAGAATTTTGCAGCACCAACTCACAGGGACAGCAGTATGAATTATGTGATGCTATGCCTCAGTGTCCTTTTCTCTCCAGAGTCGCCTCTCAGACTGCAGGATTGCTAGGCAGGCACTCTACCCCTTGAGCCACTCCTTCAGTCTTTCCATCCTCATCCATTAAATCACTGGACAACCTTGAACTCTGCACCACCCAACTGTGGATGTGCTTATGACAAGAATCAAACTGTTCCTAGCTGCTCAGCAGGCAGGGATCAGGAGGATTGCGGATCAAAGCCAGCCTTGAGGCAAACAGACCCTATCTTGAAAATACCCAACACAAGGCTGGTGGAGTGATTCAAGTGTTAAAGCACCTACCTAGCAAGCATGTAGGCCTGGAGTTCAAACCCCAGTATCACAATTAAAAAAGAAAAAAAAGAATCAAACTGTTTTGCTGGAAATAAAATGATGATGAGTTTACCAATTAGCAATTTGAGGAGAGTTTTTAAGGATTTTGGAACACAGGGCCTCCTTAGTCCCCCTTTTTACCTCCAAATCACACCCTATAAACCAGTGCTCATTTGGGGGCGATCAGTAATTATGGAGGCTCCTAGTTTAATGACTAGGAGTGGGGGAGGGGAGGAAGAAATCTGTTGTTTATCTCCAGTCACCAGACACATGGAGATGGGGACAAAGGAGAAGGAAGGTTTCTGTACCTTCTGTATTTTCAGCCCTAGAGGACCAATGAGAATATTTTCTTCTTTAGCCTTATCCTCTATTTTTAAAACGAGATTCCAGAGAGACAAGCAGACAAGAATAGTTGAAAAAATCAAACACAATACAGAAAAAAATGCCCCAAAGCAACAAGGCAAGGCTCAGTATGTTCCTTGTTTGATGGAGAACTCTCCTGGGCCCTTGGAACTTTCCATCGTTTGACTTTCTGGCTAATTATTACCATGTGCGTGGTTGCTGGCAGCTGACCTTATGCTGACAGTCTACTTGCTGGCCAGCCTGAGGGCTACACCAGCTGCAGCCAGCTGCTGTGGCTCCCTGGGGTCTTCCTCAGGAACAAGCAGGGGGCCCACGTACTGCTGACCAGCTGATGGGTGAGTGCTTGCCTCCTGCTCTCTTATAATCGGCTCTCCTGAACCCAGTCTGCTTTGCCTGGTCTCCCGTTTACTTTTCCAGTGTGCCTGTGACATGACTGCACAGCACACGTGAGCACTGCCTGCTCCTCTCCCAGAGTGATTCAATAGCCAGCATGCACCGGATGTGCAGACGCTGGGATGCGCACGTAATGGAAAAAATGCCTGGGCAGGCTTTGGTAAATAAGCAGCAGTTAGGACTTGAGGCTCACATCAGCCTAGCATGTAAAGGTATTGAGTTGGTTTCCAGAATCCCATGCATCAGAGCTGACAGGGAGGGATCTTAGAGATTCTTCTAAACTCTGCACTGGCTGACTGAGGAGAAGGAGGCCTGGAGAGGTAGTGAGTTCCCAAGGCCACAGAGCCAGGGAACAAATGCCCTCTAGTTCACAAAACACACTGATAGGTGCACACAGCCTTGTGAAGGAATCAAAGTTACACACCTGCTGGGTTTTTCCTTTTGCCTTTATAATCCACTCATCACCCCTCTCCACTCTGCTTTGTGTCCGTGATGCTGGCCTCAGTGGCTCTCTTGCATTTGTCCACTTAGGTTTAGCCCGTGGAAGGACCTGTAGGAAGGCAGTGTGAGGGAAGGGTGACAGGAAGTTGAGCACTTCTCTGCTCCCCTGCTCCTTTCCTGCTGGCTTGCCATGAGCTGGCTGTGCCCTTGACTCAGCTCACCTGGGTCAGGCAGCCCGCCCTCTCTCCTCGGCTCTTTCTCCTGACTTCTAAGACTGAGAGGAGCAACAGGGTCTCCCTCTACACAGCCAGCCCTGGGGTATCTGCTATCTTATGTGGTCTCCCAAGGTGGAGAATTTCATCTGCCAGGGTCCTGAGTAATTATATATATATAGATAGATATATAAAGTCGCACATATATATTCATATATATGAGTGGCTTTGTTTATTAGAGAAGATGAAATTTGCATATTAGCTTTTCATCACAGGGACAAAATACTCGCAATAAATGTACTTAAAGGAGGAATGGTTTATGTTGGCTCACAGTTTCAGATATTTCTGTTCGTGCTTCGTTCTGGCTGGTCTCCACTGTTGTGGGACCTGTGTGAAGCAGAACATCAGGAAATATGTGACAGAGTAAAGCTACTCAACTTATAGTAGCTGGGAAGCAAAGACAGACAGAGAGAGGAAGGAACCAAGATCCAAATATCCCATTCAAGGTCATGTGCCCAGTGACCTAACTTCCTTCCACTAGTCCCTGCCTTCTAAAGGGTCCAGCACCTCCTAACAGCACCACAAGCTGGCGACAAATCTCTCAGCATATGGGCCTGTGGGGGCATTTAAGATCTGAACCATAACAGCCAGTATGAAAAGAAGATACAGATGAAATTTCAGAAGAAAGTGTATTAGTTTCCTATGGCTACGGTGACAGATGACCGTGAACTTCGTGGTTTTAAGCAACATAAATTTATTCTGTCACAGTTCTGTAGGTCAGAATCCAAAGTCAACAGCATTGGGCTTCATTGGCATTGAAAGAGTTGCTCTAGCTCCAGAGTCCCTGAGAGATAACAAGTGCCTTGCTGCTGGCCTCTTTCAGTTTCTGCTGGTTGCCAGCATTCTTTGGTTTGTGGTCACTTCACTTCAGTACCTCCCAGTAAGATCACATTGCCATATTCTCTTCTATGTGTGTAAACTTCTCCTGCCTCCCTTTTATAAAGATGCTTAGGACTATATTTAGGCCCACCCAAATAATCCAGGATAACTTCCTTCTGAAAATCCTTAATTTACATTAGCAAATAAGAGAATATATTTGCAAATAAGATAATAGTGCTCCAAATAAGGTAACATTTACAAGGCCCGGGGAATAGGACCTAATACCTTTGAGACCATAACTTAGCCTATGAAAGAGTATGACAAATGTATAGGAGAAATCCTTTAGCACAATTCTTATTGCACAAAAGAATTGGCCTATCTTTGGGGAATATTGCTGAAGATGCCTTTCAGCTCTTAGACTCTCTAATTCTCTTATCTTTGGTCCTGGCAACTGGATATCATTATGACATTCCCATTTTGAAGCCAACCAATTAGTTCCAGGCAAAACAACACGGGAGACAAGATGGTGAACCACGATGGAGACACAGAAATTGTAGAAGGCCTAATCTTGGGACATTTAGGATATGGAAGTCATTTGATTCAAAGGGTTGAATACGATGCCATAAAAACTGGAAGACCCTCAGAAATCACCTTGCTGTGTCACCTCCTTTTACAGGTGAAGTCTAGAAGGGAATTTTCCTTGTACACAGCTGGTTAACAGCAGATGCAGGACTAAAATAGAAGTCTTGGGACCCAATCTAAGGATTTTTCCATTATGCCTCCTTATCACATCTTCTCCCCAACTTCCCTCTTTCTAGACAATCTTTGCATATTTTTGGTAGGATTTGTACTCTCAGCAGTTCTACTTAGTAAGGGTTGGTGACCAATGGGAATGTACTAGATGTCGAGTCTGTGTTATAGCATGAAAGAAGAAATAGCAAACAGGTGCCAATAGCTCACACCTGTAATCCTAGCTTCCTGGAAGACTGAAATCAGGAGGATCCTGGCAGATAGTTCCCAAGACCCCCATTTCCAAAATAACCAGAGCAAGATGGACTAGAGGCATAGCTCAAGTGGTAGAGGATATGCAAATATGAAGCCTTGAGTTCAAACACCAGTCTCACCAAAAAGGAAAGAGAGAGAGAGAGAGAGAGAGAGAGAGACTGAAGGAAGGAAGGAAGGAAGGAAGGAAGGAAGGAAGGAAGGAAGGAAGGAAAGAAGGAAGGAAATCATGCTGAGAATTATGGTTTAGATCAGTGCTTCTCAGAGGGCCAGTCCACAATGAGATAAGGAGACCGTGCCAGAATGTAGACCAACACACAAGCTTCCTTCATTGAGAAAGTCTTGCTGTGAAAACGAGTCAGCAGAAGTAAACAGTTTGCTAGTGAGGAAGTCAATTTACATTCTGCCACAGGCTCCTTAGCCCAGATGGCATCCAGAGTCATTCTCTGAGAGATCTTCCAGCAGTCCCTGACTCATAGAGCGTAATTTTTATGAGTAAGAGAAACTGTTTTAGAAGTGCTTACCACAGTGCATGGCACAAGGTAAGCACTAAATTCGTAAGAATACGTCATTAGTATTATTCTATCATAATCCAGTACAAGAAAACCATGTCAAGGGAAATGTGCAAAGTAGCTAGAGATTTTCTGTCTAAAGAAGAGAAAACTGGGAGGGGTGAGCGTTCATATGTTTAAAGGACTGTCATGAGGAAGGGAATCGATCAATTTTGAATTTGTTCATTCAACTAATAATTTATTGAGTGCCTGCTGTATTTCCAGATACTTTTCTAAGCATGGAGAAGATAGCTGTGGACAAGACTAAAGAGATTCTGGGTCTCATGGATTGGGGGGGTGGTTGTGAGACAATACAAAAAAATCAAAGTAATTTCAGAAGGAACCAAGATAAGATGATAGGGAATGGGGTGCAATTGGAGGTGCTTATTTAGACTAAGGAATTAGAAAAGCCCTCCCAAAATCATATGTTTGAGCTGAATCTTGAATGTCTATAAAGAGCTGCCACACGAAGACTTAGTGTATGTAGGCAGGTTCTAGCAGAGGTCTGTCAAGTGTTACTCAATGTGGTAAAAATTACCAGCACACAGATTTAGCTAAGAATGATAGAGTTAATTTTAATAGTACAAAGAGGTGTTCTTTAAAATAAACTATTTATTTTGCAAAAAATTGTGAAGATAGTGATTTTGCCATTAATCATATCCAGTTTTTCCTATTGCTAATGTCTAATATTTGTATGTCACAACTGGTGAACTCATGTTTATACATTGTATTAGCCAAAGTTCAAACTTTACTTGAATTTCCTTAGTTTCTGTGTAGTGTCCACTGTGTCAGGACCTCAGCCATGTTGCCACATTGCATCGGGTAGTCATGACTCTTTAGTGTCTTCTTGGTTTGACAGTTTCTCAGACTTTCTTTGCTTTTGATGACTTGACACCTTTGAGGCTATTGGGTCCAGTGTTTTGTAGAATATAAATCACAATGGGATTTGCCATAAGTTTTTTTTTTATGATTACAATGGGGTTATATATATTTGAGAGGAAGACCATCATTGGAATTTTGGTATTGTGTTTTATTTCTTGAGCACTTTTTCTTCTCTCTCTCTCTTTTTTTTTTTTTTTTTTTTTGGTGGCACTGGGGTTTGAACTCAGGGCTTCACACTTGCTAGGCTACTTGAACCACTCTGCCAGCCTTTTTTTGTGGTTAGATTTTTTTCGAGATAGGTTCTCATGAACTATTTGCCCCAGGGCTGGCTTCAAACCGTGATCCTTCTGATCTCTGCCTCCTGAGTAGCTAGGATTACAGGTGAGCACTTTTTTTTTCAATTGCAAGATACATCTGGCATTGCAAGATGCTCCAAACTTATCTTATGCATTTTCTGCTCCAGTCTTAGAGTGACCTATTCTTCCAGGTAGCCCTGGTTCCTTTTATGGAGAATGATGTTTAAAACCAAGATTTCAGTGCAAAATGAACCTGTTGTTACAAGAATGTTGGTGCTTTTAGGCTCTCTCAGCTGATGAAGCCCAGAGACACATGTGTACTAACCTCTGCATATACACACAGTTATTTATATAATATATAAATATTTGTATGTGCAACCATCTGAATTTATAGCTAAGCATGAATTCATGCTGATGTCTCTAATACATTAGTCCAAGGATCATTCTAGACCTCCCCTTGCTTATCTATAATTTCCTACTCCAGCAATGAGAAGTCAACCATCTACAATCCATTTACTTAATTGCTCAGTTGCAGTACACATGGCTGGTAGAGTTGTTAATATGGAGCCCCAAATAACTTTATCAACTAGATTACAGTACTCATTGACAGCTTCTTTTGCCTTTGGTCTTCACAGACTCTACTCATCTCCCCTCATCCTTCTGTGAAGTTGTCCATCTATTTGAAGTGTAGTTTTCCATTTTTCATAGTCTACATTTCACCCTGGGAGCCTTTGAGCTCCTAAATGTTTTTCCTTTCTTTCTTTTTTCCTCCCTCCATTCCTTTCTTCCTTTCTTTCTCTGTCCCTCTTCCTTCCTTTTCTCCCTCCCTCCCTCCCTCCCTCTCCGTCCATTCCTTCTTTCCTTTCTTTCCTGGTACTGGGGTTTGAACTATGGGCCTCACAATTGCTAGGCCAGACAGTCTGTCATTTGAACCGTGTCCCAGCCCTTTTTGCTTCAGTTATTTTTTAGATAGGTTCTTAAGATTTTGTCCTGGGTCAGCCTAGAACCACAATCCTCCTGCTTACGTCTCCCATGAAACTGGGATTACAGTGGGATTATAGACACTTACCTACAGCATCCCACTGTGCACAGTTTATTTATTTATTTTTTTATAGAGATGGGGTCTCACTAACTTTTTGTCCAAGTTGGCCTTAAACTGAGATTCTCCTGATCTCTGCCTCTGGAGTAGCTAGGATTACAGGCATGAGCCACCACACTCATCCTCATTTTTCTTTAATAACATAACTTAAGGTTTACTCTTTGTGCTATGATTTTGACAGTATGGCTGGTGGAGTGACTCAAGTGGTAGAATGCCTGCCTAGCAAACGTGAGTCCCTGAGTTCAAACTCCAGTACCACCAAAAAAAGAAAGAAGAAGAAGAAGACAAGGAGTTGAGTTTCCAATATCCCCTTCAATGACATGCCCCTCAATATAACTTCCTTTCACGAGGCCCCATCCCTTAAAGGTCCCACCACCTCCCAATGGCACCTTGGGCTGGGGACCAAGCTTTCAACACCTGGGTCTTTGGGCAACATCTCAGATGCAAAGTATTGCAGAAGAGAAAGAATGGGCAGGAGAGTCTTCAGGCTATGGTGTAGCTCTGACAACATTTCTGTGAGTCCCTCAGGGAACTCCAAAGCAAGTATCACCCTTTAGAGGAGTCTCAGGTGGGAAAGAAATGACCTTATACTCCTACCTCACTCAACTACCGCCCAGAGATGGTGGCTGAGAAGCCATGATCTCGATCTCAGCTCAAACGCTGAGGCAGGCTCTGTAGGCACTCCCAGCTAGAGGTTATCAGCTAACATTGTTATTTATGGCTGGGTTGCTAAATTCTTTCTTTCTTTCTTTCTTTTTTTTTTTTTTTGGCAGCACTGGAATTTGAACTCACACTTACTAGGGAGGCACTCTACGACTTGAGCCACTCCACCAGCCACTAAGTCCTTTCTTGATGAGGGATCTGAGGGCTGCCCACATGTCAGCCAGAAATATCTTTGATTATTTCAAGCAAAGATCAGCTGAACCTGGCCAGGAACCAGGAACAGATGATTCCTGCATTGGGGGAGATTTGGTGCCACATGACCTCAGTGGCTCCTTTCAGCTGGTCCTCAGCCTGCTTTTGTCCAGGAGATCCAGGCATTCTGTCTCATGGTCAGCCCACCTTGCTCAATTAACCGTCTTGTGATATGCTGTGTCCTGCAGGCAGGATCAGAATTCTTCCATGGAACCCATGGCTCTTGCTTCTGCTGCCCACACCTTTTTGTAGATCCCAGCACTCAAGAAAATGGTTATGGCATCCATGTCAATATGACTCAAGGATTTGACTGAACAGAGATAAAAAAGTCATGTGACTACAGGCAAAGCTAAAACTGTACCAGCCAAATCCTGGTCAGATGTGATGACTCCCTGGAACACAGAAAAAACGCTCCCTACTCTGTGTGTGGACCACACCTGGCAAGGAAGGATCTTTTTGTTTTCTTCCATCCTAACTCCCATGCCCATAGGTGCCCCTGGATTTTCACCTCTTCCTGTGCATTCTGGTCTTTTTCTGCGGGATGCTGGAAAGCTTTCAGTTTGCCTAAAGACAGAGCACCTTTGATGTTTTGTTCTACTGGTGCTTATTCTACCTTTTGTTTAACCTGCTCCAGGCTGAAGGTTGTTGTGGTGATTTTTTCTTGTAAGTCAGCAGCTCTCTCTGGACCCCAAATGTCCTAAGATAAATAACTAAGTTGTCTATATAACCTTTAAGGACAATATTAAACTGTCTCATTTTAAAGATTTCCTTTGAACATTTACTTCTGTCTTGCAGCATTTTCAGGTTCCCTACATTCTGCCAGACAGCAGTAGCATTTTAAAAAATATTCGGGTGCTATTTTTGTATAATGAGCCACACATACTGATTTTCATTGCAAAAGCTTGCACGTTAAAGAGCTTCCTTAAACCCAGGCTCTCTGGGTTCTTGCCAGCCTTCTGGGTTTGCTGTCTGCTCTGTCATTTCTTAGTGGAATGACTAAGCTAAAACCTTCTGGGTTGGTGAGTGTAAATCAAGTCTTAGTGGATGAACTCTTGCCATCCTCACACTCCCAAGACCAGAGAGTGGGGTTGGAATCCATGTTGAAATATACAAAGGTTGCTCCAGGTCACTAGCTGCAAAATTAGACAAGACCCCAAAAAAGAACAAAAAGAGTTAATGTTCCAAGGAGACATGTGTAGTGACAAGTCCGGGATGCTTGAGTTACAGGCAGATTCTGTGTCTGAAGACAATGCCAGGGCACAAAGAGCCTGCCTTTAAAAAAAAAAAATCATAAAATATACATAGGGGGCGCACTGTCCCTGAACCATTCTATAGGAACAGAAGTGACAAGTAAATGAAATAGAAAACAAAAGGAGCTTTCGAAATTGCTTTCTTCCTGAGAATACAAACTGAACTTCTGCGTTTGGCAGCTCTTTCCACCCTAAGAGGGCAGGGTCACAGGTCTGCAGCCCAGCACGCTTCTGGAAACTGCCAACCTATTAATAGCAGGTGACAGTTGCATCACCTTGAAATGGGGGAACAAAGACTTTTTTTTTCTTTTTGTCGGAATTTGGCTTTGCTAGCACAAAGTGTTAAAGAATAGTCCCACAGAGACAGCCTGTGGAAAACCAGAAGAATTTCTGAGAATTTGCCTTAAGCAAAAGGCATTTAGTTGGAAACTTGCTCTGAAAACTTATCTTGTGAGGAAACATGTGACTTTCACCTGATTTCATTCTCTTCCAGTCCCAGGAGGTCCAAGGTCAGGAAAAACTGCCCCAGTCTTGGATGCTGTCATACTCGTTCTTTAAAGTAAACTGAGAACAAATGCAAAGGCAAACCACCAAAGGTAATTCCTTTGACACGGAGTATAATTGGGATGGTTTAAAAAGTAAAACACGTTTATTTTCTAATGAAAATAACAGATGTATGGTCTTTGTATTTGGAGTAAGTGTGAAGGAAGGAAATAATGATCAAAGAAAGAACAAAGGACTGGGTGATGGTGGAGAAATCTGAGGCCTGCGTCCACTCTGCCATGTTCTGTAACCTTGGGCAAGTGCCTACTGTGCACTGTTATGGCCTCGGTCACTATAAAAAGGGGGGACTTGATGGCCTGTCCTGTCTGACGTCGTCTCTTTATTCCTGGTGGTATAGGGATTGAACTCAGAAAGAACCTCACGTTTGAGACATTACACCACTTGAGCCAGCCACGCCCGCAATCCTTGCTTTTAGTTGGTTTTTTTTTGGTGGTACTGGGGTTTGAACTAAGGGCCTCACACATGCTAGGCAGGTGCTCTACCACTTGAGCCATTCCATCACACCTGTTTTTTTGTTGGGTATTTTTGAGATAGGATCTCACAAACTATTTGCTCAGGCTGGCTTCGAACCATGATTCTCCTGATCTCTGCCTCCTGAGTAGCTAGGATTACAGGTATGTGACACTGGCATCTGGCTTAGTTTTTAATATAGACCCTTGAGCTTTTGCCTGGGCAGTCTCAGACCATGATCCTTCCATCTCTGCCTCTGGAGTAGCTGTTATTACAGGTGTGAACCACCAAAACTGTCTTGTTTTTGAGATAAGGTCTCTTACTAGCTTTTAGTTGGACTGACCTTGAACCTTGATCCTCCTGTCTCCGCCTCCTACCAAGTAGCTGGGATTAAAGCTGTGAATCATGCATGATGCCCTCTCCCATCATTTTTTTAGTTTTGATTTTTCATGATGTTTAGGAAGTGCCAAAACAATGAAGTGAGATGGAGTTAGAGCATGGACTTGTAAGTGTCGTCTTTGGGCTGGTGGCCAGCCTCAGACAATTCTCACCTCATCTAGCACTTCTGCAAAGAGGAATCCAAAGGAAGACAGACATCAAAGTAGGCAGTACAAATATATTTGTTGAACGAATGACTAACAGGACAGTCTTACAGAACAGAAGGGAAACACTCTGTCAGATGAACTTTATTGGTGAGAGGGCATAGGTTTGATTGGCAATGATGGCTTCAGGTGGTTCTATGGACAGTTTCAGCTGGAGCTGAACACTAGGCCTGGTAAGTGTTAGGGTTCAGCTGGTTTCCATAGCACTGTCTGTGAGCAGGGTGGATGACTGCTGGTAGGGCTGCTGAGTAATACACTTCTTCCATGTCCTGAGGGTTTGCCTGCAAGATGATGGACTCTTTCCCTTATTTGAATGATCACAGTATTGAATACGATTTGATTTGGCTAAATCTTACAGAAACTCATAATAAAAATGGCTAAGTAATATATGTTTATTTTTTTCTTTCCATATAAGAGAAACCTGAGGGTGGAAAATCAAGGGCAGGCTCAGAGCTCAGAGGCTCCATGCCATGGGGGAGTCAGTCTCCTTTAACCTTCATGGGTGGCTTCCACCTTGAGATTCATTGCAGTTGCTTGCATTCAGCCATCATCAGCATTCCAGCCAGCAGGGAAAAGAAAGTACCAAAAAAGGGCTCACCCCCGCCCTTCTTCCCTAATGATGTATCCCAGAAATCGAGCTTGTCACTTCTATTTCCATTCCATTGACAAACTTGGTTGCATGGCCACCTAAGTGTAATGGGGATGTACAGTGTAGTTTTTGTTCACTAAAGCTATGTGTCTAGCTAAAAATAAGGGTTCTTTTTGTTTGTTGTTTTACTAACAGAGAAGAATATAGCAGTCAGGGAATGTTAGTGTCTTGTTGTTTTGAGAGATTACAGATTTATTCCAATTAGGCAGTGTTGTTCCTGTTGCTCAGTTCCTTTGGTCCTTTTCTCTTAAAATTGCACTCAGGACCCATAACAAATTATTTTTGGTAGTCTTGGATTTTTGAAAGGCAACTGCAATGAGAAAGCTAGGTGATAAATCCAGATATTACCATTTCATAAGAACAACATCGCCTGGGCTTCTGGTTTTGGGTATTTCAGACTATTTTGGAAATTATGACCATTCCTGCAGAAAAGAACTCTAAGATAGACATAATACACAAAGTGACTACCTGAAGAGAATGAAGAGTGGGCAGACGTATGCACCCCTGTTGTTACAAGACCATTTGGAGAAGAGATGAGGGGCCAAGTCAGCAGTCCCCTCACCTGGGGCTCTTATTCTGGGGCTCAGTGTAGAACACACGCTGGCTGTGTGTTCTGGGGAATGAAAATAATGAAGCCAGAAGCTAAAACCATGGGAGAATTGACAAAGGAAAGAGTCAAAGACGGCATTCCCCAAACAAAATCTTAGAAACCAACTTTTCAATTCAAGACCAATAAGAAAGTCTGCTAAAACAAAGGAAAAGCAAGACTTAACAGAGAAAAGTAACAGAACTTGGAATCTCCATAATTTAGCATTCACGATGTTCCAGACTCAATCCAAAATTACCTTATGTATAAAGAACGGAGGAATGGAACATGTTCCTAAGAAAAAAAATTCAATCAAACCTGACCGGGAGGTGAACAAGATGTTGGAATTTAAAAGGCAAGTGTTTTTATAGTTTTGAAGGGTTTTATAGCTGTCCTCAATGAAATAAAGGAATTAAGGAGGAAAGCTTGTTTTTCATTAATCAAACCCTCAACAAAGAAATGGGAAGGTTCATCAGAGAAACAGATAAAATAAAAAATGGCAGCATGGGGACTTGAATTCAGGGCCTTATACTTGCTAGGTAGGTGCTCTACCACTTGAGCTACTCCACCAGCTCTTTTCTGTGTTGGGTTTTTGTGGGATAGGGTCTTGTGAACTATTTGCAGGGGCTGACATTAAACTATGATCCTCCTGATCACTGCCTCCTGAGTAGCTACAATCATTGCCTGCACAAGTCACCAGCGCCCAGCTTGGAATATGCTTTTAAGGTTTGTATCAGTGCACTGGTGTAAACTGTGTATTCTATTTTGTGTTTGTCTAGTATTTTTATCTGCAAATTTCCCACTTGTATTAAATTTGGGAAGTGTTTCGTTATTATTAATTTGAATATTTTTCTACTACATTTTATCTCCTTGTGAGATTCCAATTGCATATGTGTTTAACTGTTTGATATCATCTAACAAGAGATTTTGTTCATTTTATTTTCAATCTTTTTCCTCTCAGTTACTCATTTTGAGTAATTTTGATTGATCTGTTTTAAAGTTTACTTACTCTTTTCTTTAACATTTCCATTTGACTGTTAATGGCATCTGGTGAGTTTGCTATTTAAGACACTGTACTTTCCATGTAGAATTTATGTGCAGCATGATAAAAGTGAGAGCACACAAGGGAGGGGTGAAGATAGGTAAGACACCTAAAAAATTAGCTGGCATTTGTTGCCCTTAACGCAGAGAAACTAAAGCAGATACCTTAAAAGCAACTGAGGCCAATAGGAAAAGGGGACCAGGAACTAGAGAAAAGGTTAGATCAAAAAGCATTAACCTAGAAGGTAACACACACGCACAGGAAATCAATGTGAGTCAATGCCCTGTATAGCTATCCTTATCTCAACCAGCAAAAACCCTTGTTCCTTCCTATTATTGCTTATACTCTCTCTACAACAAAATTAGAAATAAGGGCAAAATAGTTTCTGCTGGGTATTGAGGGGGTTGGGGGGAGAGGGAGGGGGCGGAGTGGGTGGTAAGGGAGGGGGTGGGGGCAGGGGGGAGAAATGACCCAAGCCTTGTATGCACATATGAATAATAAAAGAAAAAAAAATAAATAAAAACAAAAAACAAACAAACAAACAAAAAAAGAATTTATGTGCAGAAGCACATTATCAACTGCAAATGTGCCGTGAAGAGCTGCCTGGATGTATTTTATAACCTCTAGGTCAACTATTGAACATAAAGCAGATGCTGTAGCTAAAAAGCATCAGGAAACTTAGAATAACTTTTAATATACTAAATAATGTTTAAAAGGTGGCAAATGAAAAATGGAGAAAATGTCAGAGGAGGCAAATAGAAAACAAAAAATAAATAAATAAAAGTACGGAGCCGTATCCATCAATAATTAAATTAAATGTCAGTAAGCAACATCCAACTCCCTGAGGATGAGTACCTTTAAATGCATACAAAAACAAATATAACCCTTTACCAAAGAAGACAGAGAGATGCCAACTAAATATATGGTACGAGGTTTGACATTATATATTCTTAGGGAATGCAAATTAAAACAATGAGACTCCATTATATACCTATCAGAATGGCCAAAATTCAAAACACCAACAATGCCAAATGCTAGCTGGGATGTGGAGAACAGGAACTTATATTGGTAGGGTGGCTCTGGAAGGCAGCTTTGGCGGTTTCTTACAAAACTTTACGTGCTCTTACCCTGTAGTACAGCAATCACATTTCCTAGTATTTATTCAAGTGATTAACACACCCACGCCAACCCTGCACCAGGATGTTTCTAGAACCCTTATTCATAATCGCCAAAACTTGGAAACAACCAACATGTCCTTAAGTGGGTGAGTCAATAAATAAGCTATGGTCCATCCAGACAATGGAGGATTATTTGATAAAAAATCCAAATGAGCTGTCAAGTCATGAAAGACTTGGAGGAAGCTTAAGTGTTACTAAGTAAAGGAAGCCAATCAGAAAGAGCTACATGCTGTATGATTCCAGCTATATGAACTTGTGGAAAAGGGAAAATAATGGAGATGGTAAAATGGTCAGTGGTTGCCAGGGTTAGGAGGAAGGAAGGAAGAGTAAGTGTAGTGCATGAGACTTTTTTAGAAGAGTGAAATTATTCAGTATGATACTATAATGGTGGGTACGTGTCATTATACGTTTGTCAAAGCGAACAGAGGGCTGGGGCCTGGCTCAAGTGGTAGAGTGCCTGCCTAGCAAGCACAAGGCCCTAAGTTCAAATCCCAGTACCACCATCACCAAAAAAAAAAAAAAAAAAAAAAGAGTAAAAGCAACTAGAATGCACACTACCAATACCAAGAGTAAACCCTAATGTAAACTTTGGACTTTGGGTGATAAGGAAAGTCAGTACAGGTTTGCTGGCTGTAACAAAAGCCCCACTCTGGTGTGGGACAGTGAGCTGGGAGGTTGTTTGGGGGGAGAAAGGGCATATGTGGAACGCTATACTTTTGCCTCAATTTAGCTGTAAACCCAAAACTGTTCTAAAAAACTAAGTCTATTAAAATAAAAAAACCCCTAAATTGCACAGGTATATTTTCAATACAAAGACAGGAAGATTAAAAATAGGTGACTAGAAAAAGATATGTAAGTAGTAAGTACAACAAGCCTGGAGTGGATACATTAGTATTAAATAAAAGAGATTTCTTTTTTTTTTCTTCATTTTATTTTTTTTTATTGTTTTATTATTCATATGTGCATACAATCCTTGGGTCATTTCTCCCCCTTGCCCCACCCCCTCCCTTACCACCCACTCCGCCCCCTCCCTCTCCCCCCCCTCAATACCCAGCAGAAACTATTTTGCCCTTATCTCTAATTTTTTTTTTTGCTGTGATAAATTACTTTATCTTCTTTTTTTTTTCCTTTTTCTTTTATTATTCATATGTGCATACAAGGCTTGGTTCATTTCTCCCCCCTGCCCCCACCCCCTCCCTTACCACCCACTCCGCCCCCTTCCTCTCCCCGCCCTCAATACCCAGCAGAAACTATTTTGCCCTTATTTCTAATTTTGTTGTAGAGAGAGTATAAGCAATAATAGGAAGGAACAAGGATTTTTGCTGGTTGAGATAAGGATAGCTATACAGGGAGTTGACTCACATTAATTTCCTGTGTGTGTGTGTTACCTTCTAGGTTAATTCTTTTTGATCTAACCTTTTCTCTAGTTCCTGGTCCCCTTCTCCTATTGGCCTCAGTTGCTTTTAAGGTATCTGCTTTAGTTTCTCTGTGTTAAGGGCAACAAATGCTATCCAGTTTTTTAGGTGTCTTACCTATCCTCACCCCTCCCTTGTGTGCTCTCGCTTTTATCATGTGCTCAAAGTCCAATCCCTTTGTTGTGTTTGCCCTTGATCTAATGTCCACATATTAGGGACAACATACGATTTTTGGTCTTTTGGGCCAGGTTAACCTCACTCAGAATGATGTTCTCCAATTCCATCTATTTACCAGCAAATGATAACATTTCATTCTTCTTCATGGCTGCATAAAATTCCATTGTGTATAGATACCACATTTTCTTAATCCATTCGTCAGTGTTGGGGCATCTTCTCTGTTTCTATAACTTGGCTATTGTGAATAGTGCCACAATAAACATGGGTGTGCAGGTGCCTCTGGAGTAACCTGTGTCACAGTCTTTTGGGTATATCCCCAAGAGTGGTATTGCTGGATCAAATGGTAGATCAATGTTTAGCTTCTTAAGTAGCCTCCAAATTTTTTTCCAGAGTGGTTGTACTAGTTTACATTCTCACCAACAGTGTAAGAGGGTTCCTTTTTCCCCGCATCCTCGCCAACACCTGTTGGTGGTGGTGTTGCTAATGATGGCTATTCTAACAGGGGTGAGGTGGAATCTTAGCGTGGTTTTAATTTGCATTTCCTTTATTGCTAGAGATGGTGAGCATTTCTTCATGTGTTTTTTGGCCATTTGAATTTCTTCTTTTGAGAAAGTTCTGTTTAGTTCACTTGCCCATTTCTTTATTGGTTCATTAGTTTTGGGAGAATTTAGTTTTTTAAGTTCCCTATATATTCTGGTTATCAGTCCTTTGTCTGATGTATAGTTGGCAAATATTTTCTCCCACTCTGTGGGTGGTCTCTTTAGTTTAGAGACCATTTCTTTTGATGAACAGAAGCTTTTTAGTTTTATGAGGTCCCATTTACCTATGCTATCTCTTAGTTGCTGAGCTGCTGGGGTTCCATTGAGAAAGTTCTTACCTATACCTATTAATTCCAGAGTATTTCCTACTCTTTCCTGTATCAACTTTATAGTTTGTGGTCTGATATTAAGATCCTTGATCCACTTTGAGTTAATATTGGTATAGGGTGATATACATGGATCTAGTTTCAGTTTTTTGCAGACTGGTAACCAGTTTTCCCAGCAGTTTTTGTTGAAGAGGCTGTCTTTTCTCCATCGTATATTTTTAGCACCTTTGTCAAAGACAAGTTGGTTATAGTCGTGTGGCTTCATATCTGGGTCCTCTATTCTGTTCCACTGGTCTTCATGTCTGTTTTTGTGCCAGTACCATGTTGTTTTTATTGTTATTGCTTTGTAATATAGTTTGAAGTCAGGTATTGTGATACCTCCTGCATTGTTCTTTTGACTGAGTATTGCCTTGGCTATTCATGGCCTCTTGTGTTTCCATATAAATTTCATGATAGATTTTTCAATCTCTTTAATGAATGTCATTGGAATTTTGATGGGAATTGCATTAAACATGTAGATTACTTTGGGGAGTATCGACATTTTTACTATGTTGATTCTACCAATCCATGAGCATGGGAGATCTCTCCACTTTCTATAGTCTTCCTCAATCTCTTTCTTCAGAAGTTTATAGTTTTCCTTATAGAGGTCATTCACATCTTTTGTTAGGTTTACACCTAGGTATTTGATTTTTTTTGAGGCTATTGTAAGTGGAATTGTTTTCATACATTCTTTTTCAGTTTGCTCATTGTTAGTGAATAAAAGAGATTTCTAAATGAAAAGGTATCAGCAAAGATAAAGAAGGCCATCTCAGAGCGATGAAAGGGCTAATCCACCAAGATAACATGAAAACCACAAATCTGTGTCCAATAACATCTTTGAAGTGCATGGTACAAAACTGACAGAATTAGAGGAAAGAAAAAGGCAATTTTATTTGGAGATTTTAATCTCTCAGAAGTTGATAGAATAACCAAAGAATCTGAAAAGATAAAGTCAGAATGACACTAAAAACCACCTTGGCCTTGTCCATATTTATAGAACACTTCACCCAATAACATCTAAATCCACTGTCTTTTCAGTGAGTATGGTATGTTTGTCAGGATAGAACATTTTCTGGATTTAAAAAAGTTTCAATAAATTTTATTTATTTTTTTCTTTCCCCTTTTATCATTTTTCCAATAAATTTTAAAAGATTGAAGTGAGTTCAATAAATTTTAAAAGGTTGAAAGTTTGTTCTCTGACCACAATGAAGTTAAACTGGAAACTAAGATATAAGCTAGAGTTTTTTGGGAGTTTTTGCAGTACTGGGGTTTGAACTCAGCCTCATGCTTGCTAGGCAGGCGCTCTACCACTTAAACCACTTAAACAAGCCTGAAACTAAGAAATAAGATAATTAGGAAAAACTCAAATATTTGGAAACTAAACAACACATTTTAGAATAGTGATTAGTAGTAAAACAGTGATTAAGTGAAGTAGAAATCACATAGACATTGAGAATATTTTTTTCTCTGAGTGATAATAAAAATACAACATATCAAAAATTGTGGAATGCTCCTAACATAGCTTTAGAGGAAAATTTTAGCATTTAGTGCCTGCCTATGTGACAGAAAGATATCTCAAGTCAATATTTGAATTTTCTCCTTTAAAAATCTAGAAAAAGAACAGAAGAAAATAATAAAGACAAAAAGCAGAAATCAATGAGATAGAGAACAGAAAGGGGAAAAAAGGAAAAAATCAATAAAAACAAAATCTAGGCCTTTAATAAAACTGATAAATCTTTGCCTGACTGGCAAAGAAAGAGCAAAAATGGAAGTTATGAATACCAAGAATGAAGGAGGGGATGCCAGCACTGGTCCTTAAGATGCTGAAGAGTAAGAGCCCATTATTCTTACGATCAATGCTATGCCATCCTGTCTGATCTTATCAATAAAACAGACATTGCAGGAAAGATGTCAATTATAGCTCACTCAAGAAGAAATAGAAATGAAAGCTTGACCAGTTCTATACAATTGAAAGAATCTGAATGTGTAATTAAAAATCTGTCTAAAAACCTTCAGACTCAGGTGGCTTCATTGGTGAATTATGTCAACATTTATGGAAGAGATAATACCAATCCTTTTAAAATTGCTTCAGCAAATAATGGAGAGGGAACACTCTCCACCTCATTTTATGATAGTAGTGTTCTGAAACCACACAATGACCAGAAAGAAACCAGATACAGAGATTCCAAAACAGAGAGTTTTTTTAAGAAAAAAACTACAGACCATCACGTCTCATAAATAAAAATGCAAAGTCTTCAAAAAATATTAGCAAACTGAATCTACTAGCATATAAAAAAAGATGATGGTGATACCTCTTGAATGAGTTAGGAGATTCAATGCAGTTCCATGAAAATCCTGGCAGTTTTTTTTTTTTTAAACTGTGAAGCTTATTTTAAATTTTGCCTGGGATGACAAAGGATCTTAAATAGCCAAACTATTTTGAAAAGGATAATAATATTCGCAATCTTACAGTACCTGATTTCAAAAACAACACGTGGCTCTGAAGGTATGGACCAGTTTTATCCTGTGACTTATAAATTGGCAAGTAAATAACTTCCAAACAGGGAGAAAAAGTGCAGCTCTGACACCATCATGTAACTTCCCAAGGTGGCTACTTTTGAAGAATTATACTCATTTGGCATGATTTCTAAGGAGAAAAAAAAATTCATGTTGGATTCCCACCCCACCTGGACTGCCTCACAGAGGTCTGCCTACTGACCTGTGGCACCTAGGTCTCTGAAAGAACATGAACTTGGCTGAAGGAAAAGAAAGGAAGAGAATATGCACTTCTTGGAAAGTATGACTCATCGATGGTGTATTACCAGGGAGTGATCCAGCAGAGTCAGAGGCATTACCAGTCAGTCAGAGACCCAGCTATCAAAGGCAAATGGCACCAGGTCTGGCAGGAATTGTTGGAAGAATATGAACAAGTAAAAAGTATTGTTAGCACTTCAGAAAGTTTTAAAATCCACAAGCCCCCAGGTTTCCCAGTGTCTTGTCAAGATAGAACAAGACATTTAGTGATCCTGTGGTTTGGCCCCTTCCCGTTCCTGCAGAACACAGAAATGTCAACCAATCTTTTGAGTTGAAGAAAAATGAGTACAGTCAAGTAACTAACTTGAGTGGACATGGTGGAATTCCATCATGAGACTAAAGAATTAGTGATGTTACTAACTCTCTCCCCCTTGGCATGATTGAAAGAGCGTGATACCAACTTTAAGATTTATTGTAGCTTGTTTGAGCCATTGACAAGAATCCACTCAGTTTCTCACTGGTGTGGGTAACACCAGAACGCAAAGAGAGCAGTCCCCACCATTTTCGATGGGGTTTTATAGTACGTGGTATGAAAAACATGCCTGCAGCTCCAAGTCTCATACCAGCTGCAATTTCTGGTTAATTTGGATAACTGTTTCCTGAAATGAAGCATCTCCAGGTTAAAATTAAGAGCAGACTAAGCGAATCAAAAGTAGTACGTAGGACTGATAGTAATAATAATTTTCTGTCAAGAGATATGTACCTTTGCATGTTTATTATTTTTATGTACTAGGATATTAAAATATGGCGGATGAGGAAAAATTCATGTTGAATATAAGCTTTGTTGTCAAAACAGAACTGGGTTTCAATGCTTGCCTCTCTAAACCTCAGTTTCTTTATCTTAAAATGGGATGTACAGTAAAAGGACTAGGGTAGCTTTTCATAGAGGCTAAACCCTGTGTACAGCTCCAGAGCTGGCCTATCTGGTTTTGAATCCTAGCTCTGACATTTTCTAGCTGTGTGGCCTTGAGCACAGTTAACCTTCCTGTGCCTCATTTTACTAATATTCAAATTGGGGATGCTAAAAATGCCCATCCATAAGATTGTGGCTGACAGTAAGTAGCTGTGTTGATACAGCTAAAGCACTTACAGCAGAGAGTCTGGTGCAGAAAAAATGCTCGCTAAGTGTTATGAGACTCGGATGTGGTTACTTTTAGGAACCCTGAAGCACAGACAGTGGTATCCAGTAAATGCTAGGTTCCTTCCTTCTACAGAGTATAGATCACATACTGGAAGCAGGGTTTGACACTGAAGGATGTGTTTTTGCAATCTTAGGGCCAATCTTGAGTTTTGGGTTTTTGGGGTTTTGTTTTTGTTTTATGGTGGTACTGGCGTTTGAACTCAGGACCTTTCACTTTCTAGACAAAGTGAAAAGTTTACTACTTGAGCCATTTCCTGGCTACCATGTCCAAGTTATTGGACTGGGACTTCATAACTTTTTGCCTAGGCTGGCCTTGAACCTTGATTCTCCATCTCCTGAGCAGCTGGGATAACAGATATGTGCCACCACGCCTGGCTTAAGTTTCAGTTTCTTAACTTTTGTTTCCTTACTGTTTTTTCAATGTTTGAAAATCATCTTATTAGTAGAATTATAGTGCACAAATGGAAGCCTTCAGGCTGCATATGAAATACTACCCCTCACCCTAGACTCCATCACACACCATGTGACACCAGCTGCCTCCTTCCTCTCTTCTCCTCTTTCTTCTGTCACAATTAGGCAGAACTCACTAGACACCAAAAAAATCTTTATTTTTTTCTTTATTCCACATGACATACAAAATTAAGTGGGGTCCGGCTGCTACCTTCCTGCACAGTCACAGGATGGGTATGAGCCCCAGCTCTATCATTACTTTTTTGGAGACTGGGAAAAGTGGCAGCAGCACTGCCCACAACTTTATAGCTGGCCTGTGAGTATACGATTTCAGAACCACACCCAGGAGCAGGAGGTTTTCCATTTCTTTTATAACTTTCCTTGGAGCAGAAATTGTGATTGCATAGTAACAATCCTGTATCCTTATCAGGGATGCTGATGTTTTTGGCTTTATTCTGTAATTACAATATGAAAAGAAGAGGACTTTAATGCAAGGGACACTGAGCAGAGGGACAGCAGATATCTCTGTGGAAGATCTGCAGGCAGCATCTGGATGGACAAACAGACCTTATGTGTTGGGGAGGAGGGCTCTTTGGGGATGCCCAATCAGTCTTTTGTGTGTTTCCTGAAAGGCTCTCTGAAAGTCTGCTTCCCAAGGACAAGATGTCCCCTTCACTATCTCCACTCCCAGGAATCTGGAGCCCCATCTTCCCACGTCTCCATAACCAGCCAGGACAGCCATACAAACCAAGCCAGGCAGCACCCAGCATCTCTGCAAGATAGCCATTTGGCTCCCAGAAGACAGCTTCACATCTTATTTTTCAGTCCTTTTTCCTCTACTTGTCTCTGTCTCTGCAACACAAGAGGATGTGGGCTTCATGTCCCCCCAACACCCTCCCCTGCCCCAGTGCTGGGGAGCAAATCCAGGGCCTCACAACTGCTAGGTAAGTGCTGCACTACTGAGCCACACCCCTGGCTCCTTCTTTTTCTTTTAAACTGTTCCAGTGGCACCACCCTGTGCCTTTCTGCACTAACAGTAATAAAACTCCAGGCAGACCATCTTGCCTCCTCAGGAGAGGCAATGTTCCTGTTCCAGCAGGTGCCACCCCTTTCTGTTTTTCCTTGGAGTGACACACTGAGAATAAAGACCTTCCTCACCAAGGAGAAACTGCATGCTCCTGTGGCAGGAACCACAGCTCTGACATTATCAGCACCATGCCATTCACATTGCCATAGTATTCTAGACAGTGTGCAAAGAATTTGAACTTTATTAAAAAATTATTATCTTACAGGAGTCAACTTCTTTTTAGCTGTTTGAAATCCTTCATGCAGAAATCTCAGTTCCAGGCAGGTGCTGGTGGTGCTCCTGTAATCCTAGCTACTTGGGAGGCTAAGATTGGGAGGATCTCAGTTTGAGGCCAGCCACAGCAAACAGCTTGTGAGATCTCATTTCCAAAATAACCAAAGCAAGCCAGGCGTTGGTGGCTCACATCTGTAATCCTAGCTACTCAGGAGGCAGAGATCAGGAGGATTGTGGTTCAAAGCCAGCTTGGGCAAACAGTCTGCAAGACCCTACCTCAAAAAAAAAACCCATCACACACACACACACACACACACACACACACAAAAGACAAAATAACCAGAGCAAAGTGGACTGGAGGTGTGACTTAGCAGCAGAGAGCCTGCTTTGCAACCACAAAGCCCTGAGTTCAACTCCCCCACCACCCCCCAAAAAATCTCAGGTTTAGTCCCATTATATGAAATACTTGTTTTTATGTCTTTGACATGACAGCATTCTAGATGTTAGGGACCCTCTGGTCCTAACACATAAAAGAGATCTATTGTAAATATAAGTCTGAATTAAGTTTTCTGATACTTTCTGGAAAAATTAAAATGTAGCCACATATGTCTTTATAGCTTCTAGTCAAGAATAAAGTTAATAGCTGGACACCGGTGGCTCAGGGCTGTCATCCCAGCTACTCAGGTGGCAGGGACCAGGAGGATTGCAGTTCAAAGCCTGCCTGGGCAAATAGTTCGCTAGACCCTATCTCGAAAAAACTCATCACAAAAGGGAGTGGCTCAGGGTGTAAACCCCAAGTTCAAGCCCCAGTACTGCAAAAAATAAATACGTAAATAAAGTTAATGTTCAACACAGTTCTACATGGTTAGCCACTGGCCCTTTCGTTAGCTTATAAATATTTATTGTACATGAACCGCGAGGCAGGCGCTGAGGAAGTTAGGGTACAGAGATAAGAACGTTCTTGCTATTAAAAAACTCATTCCAGCGGTGCCTGCATTCCCAGCTACTCCGGAAGCCGAGGCCGGGAGAATCAGCAGCTACAAGTTCAAGACTAGCCTGGGCAAAGTAACAAGGAGACCTTTTCTCAAAACCAAACGAACAAAACCTATTCACTGCGTTCATGGAACAGGCAATAAAAAAAGTGAAGGAGGCAGGCAATAAAAAAAAAAAAAGATGAACTGTCAGGACGCAGGACGGTGTCAGGGATGGGAGGTTTGGGCTGGGTCTGGGGAGATGAACAGGTGCTAGAAGCATTCCAGTCTGCTCCAGAAAAAGCGGGGGCGGGGACAGATGCCGGAGAGGGGAGGGGTGGAAGACAGGAGTGAGTGAGAAACAGCATCTGATCTTCTGAAAAGGGAGTTGTCAGGTGTAGGTGGGTCGCGGATGGTGGGGGGGCTGGGGAGCACAGATTGGTTTTTTTCCCTAAGGCACAGTTTGAAAGAGAATGCCTTCCTTGATTGTCAGAGCCAAAATGGACATTAAGAGGTCAAGATAAACACACTCCCTTTTGTACACAAGAAGAAAACAAGACTCGGGGTGAAACAGCTTGTCCCAACTCACCCAGCGAGTTGGGGGGTGATCAGCAGTTCTCTGCACTGCCTCTCCAGGCCTGGCCCCGCCCCCGACTGGGGAAGGCCACGCCCCTCCGAGGCCAGCCCGGGTCTCCGACCCCCGCCCACACCGCCCCCTACTGACGCTGCTCGGAATCAGCCCACCCGGCCTCCTCCAGCCGCAGTCCCAGCTAACAGAGGGCGACGTCCCTGGCGCACGCAGTCCTCCTGTCCTCTCCACCTGTTGCCCTCTGCAGCCGAGCGGCACCCTTGCTGGGAGACGGGGCGCCTAAGAGGGTTCGAACTTAGGGGCCTCCGGTGGTTCGCGACCCCCCCAACCTCCCCCACCCCGTCGTGACTCGGGCGCTCAGCATCTCCCGGGTGTTCCCGCCGTGCGCCCGGGTCGCCGCGCAAGCCCGATCCCGACCCCGGCGGGCGGGAAGTTGACAGCCGCCTCCTCCTCCAGGGCCGGACGGCTGGGACCCTAAGGCCGGACTCCCCGCCCTCCGCCCACGTCGCCCCACCCTTCCTCCTCCGCCTCCAGACGGGGTCGCGCGGAGCCGGAGCGCCAGGTGCCGAGCGATGGGAGGCGCCCACTCTCAGAGCTCGAGGGGCCCGGAGCCCGTGGGGGACAGGCCCCCGAGACCCAAGGAGACCGCGTGAGTCCTACCGCTCTCTCCGGCCGCCCTTTGGATTTGCGTGCCAGCCGGGATGGTCCCAGAAGGGCTGGGAATGTGGGGTCTCGGGTGCGGGGGCTGCCTTGCTGGGGACATCCCGTCCGAGCCGTGGTGGCGCCCGGCCCGGGCCGCATCGCGCGCAGAAGGGACAGCTGTCCTGCTCCCGCTCTTGCTGCACCGACTAAAGGAGGGGACCCCGAGTTTGTCTGGACTGTTTGGAGCAGGAAAGCGCACGTGTCCTAAAAGGGCTCAGAAACAGTGGCAGGACAGCTGTTTGCCGGGAGGTGTGGCTACTTGGCTCGCGTTTGCCTTGGGGTGCAGGAATTGCAATGCGGTGCTAGCTTGCTGTTCCCAGAACTCCCTCTCTTGTTTGCTCCGAGAGCTTCACGATGACCTCAGAAAAAAGGGCTGCATTGTAGCAGCAGCAATCAGGCTTTTGTTCTGGGACGGCCACATTTGGGGACACCAAGTACTGTAGTGCGAGCCTGTGGGGAAATTGTTAGGGAACGTGATCAAGAGCAAGTCCCACGGTTTGAAAGATGGTCATGCGTCTTAACCAAGGAGCGGGGGTGTTGATAACGAGTTCGGTGTTTCCATGTTTGATTTAAAAGTGTTTAGAGTGCGTGTGTATCTTGGAGGTGACGCGTGGCCAAGGAACCTGTACTCTTTATTTTAATTCAGCAAATGTCAAAGCTGTTTAATTTGAGATAGACAGCAGGGGCCAGATGACGTTTTGATCATCTTTTCAATGCACAATAGCTTCTTAGGTATCCAAATACTGAATGTGTCATTTGTACCTCCTAATATTTTCCTACAACAACAAATACAAACTTAGTTCAGGAAGCTTATTAATGAGAAGTAAAATGTGCAAAAGATGCTTCTGAACACTCTTTGTGTTATTTAATTCCCAAGAACATGAGTTAGTTCCTATTATTTTCATCATCTTGAAGCTGAAGCGTAAAGAGATAAAGTAACTTGTCCAATGTCACACAGCTAGAAAGTAGTGGACCCCAAAGCTCATGCTTGCAGCTGACTCCCACCTGAGTTTTAGGACTATACTAGGAAGCAATCAAATTTTGTCTCAAGTTACAGAGCACACCCCTCTTTTCCCTTTAGTTTTTCCTGAATAAGGGAAAAATCTGAATTAGCAGTTCTTAAAGTAAAAGATTAAATTGCCAAAATTGATTTAACTTTTAAAAAACAAACATAAGGGGCAATTCAACATTGAGATGAAGTTAAGAGTTTTGGAAGAAGGTAGTTGTGGCTTTAATGCCAGGCTCTGCTTTTTAACATCTGGGGGTCTTAACTTCTCTTTGACTCAGTTTCCTCATTTGTAAAATGCAAAGAATACCTACTTCATAGGCTGTTCTAAGGTTGACATAAGATCATGTACAGATGGAGCACAAGTGACAGTTTTATCTCTGACCCATACAGTATATATATATATATATTTTTTGGTGGGAGTGGGGTTTGAACTCAGGGCTTCATGTTTGCAAAGCAGGCATTCTACTTGAGCCACACCTCCAGTCCATTTTGCTCTGGTTATTTATTTATTTATTTTTTGTGGTACTGGGATTTGAACTCAGGGCCTACACCTTGAGTCACTCCACCAGCCCTTTTTTGTGATGGGCTTTTTCAAGATAGGGTCTTGAGAACTATTTGCCAGGGCTGGCTTAGAACAGCGTTCCTGCTCATCTCTGCCTCCTGAGTAGCTAGGATTACAGGCATGAGCTATTGACGCCAGGCTACTCTGGTTATTTTGAAGATGTGGTCTTTCAAACTATTTGCCCTGGGCTGGTCTTGAACCTTGATCCTCCTGATCTCAGTCTTCCAAGCAGCTAGTATTGCAGGTGTGAGCCACCAGCACTCAGCTCAATATATTCTTTTAGCCAAGGGATGAAAGTTGACTATTCTTCGTGAACATGTGGTGGGTTTACTGTATAACTGGAGAGTAAACTGGTGGTATGGGAAGAAGTGAAGTCAATTGTTACGTTACCCAGTGACTTGGCAACAGGTCGAGGAGCTCCCTCTCCAGGAGGTTCTGCATGCATTTTATTTATTTGGCAAAACTTGCCTAAAAATGACCAACATAAATGTCCATCCTTGCTTTAGCCTAGGAATACAGCCTTTCCGTACTCAAATAAATATAATAAATGAGTATATTAAAGGCCTGGCAGTGTAGCTCAGTGGTAAAGTGCTTGCTAGGATGTGCAAGACCCTGAATTCCATCCCCAGAACCAAAAAAAAAGACTTGCACCCAAATGCAGTCAGTGCTGGGATTATTGGTCCCAGCAGGAAGGCTCTGTCTGGCATGCCCAGGTAAAGGACCCTTTCGAATGATGAGATTCCACCCCTGTAAAAGCAAAAACTATGCTTTTTATCCAAGTCTTGCCTTGGCCAGAATGCACAAGTCTGCCTGGGGTCCGAGAGAATAGAGGATTTGTTGTTAGCAGCACTGGATGCAGGTTTCCTGCCAGACATGTGGCTGTCATGGATAACACTGGCCTTAAGGAAGTTCCCCTTCTTACATGGGGCGTTTTCAAAATCTATTGTTCCTTTGAGAACAATAATAATAAATACATGAAAATTACAAGAATAAGGCATTCCTGTAGGCATTTGTCTTTTGAGGGGGAAATTATGTTTCAGAATGTTCATGATTTCTATTTCAGAATAATTTAATCAGGTACTAAAAGGAACCAGATAAATTTCTCTTTCAAGAACTCTATTGTGAAATAGAAACAAGCATTGATGTACATGAAAAGAAATGTCTGATTTTAAGGTAAAATTCCTAATTATGAAAAGTGTAGCTGCCACCCTTCTCCAGACCCAAGGACACAAACGGCTCGCTTTGGTGAAGGCTGAAGACTTTCATTCAAGGAAGCTGTGCAATAGCACTAGCTATGGTGAGAAAGGGCAGAAGCTGTGGAGTTAGGCAGACCTCGGTCACAACTCCTGCTACACCACTTACCAACTGAGTTTAGGATGCATTGGAAATACAGTTAAATTCTTCAGTGGGCAAATTTCTGCATATTTAAAATGGCAGTAATAATAAATAAATAAATAAATAAATAAATAAATAAATAAAATGGCAGTAATAGTTGTACCTGCTTTGGCAAGTGGTGTAGATTATTTTAGCACAGTGCATGCAGTTCATAAGAGCATAAGACATGAGTTATTTTTAATACATTTCCGTGGACATGTCCCTGGGACCCACATGCTATGCTGGGCTCTTTGGAAAGTATGTCCATCAGTAAGGTGGAGTCTCTACTTTGTGTGTGTTGGAGGGGGGTGGCTGGGGTTTGAACTCAGGCTTTGTGCTTGCAAAGCAGGCGCTCTACCACTTGATCCACACCGCCAGTCCATTTTGCTCTGGTTATTTTGGAGTTGGGGGTCTCGAAAACTGTTTGCCCTGGCTGGCCTCAAACCACAATCCTCCTGATTTCAGCCTCCCAAGTAGCTAGGATTACAGGCATGAGCCACAAGCATTCACATGGGGTCTCTTCTGAAGGGAAGACTGCTTTGTGAGCCAATTCAGCCAGGCTTCTTAGGGAAGCAAGACAGTAACTTCTTTCAGTTAATTTTTCTACAGTTAATTTCCATTTTTTCATATAGTTATTCTACAGAAAGAATGGAAATGTGGGGATATGGTGGTTTGATGCAAGGTTTGAAATCAGATTCCTTAGTGGACTATTTTTGGCAGCATGGCCCAGGTACATTCTCTTAGGGTAGTAAATAATTTGTGGAGAGATTCAAAGAGGGACAAATGCAGAGCCTATGTTTCCTGAGGGAATATGGGACGTAACTAATTCATCTTCCTCTTTAGCTTTTCTGCCTGGAATGCAAGCTGTGCACCTGTTGTCAATTCTTACAAGTTAAGTTTCTAGACCAATCTTTGTTTGCATTTAGAATCTAACAGAGAATGGAATAGGTGAGTAGAAGTCAGGGTGGCTTGTAAAGTTTTTGTTTGTTTGTTTGGCACTGGGGGTTGAACTCAGGGCCTTACCCTTGCTAAGCAGGTGTTCTTACTGCTTGAGCCACTCCACCAACCCTGTTTTGTGTTGGGTGTTTTCGACATAGAGTCTCATTAACTATTTGCCTATGGCTGGTTACGAACCGTGGTCCTCTGGAACTCTGCCTCCCTGAGTAGTGAGGGTTACAGGCACCCGGCTGCTTGTAAAGTGTTTTGCTTTTGTGGAGTGTCTTTCTAATCATATCAAGGAGATGCGGGCAATTTGATGTTCTAGTGAACTGCAAAGTCCCCAACAGCTAAGCTAAAGTTCCTCTTGATGGCAAGTCACTGTGGAATGAATGTCCCTGACACAAAGAGGGAGCTGCTGGCTTTGAAATTTTAGACACAAAAAACATGGCTCAAAATAAGTAAACTTAGGGGAAGGCGTTTCTGAAACCCATTGTTTTCAAATTTATAATATTGTTTGCCACCTTCTCACTCCACACACACACACACACACACACACACACACACACACACAGTCTTTATTGGCATTAAAACATGTCAGATCTCATTTACTATAGCCGTTTTAAAAAAGCCTATGTGAACTGTTTTAGTGTGTAATTAAAGAAAAATTTAGAGAAAGTTGGTGGAAAAGACCCAGAAAAACCAGATGTATGAAAGAAGAAAGTTAAGAGAATGATAGTGTTCCACTTGGAGAAGTGGCTCAAGAAATGGAGAAATATGGTATTTTAAAGGGGTGTTGGCTGGCTTCTTCTTCAGTGAAGCTGACCCAGAAGGAAATGGTTTGAGTTGCGTGACAAGGGAATTCTTCGTGTGCACATGTTCAGTGTAGATAATCACAAGTTCTGGACTGTGAAGGTATGGAAAATAGTGAAAAGAGTTAATAGGGTAAGAAGAAGCCCTCTGTGCAAATTGTTAAAAGAAAGATGGATACTCCTTCAAAGACCGATCTTCTGAGGGAGTTCAGGTATAGCTGGGCTTCTCAGTTTCCTTCCAGCCAGCTGTACCCAACCCTCACCCCACAGCCTCTCCCAGCTGGTACACGTTTCAGGATTAAAACCCAAGAATGGAAAAGAAAAATGAATAAATTAAAGCACAGCTGCTGGTGTCTTGCACTTAGGAAGTAGATCATCTGAAGTCTGCGTGGGTTAGTTGCCGGAGTGAACTATAGGTTGTGTGGCTTTATTAACCTAAGGCTAGGACATTTGGTGCCACCCCTCATGACCATGAACACGGGGTCCACCTTCTGAGGAAGCTCACTCTGCCTGCTATGGGTGCTTTTCACTTTGGGGTAAGAGATATATAACAAAAATTTACCACTTCACCATTGTATAGTGTGTGATTCAGTAACGTTAAAAACATGTACGTCCCTCATCCCTCTCCATTTCTAGAATGTTTTCATCACTCCACACAGAAATTCTACACTTATCAAACAGTGACTGTCCTTCCCACTCCCCAGCTGTTGGTAACTTTAGCCTTCTCTCTGCTTGTTTATTCTGCCCTTCATATAAGTAGAATTATGTAGTATTACTGCTTTCGTGTCTGGCTTACTTCACATAACATGTTTTCAGTGTTCACCTATGTCACAACATGTATCAGAATTTCATTTCTTTTTATGGCCAAATAAAATGTGGCATATATAATATATACGGTATGTGCATGTGTATATATAGTAATACACTGTATATAGACAGATATAAATATAGATATATTTATGATGTGAGCTCCAGTGGGCTTGGCAGTCCTGCCGCTATGGCCTTCCCATTTGCAGCCCTGGTGACCTCTCCCTTGGACTGGTTCCACTTGCAGCCTGCAGCTTTCTTTGGCAAATGTTCCAAGTTCCTGGCATCTCCACCATATTGGGAGTCTCCATTGCAACTTAGGTTTCACCCTCATGGCTGTATACATGGTTCTTTCAAGGGCTGCCTGCAGGGAATCTGACCTTGTCACATATTGCCTGACCTCCAGATCCTTCCTTTGAAATCTGTGTGGAAGCCTCCATGACCCCTATAACTCTTGCATATTGCAAAAAGTTATAACTTTTGCATATTTCATGTCTGCAAAATCAGCATTGTGGACAATGCCAAGGTCTACCGCCAGCTTGAGCAACATCAGGTCCCTTTGCACCACAGCTACAGTGGCCTCTGAGTGCTGGAGCAGCTGAATCTGGAAAAACACTTCCCTAGGCAGCCCAGTGTGAGCTGGGTGCCCTAGTGGCTCTCTCTTCTCAAAGGAACGTCTTTCAAATGAATTTATAATTTTACACTCTAGACCCTGTAATGGGTGAGATCTGTCCAATTCCTGAAATGCCCTCTAGGCATCTTCCCTATTGTCTCAGTGCAAAGTGCTAGGTTTCTCTTTAGTGATGCTAATCTCTATCAACCACACCCTCCTAGTCCACTATTTTCAAAACTCTCTTTTCCTGGCCAAACTGCCTAGGTTTCAATTCCGTCTGCTCTGCTTTTTGCTCCCAGTTCTCACAATAAATCTATAGGTAAAACAAGCCAGCAATAATCATGCCGTAGCCTGAAGGCTATGCAGTTTTGAAATTTCCTCCACCAAATTAATTAACCCATTCTTTCTACATTTGGCCTCATTCGAAGTCTCAGGGCATGGACAAAATATAGATAAATTCTTTGCCAGAATGTCACGCAAATGATCTGTAGTCTATAATACCCTGTATAGTCCTTGTTCCTATCTGAAACTTTATGAGCACAGACTTGACTGTCCTTATTCCTATCAGCACTCTAGTCTTCTGAGCTCCCACCAGAACCACCCACCCATTCATCTCTGCTTACAGCATTCTAGAGCCTTCTCTAGCCCACATCTCCAAATTCCTCATGCAAACCAATGCCAAAGGCCTAAGAACCACATGGTCAGGATTAGTCAAAGCAATGACCCCACTTCTCTGGAACCAATTTTCTGTATTAGATAATTTTCATTTCTGACATAAACAATGCCAGGGAGTGTTTTGCTTTCACTTTGAAAGAAGGGGATGAGCACTTCCTGTTTCTAGCATCAACGATATTATTTATGAAAGAGAAGCAGTAAGAAAGGCAGGGAATAGATAAAACAAGATATACATCATCACCAAATCAGGAAAACACCTACAACTGGGTCCACAGGCTGGAAAGTCCTGATTGGGAAGAGAAGCAATAAGAAAGGCAGGGAATAGATAAAATATGCAAGCTATATGTATACGTATCACCAAATTAGGTAATTTGACTAGGGCTGGCTTTGAACCGTGGTGCTTCGGAACTC
Organism: Castor canadensis; assembly: GCF_047511655.1. Classification (NCBI taxonomy): domain Eukaryota; kingdom Metazoa; phylum Chordata; class Mammalia; order Rodentia; family Castoridae; genus Castor; species Castor canadensis. The sequence continues at coordinate 58,031,131 of NC_133399.1, read as the reverse complement.
TGCTTCCTGAGTAGCTAGAGTCTCGGTCCTACATCTGGGTCCATGGGCTGAGAATTTCCAGCACAGCTAGCCAGAGTCCCAATTGATTGGAAAGGTCCCTGGCAGTGCCTCCACTCTGAGGGGGAGACTTCAAACTGGCTTTCTCAGGAGTCCCTCTTTTTATCACTTGAGATAACAAAGGGCTCCTGAGGTTTCCTGTTCTCAAATGTAGCACCATTTCCAGGACAACGTTTGATTGCATCCCGAGAGAACTGCGGCTCCTCAAGGGTGGGAACACTCCGCTGGGCCATCTGTTCTGTCCAGACTGGGTATTCTCCTGAAGGTCTTGATGTTTTCAAGCAGTCTTTACCATGTTGTTGATTTTCTTTTTTTTTTTTTTTATTGTTTTATTATTCATATGTGCATACAATGCTTGGGTCATTTCTCCCCCCTGCCCCCACCCCCTCCCTTACCACCCACTCCGCCCCCTCCCTCTCCCGCCCACCCCCTCAATACCCAGCAGAAACTATTTTGCCCTTATCTCTAATTTTGTTGTAGAGAGAGTATAAGCAATAATAGGAAGGAGCAAGTGTTTTTGCTGGTTGAGATAAGGATAGCTATACAGGGAGTTGACTCACATTGATTTCCTGTGCGTGTGTGTTACCTTCTAGGTTAATTCTTTTTGATCTCACCTTTTCTCTAGTTCCTGGTCCCCTTCTCCTATTGGCCTCAGTTGCTTTTAAGGTATCTGCTTTAGTTCTTTGCGTTGAGGGCAACAAATGCTATCTAGTTTTTTAGGTGTCTTACCTATCCTTCCTTGCACCTTCCTTGTGTGTTCTCACTTTATCATGTTCTCCAAAGTCCAGTCCCCTTGTTGTGTTTGCCCTTGATCTAATGTCCACATATGAAGGAGAACATACGATTTTTGGTCTTTTGGGCCAGGCTAACCTCACTCAGAATGATGTTCTCCAATTCCATCCATTTACCAGCGAATGAAGAAGAACAAAATTTTGTTGATTTTCTTGAACTCAACTAAAGGTTACAGGTGAATTGCACCAAATTATACAACTCAAGATACAGCTCCTCAAGCTAAGTGGGAGTCTGGGCAGCCTTGTTTTCCCAGGGAGGAAAAATTTATTTTGGCTCACCGGTTTTAGAGGGTGCAGTCCATGCACTTGGGTGGAACATTATGACTGTGGGAGCAAGTGGTGGAGGCTGTTCTTCACTTCTTGGAGCAGGAAGCAAAGAAAAGGAAGAGGGGACTGGGGACCCAGTGCAAGCTTCAAACTATGTCCCTAATGGCCTGCTTCCTCCAGTTGGGACCCACCTCCCAAAGTTTCCACAGCCTCCCCAAATAGTGCTACCAGCTGGGGACCAAGCTTTCAAAACATGAGCTTGGGGGAACATTTTATGTTCAAATCCTTGGCATGTGGTAACTCTACGTTTAGCATTTTTGGAACTGCCAAACTGTTTCCCACAGGGGCTGCACCATTTTACATCTCCACCAACAATGTGTGGGGTTCCAGTTTCTCTTTATCCTTACTGAGACTTGTGGTTTTCTGTTGTTAAATAACAATTGTAATAGTTGTGAAGTGGTTTTGATTTGCATTTCCCTAATAATTAGTGAGGTATCATCTCATGTGCTTATTAGTGATTTTATATCTTCTTTTATGTCTGTCTAGTCAAGTCCTTTGACCAGTTTTTAATTATATTTTTTGTTTTGCTGTTATTGAGTTGTAGGAGTTCTTTATGTATTCGGGCATATTAATCCCTTATTAAATGTGTGATTTGCAAATATTTTCTTCCATTCTGTGGGTTGCCTTTTTACTGTCCCTTGATGCATTAAAGTTTTAAATTTTGATGAAGTCAGATTTATCTATTTTTACTTTTGTTGCCTGTGCTTTTGGGGTCAGATCCAGGAAATCACTGCCAAATCCAATGTCGGGAAGATTTCCCCCATATCTTTTTCTAAGGGTTTTTATAGTTTTAGCTCCTAAGTTTAGGTTTTGATCTATTTTGAGTTTTGTATATGGGCTAAGGTAAGGCTCCAACTTCATTCTATTGCATGTGGATCCAGTTTTTCTACCACCATCCTTTGGTTGAAAAGGCCGTCCATTCCCCATTTTGAGTGGTCTTGACATCTTTGTAGAAAAGGAAGTGACCGTAGAGTTGAGAGTCTGTCTTGGGTTCTGAATTCTACTCTGTTGGTTTATATGTCTATCCTTATGCAAGTTCCACACTGTTTGGAGGGGTGTACTTTTGTGTTAGGTTTTGAAATCAGGAAGTGTGAGTCCTTCAACTCTGATGATTTGGCTGTTTGGGGTCTCTGGAGGTTATTCCACAGTCAAGCAGCTTTGTGTGAGAGAAGCTACACTGCCTTCCCCAAAATGCTTCTTACCCCCGTCATCCTGTACCCCCCCTCCAGCCAGACTTTTCACCCCAACATGTTTGCTGAGAACCTGCTGTGAACCAGGTTTAACTATAGGGTCAAGGAATAGGAACATTCTAAAGGTTGTTATATGTTACCAAATATTGTCAAACTCCCCCTACACACATGAGTGGTACCCCTAGCAGTATGAAACAATGACAGCCTCATAGCATCCTCTCTAATGGTGGAGCACTGTCACTTTAAATCAATTTGATGAGACAAAGGCATACAATCTTGTTTTAATTTTTAAATTTATTAGTGAGAGTGAACTTCTCCCGTATATTTATTTGCCATTTTACTTCCTTAATTTTTTGTTTACTTTTCTTTGTTAATTTGTATTGAAATATTAATTTTTCAGTATTTTTGATGATCGTTCCTTTATGATGAAGCCAGCACTTACAGTGTCTAGGAGAGTGCTATATATCTTGCATACATCAATTCATATGATTCTCCAAACAACCCCATGATGTAAGTTCAGTTTTCAGGCACAGAGAGAGTATGTAACTTGTCCTAGGTGTCACAGCAAATGAATGACAAAATTGGGATATGATAATGAATTCAAAAACCTATGTGCACAGTTAATAGATCTTACCATATAAATTTATTGGCTTTTGCCCACCATTTTGTTGCTGCTATTATTATGTTTGGAGAGGGAGGTAGGTTTTTTTGTTTGTTTGTTTATTTGTGTGGGGTTTTGTGTATGTGTGTGTGTGTGTGTGTGTGTGTGTGTGTGGCACTGGGGTTTGAACTCAGGCCTACACTTTGAGCCACTCTACCAGCCCTTTTTTATGATTTTTTTTTTTTTTTGAGATAGGGTCTTCACACTATTTGCCCAAGTTGGCTTTGAACCTTGGTCCTCCTGATCTCTGCCTCCTAAGTAGGTAGGATTACAGGCATAAGTCACTGGCACCCAGCCTGAGAGGTGATTTTTTTAAACTATACTTTTTCTTGCCCTGTAGAAAAGATGATCAGATAAACAGAGAGCTCCCCTGGGTACCACAGGCAGGCTCTCCTAGTAATCACATCTTTTAAAATTAGTATAGTACATTTGTTATAATTAGTGAATCAATATTGATACATTATTATTAACTAAAGTCCACACTTTATTCAGATTTCCTTAGTCTTCATCTTGTCCTTTTTCTGTTTCAGAATTCTCATCCAGAATACTACAATACAAATTCAGTAGTCCTGGTTATTTTTAACAAAAGTAAACCATGTTTTATGTTAAAAAAAAAAACACATAAAACATAGATCATGTTTTTCTTTGAGATTTTTGCCTTGGTTTTTATGCTCTTCCCTATCTCAAGATTAGATAACTTTTTTCTTCTAGCTGTGTTTTGGCTTCCTTTTGTGTTCTTTCTTTCTTCTTTCCTCCCTTTCCCCATTTTTTTTTTAACATTTTTTATTATAGTTGTATAGGGGGTCCATTGTGACATTTACATAAGTGCTTACAATATATCTTAGATTCACCCCTTCCATCTTTCTCCTTTATCTCTCCTCCCCCTTCTTAGAATAATTTCAACAGGTTTCATTGTTCTGTTTTCATACATGAATACAAAATACATCCACCATATTCACTTTATCTGAAATTTCTAGAATCATTAATGTGAAAAAAGACTGTAGCAGTTTTCTTCAAAACAGTCAGTTATTCCAAAACTAGTATTAGGTATTAAAGAATACTTTGTTTTCCTACAGATTTACAATATCATTAAAAAAATTCATGAGAGCTGGGATATAACTCAGTGGTAGAGCACCTGCCTAGCATACACAAGGATGTGGGTTCAATCCCCAGCGACAAAAAAGAAAAGACAAAAAAAAAAAATTGTCACTGTCACCTCTCTTTCCTTTCTTATTCACTGAGAATGTTAATTTTTTTCTTTTCATTCAACAAATAATAGTTGACTGCCTTCTCAGGTGCAAGGACTGTAAACATTACTTGTTACTATGCAGCAATTTATAGAGGAAACATTTCTAAGTATGTAAAATCTGAACATTCACTTATAATATAGAGGACAGGACCTATGCCAGAGTCAGACAAGAGGAGGTGACCTTGAGAATGGGGGAGGATGTGGCTTGGGAAAAATGGATGCTTGCAGTTGGATTTTCCTCATAGATTAATATCTATTTTCAGCCCATCTGAAGTCTGCATTTTAAACAATTTCGCTTTCTTGCTGAGATGGTGGCACCTTCAAATGCTCTCCGCTCGTTTGCATGCTCAGCCAGCCTCACTGGACTTTAATCTGTAATATGATACAAAGTGCTAGCACTTTATGTAAGGAATGGCATAGAGCGCCTGCCTAGCAAGCCTAGCAAGAGTGAGGCCCTGAGTTCAAACCCCAGTACTGCCAAATAAATAATAATAATGATGAGGAATGGCAAATCCTAAGCCATGCTTGCTTTATCTCCCAGTTCTTTTACCTGTGGAGACTTGGTAGCCGTGGAGAGTTTTTTAAAGTGAGGGTCATTTTTTCATTCTCAGAAGCCTTTTTTCCAGTGAGCCTGGGGTTTGAACTCAGAGCTTGGTGTTTTGCAAAGCAGGCACTTTACCACTTGACCCACACCATTAGGCCATTTTGCTGTGGTTATTTTGAAGATGGCCTCAGATTGGCCTTGAACCACAATCCTCCTGATCTCAGTCTCCCACATAGCTAGGATTACAGGCATGAGCTTATTCTCAGAAGTCTTGCTGTTAAGAATACTTAAAATTTTAAATTTTTTAAATGTTTTGCTTATAAGTAGTGCAGTTTTCCCTTGATCAGTCTTATGGCATATTTGCTACAAATGTTGTTAGTAGCAGTTCTAAGCAGAAGAAATTGCATTTAACTTAAATTTGGGCCTTGTCTTAGTGTGTTTTCGTCTAAATCTGAGTAATGTATAAGGAAAAGAAGTTCGTTCTGCTATGGTCCTACAGGGTGGGGAGTCCTACAAGGTGGGCAGCTGCACCTGGTGAGGTCCTTCTTGGTGGGGACCCTGCTGAGTCCCATGGCGTTGCAGGAGAGCAAGGCATTAAGTGGCAAAAGGGGCACTTACCGAGCCCCCCAAGACAGCCCACTAACCCATGAATCTGTGAGTGGCTCTGCCCTCACGACCCAGTCACTCCTTAAAGGTCACAGCTTGTGCCTCTTAATACTTCATAGTGCAGATCACATGTCAACCTGAGTTCTGGGGACAGTCCAACCATAGCAGGAATGTAACATAGAAACTTAGAGGCAGTGGGATCACTTTTTCTTCACCGTGTTTCTGAGAGAACCCACACATCTGTCTCACCTGGAACATCTTCATAAAGCCTTGACAGCATATGTCTTGCAAAGACACTTTGCTTTAGAGCAGTCACTCTGAAAACTTCTTTGGGCTGTGGATCCCTCGATAAACAGATAAAAACTTTACAGACTGTTCCACATGAGAATACACAATATATAAAAGTTAGGTGTGTCAGAGTCCCTGAAACTTACCTATTGTAATCTCATGTAATCTTCTCATGGGCCTCACGAAGTACACATTGTCATCTCCATGTCACAGATGAAGAAACTGAGGTCATAGAGTGAGTAAAATGGGGGAGCTGGGGTTCAGGTCTGATGAATGTGGCTGAAACTGAGGGGACAAAATTACTAGGCGTTTCCACAGTGAGTCTACCATTGGGCAACTCATTAACCAGCAGAGGCTTCTGTTCATTTTTTAGAGAATGACTTTTAATGCTTCTTTCCCTACTGATAACATAGTTTCAGGAGAGGAAATGTTTGTGCAAACGTTGTCTAACCCATCCTATAGATGCATACCATATGCTGTATTATATTTACACAGAGTAGACAGAATGCCTCTCTTGGGTTTCTTTACTGACTTATTGTAGTCTGTGAGTCTTGCTTTCCTAACAACTGCAAAATGTTATGTTTCCATGGCTACATCAAAATTGTTCTTAAATAAGGGTTTGAGAAAACAAAACAAGGGAAGCTTGAGCAAGCTAGGAAAGTGGGCAGATGACTGACATTTTCTTTGCCTTTTCACATATGTGTATCCACTGGCCTCAGAAGGCCTTGAGTCCTTTGTTGATGAAATTATCTTCAAGAATGTTTTGCTTGCTGGGTGCCAGTGACTCATGCCTGTAATCTTAGCTACTCAGGAGGATCGTGGTTCAAAGCCAGCCTGGGCAAATAGCTCGAAAGACCCTATCTCAAAAAAACCCATCACAAAAAAAGGGCTGGTGGAGTAGCTCAAGATGTATGCCCCGAGTTCAAGCCCTAGTACTGCAAAAAAAAAAAAAAAGTAGTGTTTGATTAGCATGTGCAAGGCTCTGAGTTCAATTTCCAGCAAAATAAAAGCAAAAATTACATTGAGGCTGCATACTTTCAGACAGATGTCTGAAGTCATTTGCCACTATAACGACATACCTGAGGTAACCAACTTATAAATACAAAGGTTTCTTTTGTTTCACAGTTTGGAGAACCCACCCGTAAGTGGCTGGCCCCCTAACTTTGACCCTGTGGCAAGCCAGCACATCATAGTTTGATCGTGGGATAGAGCAAAACTACTCACCTCATCAGCCAGGAAGCAAAGGAAGAGAGAGGAAAAATCCCCTTCAAGCACACGCCCAGTGACCTAAGGACCTCCCACTCTAAACCCCTTCCTTCCCCCATAAATGGTCCGCCACGTCCCAATAGCACCACCCTGTGGCCAAGCCTTTAGCTCTTTGGCCTTTGGGGGAAGGGAAACATTCAACATCCACACTGTAGCATCCTGGTTCCTAATAAACACCAGTGACCCATAATGACACATGGGAACACAAGTCAAATCCTAAATAGCATGGGCCACCTTTACAGCTTATTCCCAAAATGAAGATTGGAAGGTTCCCTTGAGGACAATATTAGAGCTAAGAGATACGTCCAAATTTTGGGAATATCTAGCAGCAATGGGGAGGAAAAGAGATGTAGTGGGCGGGTCTGCAGTAGTCTGGGAGACCGAAGTCTGGAATTGGCCTCTTTCAACCTGTTTTTGACTTCCTTCTTGCTTCTTGCCTCCAGGACACTGTTCTCCCGTCTTGCCACCAGGGGGTACCAGCCACTAGTCACTTAGTTTTTGGCATGGGTTGGCCTGAAGTGAACAGTTGGTTCTCCTCTGGGTAGATAAATGAGAAAGCCATTTGGATACTAACTTAGAGTACATATAGGAGAAAAGAAAATATATTAAGGAACAAAGGAGGACAAAATTGATTTTTGTTGTTGTTGTTGGGGTTTGAACTCAGGGCTTTGTACTTGCTATGCAGGGGCTCTACCACTTGAGCCACACCTCTAGCCCCAAAATTGAATTTTTGATACCTCCATTTCCTGCTGCTGGCTTGGATTCTGTATCTTAGGAATATGATGTTTTTCTTTATGCCTCAAAATTTTGAGGCTGAGAAATATTTTTTGTGACTTCTGAGAAGTTAGAAATCTTCCTTCTTCCATTGGTGTTCACTGGCTGGAATGCAGTCTAAACACCTTGTGTTGGATGAAGGGGAAGTTCGTTTTGACTTTTTGTATTAATAGAAATACAAACTTTGAAGAAATTCTCTTCAAAAAAACTTGCTTATTGTGAGGGAGAGCTTTCTGGTGACCTCTGGTGGCTGCTCTAGCTCGGGGTCAGCAAGTCTGTATAGCATATGAAGGAGTTATTCACCAGAGAGCGGGGAGATGGCTACTTTCCCCTCCCAGCTGGGTGCCAGGTCTTCACTAAGAGGGCTGAGTCATGTAGCCAGGCGTGGTCAGGCCCAGCTATAGTTCCAGCTGCTCAGGAGACTAAGGCAAGAGGATTGCTTGAGACCAGCCTGTGCTACCTAGTGAAGCCCTATCTCAAAAACATTGTCCCAGCTCCCGAGGAACATAGTTCAGGGATGAAAACCCACACAACTGTAGTACTCACTTGACTGGATCTTTCAATGCCTTTTATACTCTTAAATTTATCCTTGTGTTTTTCGTTTGGCCAGTTCATAGTCTTTTCTTTATATCCTTGAAAACTGCCATAGGCACGTGTGAATGGCTAGTAGGCTGGGACTGAGGGTGAATGGTGTGTGTGACAGGGAGACTGTGGGTGTGGGTGTGTGTGTGGGTGTGACTTCGTGGGGCTATCCATGTGTGTAGTGAGAGACTGGTGGGAAGACTGGTGGTGTGAGACTGTGTGTGACTGCGTGTAGTGTGTGTATATGTATGTGTACATGAGATTGTATGGATGGAGTTGGTTGTGTGTATGGTATGTGACCAGGTGGAGAAGGTATGATTTGTGTAAGATTGTGTAGAGGAAGTGTGTGTGTGTGTGTGTGTGTGTGTGTGACTGTGTGTGGTGTGTGTACATGAGACTGTGTGGGTGAGGTTGTTTGTTATATGTGTGCTGTGTGTGACTATAAGGCTGTATATGAAGTACAGTGTGCATGTGTGACTGTGTGAAACTGGCCGTGGGGGTGTACGGTTTGTGAGTATATGTTGTATGTATATGTGCACACCACTCTGTGGGTGGGGTTATTATGTGTGATGAGTGTGACTGAAACTGTGTGTGGGACTGTGTGACACTGTGGGGAAGGGATGTATGATGGGTATGTGACTATATATATGTGTGCATTCTGTATTACTCCATGTGTGGTGTGTGTATGTCTGATAGACTGTGTGGAGGAAGTGTGTGTGTATGACTATGTGTGTGTACATGAGACTGTGGGGGGTTGTTTGTAACGTGCGTGATGTGTGTGACTGAGATTTTATGTGTGTGACTGTGAAGTATGGTGCCTGTTTGTGACTGTGAAGCTGTGTGAGGGGAATATGTCTGGTGTGTGGGTGTGAGTATATGTGGTGTATGCGAACATAGATTACGGGTAGAGTCTGTTATGTGTATGTCTGTGTGTGAGGTATGGTGTGTGTGTGACTATGAGACTGTGGGGGAGTGCACATGGGGTGTGTGTATGTGTACACAAGCCTGTGGAGGTGGGGCAGTGTGCTGTGTTTGGTGTGTGTGACTGTGAGATTGTGTGTGTGAGATGTGTGTATGTGTGACTGCATGTGAGACTGTGGGGTGGTGAGTGCGTGACTGCGTGTGTGTGGTGTGTGTGTCCTTGAGGCTCTGTGTGGGGGTAGCTGTGTGTGGTGTGACTGTGAACGTGCTCTGCTCTGACTGTCTTACAGATCCTTCTTCAGGAAGCAGTGACAGGGAGACGGCAGAAGACTGGCTCCCCTGCCAGCTGCAGGGAACCTCTTCAGGGTGGTCTCACTGCTGTGGGAAGGCTCTGGCTGTCAGCGTGTGTCATCCATGATGTCTCCTGTTTTTACAAATCAGAGAGACGTTTGATGCTGCACTGTTTATCAGTGTGGAAGCGTGTCCCGGGAGCCATGGCTGTCTGCCTTCTGAATCATCCAGGGAGCCAGGATTTCTGTCGCCATTTCTTCGCAGGCTGCTGCGTTGGTGTTCCCTCCCCCTCTCCATCCTGTTCCCCCTCACACACCGGCAAACCCTCTAAGGAAGCTGAAACATGTCGCTTCCTTTTTTGGTCATAGCTAACTTTATTCCACCTTCGTCACCAGGGCCCTGGGATATGTGATGTGACTGTTTTGTGGTCAGAGCAAGAGGTTCCCTTGGAGTGCCTGCTGCCTGAGAGCACTCCATGGATGTTTGTGAATGATTGACTTTAATCAAAGTGTGGATGTTGAAGATAAAGCGATTCTGAATGTCTTATTTGGGGAACAAAAAGAAATCAGTGTCTTCAAAAGCAAGAAAGACTCCAGCAGAAGGAGTCACTTCAGTATCTCTGAAAATTAGGGAGGTTCTCTAAATTTGGCCTTTGATGGGATTTGGCAGGACAGAGTGAATTCCGGGAATCTCTGAGGCAGTTTTTGGCCAAATAGCTGTAGCCAGAGCTGTGGAGTGAGACTGAGGAGCGTCTCTCCCCATTCGGTATCCATTTCCTAGGCCTCCCTACCTGGGAAATGTCTCTCCCCAGGGTTGTTATTTGAGGCCTATCACAGCACTGAAAGAAAGGGGTTGGTGAGCCAAGAGGCCAGTGACTTATGAAGCCCATCTTGCTGGTGACCCCAAGGCAAGTCCCATTTCTCAGAGTGCACTCGTGCCACTAAGATGGACTCAGCCCCTTTCCCTGCAGTCAGCTCAGGGGACAGCTTTGGGTGGCCCCACACTGAGGATGGAATCCTGCCACTGGGCCCCAGGTTTCACTAGGAAGAGGAGGACTGGATGGGCCTGGGTCCTACATCCTTTGCTGGGTCAAGTGCTACTGCAGGGAAGGAGAGGGAAGGGGAGACATGGGGCGGTTGCTGCTTCTCTGTCAGGTCCGAGTCACTTTCCTAGTCCTGCATGGAAGTAGAAGATGGAGCCAGGTTGCCAAACCACATGCCCTTAGAGTTCTAAAGGAAGTGTGGATTGCAGATAGAAGACGAAGCAATGATGTGAGGCGGACATGAATGTAACAACCATCATCTGTCAAGCTATTTTGTTGCACTATCTTATAAAATTACCATAAACAAGTTTATTCTTACTGGTCTTCACTGTATTTCATTATGTGCAGTATATATATTTTATGTAATATCCTATGTATTTTCTATTTCCATTGGCTAAACTGTAGACAGTTACTGAGTAGAATGTGCATCTATTTATTTATTCATAGCACTGGGGACTAAGCCCAAGGTCTCTCACAAGTTAAGCACAAAGTGTAACACTGAACTTTATCCCCAATATTTGTTTTCAGTTATTTTTTTTGAACAAATGGTGTCATTACTCTACACTGAATGTTTATATTCCCTCCAAATTTCAAACATTGAAAGCTGACTTCCAATGGGAAGGTATTAGGAGGTGGGCTTTGGGGAGGTGAATAGGTCATGAAGGCACTGCATGGGATTACTAGCCTGTAAGAGAGACCCTAGAGAGCACCCCTCCTCTCCTTTCACCAAGTGAGAGCACAGGGACATGGCTCTCAACCAGAAAGTCAGCCCTCACCACACCCCAGTCTGCTAGCAGCTTGACCTCGGACTTCCCCATCTGAAGAACTGTGAGAAATAAAATTTCTTTTGTTGGTCAACATCCAGTGTATGGGATGCTCACTGTAGCCCCAACAGGCCGAGACAACTGCTAACTTCTACCTAAGCGTCCATCCCAGATCTCATAGGGCCACAGGAATTTTCAGCTAGAAAGGACATTTGCCACAGATCACTGTGTTGATATTCTCTTTTTCAGATAAGCAGATGAGTCTGAGACAATAAAGAATTGTCCAAGGGTCACTCAGGTACCAAAGTTGCACAACTCGGTTCACACTTCTTGTAGACTTTCTCCCTCACTCCCCTTGTTGCAGGATAAGTCTGCTTGCTATGTGTGATAGAACTACAGTGTCCCCCACAAATTCACCTCATTTTACAAGGTAACCTGAATTTCTTTTTTTTTTTTTTTTTAGTGCTGGGGATCAAATCTAGGCCGTTGCTTATGCCAGATAAGCACTGTGTCACTGAGCTGCACCTCCAGTCCTTGGCTTTTTGAGATAGGAGCTCAAGCCTCAAACTCATGATCTTCCTGCCTAGGGGGAGGGGAACTCAAGTTGGCCTCAAACTGTGGTTCTACTGATGTCTGCCTCCCTAGTAGCTGGGATTACAGGGGCGAGCCGCTTGGTGCAAGGTATTTTCAACAGATTGCCAACTGCCAGCTTTATAAGGTCTTGTTCCCACAAGCAGTGTTCACATGCCTCCTGTCATTACCCCAAACATTCCAAGGACAGCAAGGCCTTGCAAGCAAATCACCCCATGAGGAGACTACCCCTGCCCCCCCACAAATGGGAGCATGACCCCAGGATAGGAACTAAGGCTGCCCCCCTAAGCAGGAGCAATCATCTCTTGATGGGAACCAGATTGCACCCTCCAGTGATAATGGCAGAACCAGAATGGGATAATGACAAACAAGACCACACTTTGACCACCACTGTTTAAATATGCACATCTCTTACCCCTGCCCCAATTCTTCCTTTACTTAACCCTAAAGCTCCTATCAGTATCCTCAAGACAGAGCTGGGATGCTTTATCCCCATTACCCTTCCCATGTAACTATTGATTTAATTCATTTCCTGCCTTTTACCATTGGATTTCTGGGCTGAATGGTCAGCTCCAAATTATTGGAACTTTCTGAAGTCAGGCCTCCTGTGGCCTGGGACTCCAGTGACGGTCCTAATATTCACATTTTTAAACAACAGTATATGAGACAGTCTTTTCCCTAAGCTTTAATCGATAATGAGTTCAATCTTTTAAAATTTTGCCAAATGGGTGGAAATGATACTATCAATTAGTCCATTTTGAAACTGGAGTTTTCACACTCCTTGGCTTCCACACGTAAGGTCTGGCCTGTCACCTAATGGACCGAATAAAGAGACATGGTAAAGGGCAGATAAAGGAGGTTTATATTACATTGCCATGCACTTCAGTTTGTCTTCAGTCATGTTTCAGGTCACACAAGAGCTATGGGTTTAAAAAGACCTGGGACGGGGGGACAGAGGCGTGTATAATTATTAAACAGTTCTGGTCACAGGTGTGTTTTGGTGGGTCATTATCTCAGACCTTGTTTTTGGATGGGTCTGGAGAAGCTGTTACACTGTTCCTGGTGAGGTTCTGATGTTCCCTTGCTTTGGGGCAGTTTCCTCCATTCCTCCCTGTGAACATGATAAATTCTGCCCTTCCTGGAACCCAAGGATTGCACAGTGACTGCAGAGAGAATGGCTCAGAGCAAAGACAGCTACAAAGTGGAGAGATGCCACGCTTTTTCCTGCTTTTAGTTAATTGTGGGCCCAAGTAAAGAGTCAGTGCTTTCAGCAAAAGCAGTTAAAGTTCCTCTCACAGTTTGATTAGAATCCTTCAATTATTTATGAAGTCTGAGCATTTTCTGTTTATTGAACCACTGCCTGCCTTTCCTCCCCACTCCACCTCACCCCCTCCTCCTTTCTTCTTCTTTTTTTAATGAAATGCTTACGTCCTTTGCCTTAAATCAGTAGTAGTAAATGTGTAGTCCCCTGATCAGCAGGGAGCACATTAAGAACACAAATTCTTAAGGGGGGGGTTGCTTTGAATGGGAAGCTAGGGATTGGGTCCAGCCATCTGTGTTATAACAAGCCTTTGACGGGCCTCACGTCATTGTGCATCTCAGCCACACTGTGGCCCCTTACTCTACCTGGGAAACAGGTGTCCAACATCCAAAGTAGACATGAAAAGCGTTTTGACCAGCAGCAAATTCAGTATTTCCTCCTCAGCAGGGTATTTATGGGCGGAGCATAATAGTTTTCTATTTCTATCTATTTCTATAAGAAATAGAAACTTTTTTTTTTTTGGTGGGGCAGGGGTTTGAAATCAGTACTTCATGCTTACAAAGCAGGCTCTAAGCTTTCTACTGCTTTAGCCATGGCTCCAGTCCATTTTGCTGTGGTTAGTTTGTAGGTGGGGGGTCTTATGAACTATTTGTCCTGGCTGGCCTCAAACCTCTGTCCTCCCAAGTAGCTAGAATTATAAGTGCCTAGCACGAAAATCAATTCAATATTTTGGAGGTGGGTATATAGGTCAGTGATAAAGTACTTGCTAGCATGCTAAATGCATGCTAAGTAAATAAATAAATACAAATAAAAAATTATTGGATGATTGCTGGAAATTGTCCCTAACACCAGTTAGTGTTAAAGCCAAACAACAATAATTAATTTATAGAACACAGGTTAGTTATTTTATCTTTAGAACTGGGCAAGTGTTCATTTATTATATAGTCTTTCTGGACATATAAAGTCATATTGTTTCAAGGAAATCTCCCCAAAGAAGTTAATATCCATCATACAGTATCCAAATATAGCCCACTTGGGAGGTGAGGTGTGGCTCAAGCAGTAGAGTTCCTGCCTAACAAGCATGAGGTCCTGAGTTCAATCCCCAGTACTGCCACCCCTCCGACACACACAATCTGAATCTATCCTGCTTGGAAGAGTTGATCTTGAAGGGACCTAAGTATCAACTCCCCTCCCTGTCAGCTCTGTTGTCCATAACTGACATCTTTAAAGATGCAACTGCCCAATTTCCAGAAAGATAGTTCACAACTCCAGCCATGACAGCAGAGGGAAAGAGGACATCATTGAGGTAGCAGGCATGAGGCTTATGATTGGGAAGTTTTCTTCCTGAGGAAAGACACTGCTGAGATATAAGATGAATTAATGAAGGACCCTTCACAAAATCCTGTTGACCATGATGTGAAATGAAACTTAAGGCAGGTTCTTCCCAACCTCCATCCAAGGGAGCTTAGAGCTGAAATGCCCCAAAGGAGGTTTTATTTTTAAGGCGGAGTTGAGGCTACTGTAATAGCAACCCAGTGACACAGTAGTGCAAAAAATATATAGTAGATGAACTTTTCTTTCTCACAGAACAGTCCTCAGTGGCCATTAGTGCAGGGCTGTAGGCTACTTTGCTTCTGCAGTCAGCCTGGCTTGGGTTCTGCCAACCTTTCTCCCATGGGTGGTCCTCACCCACAGAGCAGTGGTCTGCTCACCTTCAGGAGAGGTGAGAGTATTTTTGTAAATACATCGCACCACATTTGCACTGATCACTTGCATTCACATCCCATGGGTCAGTCTCAGTCACGAGGACATGCCTAGTTGCTGGATAAGGCTGGATGGTCCTCTAACTGGATTGCCAAGTGGCCAACCAAAACTCGGGGTTCTTTTACCAGAAGAAAGAAAGAAATTATTGATGGAGCTGTTAGACCCTACCACCCTACCTAGGTTGTCTTCTACAGAATCAAAAGTGCATGTGCATTTAACCAAAAAACCCAGATTTAGTTGAATGACTTAAATAAAGGGAACTTTTAAAACTCAAAAAAAAAAAAAGTACATGTGCATAAGGAGCACAATGCTAAAGAAACATTATAGTGTTTCTTCTTTGTTCTCATAATTAAAATTGTGTGTGTGTGTGTGTGTGTGTGTGTGTGTGTGTTTACAACTGGTACAGAAGGAAAAGAGCCAGGGAGTGTGTTTCACAATCTGTGTAGGAGATATCTTTTGACAGTTTTATTGAGTTTCCAACAGTAAACATTTTTCATTTCCTTTGAGAATATGGAGGAGGTCAGTGTGACCCACCCCCAATAAATCAATATTTTCACTTACCAAGTTCAAGCCAGCTGGACCTCTCCTGAGCCACCATTCCTGAGCCACAGGGATGGCGCTCTTTTGTCCCATGATCAGAGTTGAATTTACCATGAAGCTAAAGCAGCTTAAACTTCAGGCCCCTTACTTGAGTGAGCTCTTTCTTAAGTCCCCAGTGGGGTCCTAACTATGTCCATGGGGTCCTTTTGCATTTTCATTTTTGTTTATTTTGTTGTGTTTTTTGAGCCAGAGTCTCACTAAGTAGCCTAGGCTGTCCTAGAACTCAAGATCCTCCTGCCTCAGCCTCCTGAGTGCTGGGATCACAGGTGTACACCACCATATCCTTTTTGTTTTTTGTTTTTTTTTAGTAGTACTGAAGCTGGAACCCAGAGCCTCAAGCGTGCTAGCCAAGTGCTCTGCCACTAAGCTATACTCTGAGCCTTGCATTTTTCTAAAAGAGAGTTGCCTGAATTCTAAAGCTTCCTTCTTCAGAAATTGGGCCTTGACAACCTGTTCCAGGTCTTCTTTCCCCATGGAGCCCACCATAGTTCCTACTTTTCTCCCCATAGGAAGAGGCCCTCATAGTTCAATTCAACTCATCAACATATTTCTCGGAAGAAACCATCCCAAAGAGAAGTAGACTGAGAGAGAGAGTACCCCAATGAGAGAGATGTTAAAAGTGATCCTTTTGCATATCCCACATAAAGTATATCTTTGATGCTCTGGTCCAATTTTGTGTGTCTTTGTGACTCTCATTTGTGTCAGTAGGTGTCCCTGGGAAAATCTTTTGTATGGTGCCTTGGCTCAACAAGCAAATGTTCCTTGGAATGGGGTTTTCACACTTTGGCCACCAGACAGTCGCTTAGTTGCAGGGCTGCCTCATATGACTGGCTTCCACTGGGCACTCAAAGAGCACACCTGCTTGGAGTGGTTGGTGAGGTTAATGCCTGCTTTCCTGCCTTTGCCATCCACTGCATATTGCCAAAGCATTCTTTTTTTGTGGTGCTGGAGCGCGAACCCAGAGCCTGGCACACGCCAGGCACGCACATCCCCAGCCTTTACAGCTTCCTTCCTACATTAACTTGTGGCAGGGCTGGGCTCTCATACAAGGACATCTTGGCTAGAATTTTCTTGTAACTGCATAGTCTTGTATTAGTTCCACTCTCAAATTCAAAAATTAATGTTTAATCATCCTAAAATACTGTTCCTGGAATGGAGCTTCACTGCATATGGGGAAGAGGAGGATAGAGACTGGTGCAAATACATACTTTCCATTTAATTCCAAGATGCTCGGGTTCTTCCGCTAAGCCCAGGCTGAACATGTAGCCAACTCTGTGTGTGTGTGTGTGTGTGTGTGTGTGTGTGTGTGTGTGTGTGTATGTGTGTGTGTTTTAGCCTCTGGGTTCAGTCTATATACACATACACGTACACACACACACACACACACACACACACCCCTACACACAAAGCCATAAAATAAGACTTTTGCCATTATAACTGTTCACTTCTCTGTTGGGGTCTGAATGATCTAACCTGTTTTCACTAGTTCCTAAGGTAATAATGAGAGATTAGGAATCAGCCGAGCAGGTAGGGAAAAAATTGAACAACTAATTGAGAGTCAGAAGAAAGGTAGTCAGAGAATGTTTTTCACTTCTGCCTTACCATAAAGCAGGGGTTACAGAACAGGGCAGCAAATCAGGATGACCTAAGGCTTACCTAGGCAGAAGGGAACACAAGGAGAAAAGCAGTTTGAGGACTATTCCCGGAGTTCCAAACCCCATTCACATGGCCATGAAAGAAGCCAATAAACCTGCATTAATTCAGTACCTAGTTAGCATAGGAAACTGGGTAACACCTTACCCACACTGCAAGTAAAATTCCCTAGACATCACAGAGTCATTGGCAACCACTGGGGACCCCTCCCTTCCTGGGAGCTTTCCTGCTTTCACTTAGTGAACTCTCCTACCTCTACATTCACCCTTCCTTGTCTCTGAAGTTCATTCTTCCTCTTCGTGAGACAAGAACCCAAAATGCTAAACACCTAAGCCAGCGGGGATGAGTGGAGGCTTTCTGTCCTGTACAAATCTCCGTCTCGATAACAGTACTAACCTTTGTTTTTCCCCAGACTGTGTTTGCTTTGTAATTTGAAGGCATGCAGTTAGATGTAGCCAAGTAAATTTGCATTCTTTATTTTGTGTATGGCTTATTAATTACTTCTGAGTTGGACCGTCATCCTTCCTCAAGATCCTTGACAGATTCTGTTGCTTCTAGATTGTTTTCTCCCCATGGCTTGATTTTTCTTATTTAGCCATCTAATCCATCTGGAATTTATCTTGGTGTATGCTCCGAGGTAAGGGCTTAACTTGCTTCCATTTCTCATTGCCAATCCATCTTTCTCCCCCCATTTCTTTCTATGTTGTAACGTCTTCTTTATCATATAATGCTTGTATCTGCGAGGGCTCTTTTCTGAGTCTCTGTTCTGATTTACAGAACAAGGATGTGTCTGTTTTGGCAGAAATGTGTTAATATCTTTACAGTGATATCACTTTTCTTAACTCTGTTGTTTTAAGAATCTAAAATATGCTTACCAGTTTATTTTTCCAGATTAATTTTTGAAAAATATTAACAAATTCTAAATAAAATCCCCTAGGAATTTTGACAGGAAATCAAATTAAATCAAACTGGATAATATGGCTGTATTTACCAACTTTGGATATCGTTGAATCTTTCCATTAATTCAGCTAGCCTTTTAGCTTATATGAGTGATATAAGTGATGTGTAATATTTGGATTAAAAAAATTTTAACACACAAAAAATGATAGATTCCTTCCCCCCACCATATACCACACCAGAGAAGTAAAAGAATAAGTTTTCTTTGACTTTCACAAACACATGTGTAATTTTATAATCAAAATATGATGGTTACATGTTTACTGTAAAGAGATAAGAGCCAGAATTTACAGGAGGCCACAGACTGTCGTGGAGTTTGCTCCTTAGTTTCCTGTTTATTTTAATCTCTTAGAAACGCAGGAAGATTTTTGTTCACAATAAATCCTTTCAAGTCTCCAGGGTAAGGATTACGAGGCGTGGCAGTCACAATTATTTTGGAAAGCCTTTTTTGGTTTTACTCCTTCTCCTGGGTGGACCTTCTCCCCACACCCCTCGGTAGTGCATCTCCACTGCCCTTTCCAGTGTCATCCCAATCTGCTGCCTTCTAACTCCTGAGTGACAACGTCTCATAAATCAAAAAAGGACATGTGGTGTGGGGAAGGCTAAGTAGATTTAAGAGGACAGTGAGTAGAATGTTTGATCTCAGGAGAGCTGGACCATATGATCAGTATTCTTCTAATCTTTGAGGTGGTACCATTCAGGAGACTTATTTTATTTTATTTAGAGAGTGGTGTAGAGAAGAGAATAAAATGGCTGCAGGAAAAGGAAAGTGATTCTATTTTGGTTTCCTAAATTCTTTAAGCCTTTTCAACTCAAGCCTTAGAGTCCACCCTCCCTCTAAACCATGTTTGTGACCATGTCTGTGAAGCAAGGCAGACATGGCATTTGGAGTAAGTTCCTTATTAGAAACTTTAGTTCATAAACAACTTAAAGAAGGTTTCACATGGTTTTCTTGTTTGAGGTATAGAGCCCTTGGAACGAGAGGACCCACTTTCTTCATGCATAATCTGCTCATCCCCCGCACCCCCCAAAAAAGGAAACTGTGTTCAATAGAAGAAAACAAAAGGTGCCAAACTAGTAAGATTAAGACAGTATTCCTGCTTATCAGGCTCTGTGAATGCAATAGTGGTGATTAGCAGGAAAGCCCATATCTACCTACTAGCAATCATTTACTGCCTTAAGTGGATCTTTGTTTGTTTTTGGTTCACTTGTTTCCAACTTTGGATTTGTGGTGGTTGGTAAGAAGACTTAGGCGTAATGTTTGGGTTATTTCTCTCCCTTAGAGTAAACAGACTGGCCTAACTTTTCTATGTCTTTGGCACTCAACAATGGTTTTTTAATACCCTTACGTCCCAGAAGAAGGAGTGAACTCTCTTATGAAGTCAATGAACATGTATATGATATGGGGTGAGGATGGGTGAGAGCATGATAGAAATGGCTCTTCACAGACACAAATTTAGTGTAAGCATCATAAAATCATGTGTTCTCTAGCTTCCCTGAAAGCTGACACAGTACAGTGCTGCTCTGTGGCTGTTCCACTGTAGGTCTGATCTGTAATTTAGGTTGAATGGCAACTTTCAGGGGAACTCAAGCTGTACTTTTGTGATAAGAATAGAGTAAGTAGATCAGGGCCAGGCATATGGTAATGCATGCCTAGAATCCCAGCACTTGGGACACCAAGGCGGGAGGATTAAGAGTTTATGATGTAAGGGGAGCAATGACAGAGGTGACTCCATATCGGATGAGCGAGACACTTTAGAAGCAGACATCTAAAGGGGAGTAGGAAACAATAGGTTTCTCAGAGAAATAACAAATCCCTTACCAAAATAACAAAATGCAGCTGCAAGATATAGTCCCAAGGCCAGGACAAGCTGACCAGATAAGGAAGGGGACTGGCAAGTGGCAGTATTCAGTGAGAAATTGACTGGGTACCAATCAATCTCAAATACAGTTTCTTTTTTTTTTTTTTTTCATTTTTCTTTTATTATTCATATGTGCATATAAGGCTTGGTTCATTTCTCCCCCCTGCCCCCACCCCCTCCCTTACCACCCACTCCACCCCCTCCCGCTCCCCCCCCTCAATACCCAGCAGAAACTATCAAATACAGTTTCAAGCTGGGTGCCGGTGGCTCACACCTATAATCCTAGCTACTCAGGAGGCAAAAATAAGGAGGATGGCAGTTCAAAGCCAACCCAGGCAAATAGTTCATGAGACCCTATCTCTAAAAACCCTTCACCAAAAAAAAAAAAGGCTGATGGAGTGGCTCAAGGTGAAGACCCTGAGTTCAAGCCCCAGTGCCACACACACACACACACACACACACACACACACAGACACAGACACACACACACACACACACACACAATACAGTTTCAAGGTAGAACAGTTAGACCTAAGCCATGCATGCTTTATATCACTCCTAAACTCCAGCTATACTATGGCTTAGCTCTTTTCACTAAGTCCCTCCTGTTATGGGAGCTTTGCTGTCCTTTCAATAAACTTTGTGCTTGTTTTACTTTTAACTCCTGGTCTGGCATCTTCAATCATTGACCACACCAGGACACGAATTTGGGATTAGCAATCCAGTATCAGTGAGTCCTGCCTGGGCTACATAGGGAGTCCCAGTCTCATAAACAGAAAAGTAAATAAATAAAATTAAATTTAAAAAATTTTAAATATAAAGTAAATGGGAGGGTGGATGCAACAAAAGTTATTCACCTGAACAAAGCCTGGAAAAGAATCTTTGAGCAGCCCCAGGTGGAGAGTTCGGCTATCTTTAATGGAGGCAGTCTGGCTCCTTGTGGATTTTTCTGGAGCTTGGAAGAAGTATGAACTGTGAACATAAGTCTGGCTTTCTTAAAAAAAAATAAGAAGGGGTTTCTCTTTACGATTTAATCTTCAACATACATGGATAGTGGAGGTTCCCTGATTTGGGTGTGTCTGGGTAGTGGAGGTGACACTAATTCTACAGGTGATGGCAACCTATGGATAAAGGATGATGAGAACAACATCTGATGGGTGAGGCTAAGACTGTAACATGAATATATTAAAATGCTGTCCAGACACCAGCACACTCCTGCCTGGCTAGAGCAGGTAGGATAGCCACAAGCCTGCTGTTGGCAACAGCAGTTACTGAATAGACCAAGGTATTCCTAGTTGTGACTTGGCAACCTGTCCAGGTAGGGAAGAAACTGACTAAGAACAGCTGATAGAATCATTATCTACAGAGTATCTGGGGGGTGCATTTTGCTTTCTTCCAATTTACAGTGTAAGGAACACTGGATTCCAGTCTGGCACTAATCTGCTGTGTGCCTTCAGGCAGGTAGTTTGCCTTTTCTCTTCCATTTATCTTACCACCAAATGAGAGTGATAAAACCTGCTGTGCCTACCTGAAAGATTATAAGGGCCAGATGAAATCATCTGACATAGTGAGATGGGCTTTCTTGATATAAGTATTGTGATTACATCTTACTTACCTTCTACACCTGAGTATTCAAAGAGAAAAAAGCTGAGTTGAGGGTATTAAGCGTGCTAAGAGGGGAGAGAACCTTCAGTGGTTAAGTTGTTGAAGCAACCACTCTAGAGAACGCCCCGCTGTCTTAGAAAACTCATCCAGTGGAGAGTAGGAGATGCTGTTGAGATCCCACTGAGGCGCCTAAACATCGTTGCCAGCTGCTATTTTCAGTTTCTAAGGGGCCTGTATCTTTTTCTAAGTGTTTCAAAATGGCCCAAGGATTTTGCTTATATTATTAATGTGGCATTTAATTTTACTTGAATTCTTTTGCGTATTTTGCTTATCAAATTCTTAGGTTGTTAGAAAATACAGGTAAGAACAGTGCATGGTGGTGCATGCCTGTAATCCCAGCACATGGGAGGTTGAGGCAGGAGAACCACAAATTCCAGGCCAGCCCTGGTTACATAAAGAATTCAAGGCCAGCCTGTGCAACTTAGTTAGACCCTGCTCAAACAAAAACTAAACAAAATCAAACAATCTCCTATAGATAGATAGAGTACATAGATGATAGGTAAATAGATTAGATAGATAAAGTTGCATGGCTTTTTCTGTGCTTCTGACCTTTCTGTTTTCTTAGAGTATTTAATCTCTGATTCCCACATGCCATGCTGGTCCTGCTGGTCTTCCTTGCCTCCTCTGTGCTCTCGATGCAATCTCATACCAAATGTCTTCTTGTTTCAGTGGTAGTCGGAAACAGGTTTTTTTGGTGGTGCTAGGGTTTGAACTCAGGGCTCACGCTTGCTAACCAGGCGTTCTACCACTTGAGACACTCCGCCAGCCCTAGGGTTTTTTTTTTTTAGCAGTAGTGGTTTTCTGTACCTTGCCTTCTAACAGTGTTCACCATGTGCTTGGATTGCTCATAGCTCTGATATGTACTGAACAAGCAGAATGAAAGAGGACACTAATTCAAATTCTGCCTGTGAGAGAAGCTGACTTTCTTTGCTAGGCCATTTGGGGAAGGGAACTCAGCAGTTTCACAAGTCTCCCAGTCTTGACTCCTTCCATCCAGCCACAAGTTGTTGCCAGAATGAGCTATCATCTTTCTAAATGGAAATATTGCTTACTTGCTTAAAACCCAATGTTTCCGTGGGCCAACAATGTGTGCACATGGCTTTGGGTTGCCTTGCAGGTTTACTAGGCTTAAAACAATTGAAATTAGGAAGAACATTTATTCTTTCTTTTTAATTACTTTAGAAAAAATTTCTGTGTTTCTTCTCTCCTCATCCAACCAATAGAACATTTGTGATACTGAAAGATATCTTAGAAAATCCAGGTTTTTGAGTTTGCAGGGAAGACTGTTAGATGGCAAAAGTGGACAGTAGGAACTGGGCAGGTCTGTCTCTAGCCATAGCTGCCACCCAGGCCTTTCCACTCCCCTCTGTCAGTTAAGTAGACACTTGTATTTGCTGCTTCCACTCCAGGAGCAAGTTCTACCTACTTAACAGGTGCACAGCTTCCTTTGCAGTGAGGTGCCTCTCCTCCTGCTCCATTCCCACAGGCATTCACACAGAAGCTATGCTTCTAGATGATCTTGCCTTGTTGGAAAAAAAAAAAAATCGGTGTGACGTTTGTTAAATGAAGACTTCCTTGAAGAAGGAACTAGTTGCCGGGCACTGGTGGCTCACACCTGAAATCCTAGCTACTCAAGAGGCAGCGATCAGGAGGATTGAGGTTCAAAGCCAGCCAGGGGAAAAAGTTCGAGCAAGACCCTATCTTGAAAAAAACTCATCACAAAAAAAAGCTGTTGGAGCAGCTCAAGGTATAGGCCTTGAGTTCAAACCCTAGTACCATTAAAAAAAAAAAAAAGAGACTGGGTTCAACTCCAAAGACCAGGACAAGTAGGGCTTTGTAGCCAGGGGTCTGTGAGGGTTGGTGGATAAAAGATTACTAGGAGGAAGCTTCAAGGGTAAAGGTGAATTCTGTCTAAACCCACTTGACAAGATTCTTGCTGAAGGCAGGCCAGGGAAGAGGACGGAGGGTGGGGATTCTCACTGAACTCACCCAGCAGGATTCTTGATAAAGCTGAACTCTAGGAGGACAGACACTGAAATTCAACATTGGGGCACACAGGGCTTAGTAGAGCCTATTTAGAGTTAGGTCAAGAAGAGTCTGTCAGCCTGCTTAAGTTTGCTTACTCATAGATTATTCAATCTTTATTAAGGAGACCCATGTTGCAGACTTCTTTTCAGCATCATTTAGCTGCAAGGTGTGTGCTTGGCCCTACCACTCCCAAGTTTCAAGGGAGTTAACTTTTTTTTTTTTTTTTTGGTGCTGGGGATTGAAGTTGGAACTTCACATATGCTAAGCACTTGTGCTACCACTAGCTACACCCCAGCCCCAGGAAGTTACAATCTAAATTATAACTTTTCATGGTGTATTGATGCAAAACTTATGGGCAGGCCCAGAAGCAGAGGAAGAAAGAGAACAGATGAGGCCCTTCTGTCCTTAAGATCATTTCCAAAACAAATACATTTCATCTGGTTATTTGGTTATGTATTTGAAGACATTCTGCTCAGTAAAACTGAGGAGGCAGCAGCAAAATTATGGTTCACCTTGTTAGGATAGCTGTTGTCAAACACTGCCCATTCTTTTCCAGAATTATAGGAAAGCTGATGTATCAGTTAGCCTCATTACTCTACTTGCAGAAAGTAAAATGAACTTAGGCTTTGGAGTAAGGGTCTTGCTCCATTGCTGGTCTTACTAAGCACCTGTGGACTGATTTTTAGGTGGGCTATTAGCTTCTCTAGTTTGAAGATGTTGCTGCACAGGTTAAGCTCTATCATATTGGAGCCATACACTGGATCTGCTTCTGTTCTTTGCTCGTTCAAGACTTGGTTTCCCCAGGAGCCAGGCTTTAGGAATTGATGTCACCCTAGCCAAACTCAAAAGGACTAAACTAAAATATTTTTAAATTTTTTTCACATTTACTAAATGCCTATTGAATGTGTGGCCTCGCCCTAATCTCTGGGGAGACAAAAGTGCATCATAAATATGTCATGGTTCCTGACCTTTAGAAACTTATGGTTCAGAAGTGGGACAGATATGAGAATAAATATGTTACATACACCAGACTCAGTGTAGAGGGACAGTACACGCTTGCTGGCCTGAAACAGTTCTGCATTACTATTAAAAATGCTTTCTTAGCCGGGTGCTGGTGACTCACACCTGTATTCTTAGCTACTCAGGAGGCAGAGATCAAGAGGATGGAGGTTCGAAGCCAGTCCAGGCGAATAGTTCGAGAGACCCTATCTCAAAAGTACCCAACACGAAAAAGGGCTGGTGGAGTGGCTCAGGTGTAGGCCCTGAGTTCAAGCCCCAGTACCGCAAAAAGACAAAAGAACCCCAAAACATTCCCTTTCACTTTCAGTACAGTAAGAATGTACGAATGTTTGGGGGTAGAGAAAGGATAGAAAGCAAAAGAACCCAGCCTGCCTTCCCAGAGCAGACCCTTGAACTAGGTGATAACCGAAAATCTGAGCAGCCAAAGCCTGGGAGCTTGGGGTGATTGGCGAAGGGTGAGGTCTGCAGGCGAAGGGATGCAGATTGTTCTAGAAGCAAGTGCAATTAGTTGGCTTAAATTAGGTATTGGTTTCTAGAATTACCTGTGACAACAACTCCTAAAGAACATTTACTAAACGTACAGTTCTCCAGATGCTGCTGGATCCCAGGGCCTTGTGTATACTACACAAGCAATCACTCTATCTGTGAGGTCCCAGCCTGTATTTGTTGGTTGTTTTGTTTTGGTGGGACTGGGGTTTGAACTCAAGGCTTCACACTTGCCAAGTGGGAGCTCTAAGGCTTGAGCCACATCTCCAGACCATTTTGCTCTGATTGTTTTGGAGATGGGAGTCTTGCAAACTGTGATCTCAAACCAGGATCCTCCCTATCTCAGTCTCCCAAGTAGCTAGGATTACAGGTGTGAGCCATGGGTGCCCAGCTGGATTTGTGGTTTTTAAGTTCTTCCAACAAACAGTTGGATAGTGTGGGCATATTTGGTGTGGATCCAGAACAAAACGACTCCTGCCTACTTGTAATTCCTGGAACACTTCAGACAGTTGTATTTATCTCTGGGAAGAAGCTGGAATTAATTCTGAAGCATCAGAACACTCCATCCCTTTTTTTTTTTTCAGATAAATTGCTGCCCTTCCTTTATGGTAGGATACCTGCCAAGCCTTATCTTGTATTTTTGGTCTTGTTTTTGTTATTGAATGTGTAAAATACTCATGATTCATCAGCAATATACGTGCCAACCCCTTTCAAGGGAGATCATCAATCTCTTACAAGTTTCAGCCTGACCTTGTCCCCAAATTTTGGAACTGCTCTCTGTGTGGGAACTGCGGACTTCTCACAGATTCTCTGCAATTCTGGAAAATGATCACAGTACAAGGAACACCTTATCCAGGAGAGGAGCTCCTGGGGTTTGAGGCAGCTGATTCGCTCAGAGGAGGACGCACTGGGGGTTTGAGAGGATCAATTCCCAAATGGAATCCGTCGGTGGAAAATGAGGAAAAGCTGCTATTTTCCCCCTTGCTTTCAAACATAGATGGTTCACTTGGAAGGCTGCTGTCACCAGGCTTGTTGGCTTACTACTGAAGAAGCAAACGATAGGAATCAAAGACTTAGAAGTTTTGTAAAGAAAGCCTCAATGTTATGAAAAGAAAGGAGTCTGGGAAACCGCTCAGGCGGTAATGTCACAGGGTAATTTTGCATCCTCTACCCATGACCTGGCCACTTTAGAGCGTCCACGAGGGAGGGGCAGGGCATCTTAAATTCTTGTCCTTGGTCACTCTTATGGCATCGCTGAGGGTCTCTCAAATCCTGGGAGTGACAGAGATGAAGACGAACAGGCTGAAATCTTCCAGCTGTCAGTATCTGGGAGGGGGAAAACAATTCACAGCCGGGTCCATTTTTTCTTTTTTTTTTAAAATAAGGGGCTTAACTTCTGTGCGGTGCAATGTCACCTCACGCCATTGAGTCTAGTAGCAGATAAAAACATAAAAAGGAAGGGAGGAAAAGCGCAGCATGCACGGACTCAGAAAATAGATCTGGGTTGCTCGTGGGACGGCAGGAGCTGCCACGGTGCCAGGGTCCTCCGCGCGCGGCCGGCGGCGCTGCCTGGAAGCCCCCTTCCCGCAGTCGGGGCGCTACCAGCGCGGCGCCGCGGGGGGGGGGAACCGGCGCGCGCACGCACAGACTTCAAAGGCCCGGCGCGGCCGCCGCCCCCACCCGCGCGGCGCGAGTAGTACGGTCCGAGGGGGCGGCTCCTGGGGCGCGGCTCCGCGGCAGCTGATGCGCGCCCCGCGGCCCGAAGGCGGGAGCGAGACCCCGAGACCCGAGCCGCTGGGCGCCGCGGGCGGCCCCTCAGGAGGCTGGGAGAGACATCTTCGCGGCGAGGGAGCCTGGTGCGGACGCGACGCGCCGCGGCGCTCGGAGGAGGGCGCCGGGAAGCGGCACTACTGCTGCCGGCGAGAGGAAGCGCTCCACCCGGCCCCCGACGGCGCTCGTTGAGCCACATCCGCGCCTCGGCTGGCGACGCGTACAGGCGCCTGTCACCGGGTCCCTCCATTTTGAAAAGGAAAAAAGGCTCTCCCCCCATCCCTGCCCTGCCCCTAGGAGCTGGAGCCGCGGGAGCCGCGCTCATGGCGTTCAGCCCGTGGCAGATCCTGTCCCCCGTGCAGTGGGCGAAGTGGACGTGGTCCGCGGTGCGCGGCGGGGGCGGCGGAGAGGACGAGGCCGGAGGGCCCGAGGGCGACCCCGAGGAGGAGGACTCGCAAGCCGAGACCAAATCCTTGAGTTTCAGGCAAGTACACAGCATCCCTGCCGAGATGCAGACGTGCTGCCATCCCCCATCGCTCCCCCGTGTGCGTGCGTGTGACCGCCCACCCGCGTAACCGCGTTCGTGGCCATGCTGCGTCCCTGCCTGCAACCTGGTCCCTGCTGTGCATTCATTCCAAAGTTGGGGACGGTCGCTGTCGTCCTCGGTTCAGTGTGACCCTTCTGGACCTTGTCCAGAATCTGCAGTCTGCGGATCCCCGTTTGCCTCCCTCGGTCACTTCCCCCACCCCCAGCCCGACACAGACACACACATGGATAGTGTCATTGATCACACCAGGTGGAACTTAGAGCTTTTGCATGGGGAAGAGCCGCTGCCTGGCCCTCCCAGGGCCCCACTGTGTCCCCAAACTGTAAGCATGGTAAAGATGTCGCGTGATGACAGGTCCCTGGCAGCTGGTGAGAAATGGTGGTCTCTGCTGAGCTGTCACCCGTGTGATTGCGGAAGGCAGGTGTCGTCTTAGACTCCAGACGACAGGCGTTCCAGACAGGTAGAGGCCTACCAAGGCAAGAGGCATGGCTAGAATTGGCTTCATTTTGGGCTGGAGGCTGTATTAATTTTTTAAGCATCTGGAAGAAGGGCTTGTGAGAAAAGGAGTCGGTTGGAAAGCGCTTTTTTCGGGCGTGAAAGGGAAAGATGACCTCAAAAATAAATGGTGCAGGAGCAAAGCTCCAGAGGATGGAGGAAATTTCAGGGGGACAGGATGCCAGACCAAGAAACCCAGGAGGGCACCGCTGAAAGACCGCAGCAGCCTCCGCAGGCCAGCCCATACTGAGAATCAGTTGGTTGTAAAGTTAGAAATGCCGGACTTGAACTTTTGTGGCTATGTTAATTTTAATGGGTCTCGGAAATACCGTTGAAAGTGGTAATTCCTCATTTTTCCCCCTTGGCAGCTCGGATTCTGAAGGTAATTTTGAGACCCCTGAAGCTGAAACTCCGATCACATCACCTCTCAAGGAATCCTGTAATTCTTCACTAGGATTGGCAGGACCTGGGTCCAAAACCCAAGGTAAATAAAAACTGTCGTTTTCTGCCTCTTCCGTTTTAAAGCTTTTAGAAAATGTATATGAAAGAAGGGGGAAAAAAGGTAGTAATTTAGGACCACTTAAAGGGAGTTGGATTGTTTCCTTGCCCAGAAAGAGCTGTTTTAAAGCTCCTGCCTTTAGTTGGAAGGGTCTTGGTTTTTGTTTCATTTTCTTTCTCTTTGCAAAACAAAACATTTTGGTCATTTGGTAATCAGAAGCTTTCTTTACTCCCTGGGCATTTGCAGCATGAGATTATCATTAGCAAGCATTCCTGTTGGGCCATCCTCAGCCCTTCAAAAGTAAAAATGTTTGCAGTAATGCAGTGGTAGGGGTATGTTTAGATTTGGCTTCACAAATTCCTCAGGCTCAGTTGGTTTCTACCAGGGTGTGGCTAGACACAAAAATTATAGGTAAAAGTTTTTTTTTTTTAATTTTTGGTTAGGAATCTAAGAGGTTATTCCAAAATTGCTTACCTTTCCATTTTCTGTGCAAGAATGTGGTAATCCTTTGCATCTAAAAACCACACACACATATTCTCTTCTAGCCTCACAGTCCAACCTTGAACCTGCCCTTCATCTACAGAAGCATCTGCCACTTATTTAGTAGGAACTTTTTGTGACACACAGACGATTTTGGGTAAAATTTTACCTGTCTTAATATAAATCCATTCGCCCATTCAGTAAATAAAGTGCACTGTGATGCAGCAGCCATTTTGGAGGGAGATGCACCTTTTAAAGGTTAGGCAAAAATATATATGTCAGCTTGTGTTAAGTACTACGGAGGATGGTAAGCAGGGAAAGAGGTGGGGCTAGCAAATGCTGAAGTGTGTGTTGGGGTGGGGGAAGTGTACTAATAAGGTGACTTGAGCAGAGAGAGACCTGACAGGAGGACTGGGGAAAGAAGACTTGTAGATTCCTGGGAGAAGAATGCCTCCAGCATAGGGAACAGCATCTGCAAAGGTGTGAGACAGGACCAAGCGCTGGGGTAGAAAGGTTTTCTTTCTCTCTTATTCTCTCTCTCTCTCCTTCCTTCCTTCCTTTTTGGTGGTACTGGGGTTTGAACCCAAGGCTCCACACTTGCTAGGTAGGTGTTTCACCACTTGAACCATACTCCCAGCTTTTTTTGGCTTTATTTTTCAGCTAGGGTCTCAATTTTCTGTTTTGCTGGTATCACAGCCATGCACTGCCACATCTGGATTATGTGTTGAAATGGAGTTTCACTAACTTTTTACCTGGGCTGACCTGGCCTCAGAAGGTGATCCTCCCTATCTCCACTGCTTCCTGAGTAGGTGGAATTATAGGTGTGTGAGCCACTATACCCAACCTAACATTTCTTCTTCTTCCTTTTTTTTTTTTTAATTTTGAAACTTTTTAAAGCACTTCCTAGCCTAACATTTCTGAGCAAAACTCAATTCAACCCATGACAGGACTTTGAGCAGAACTATGCTTTGACTTTTTTGTTTTGTTTGCTTTTGGGATAGGGTCTCCCTGTACAACCCAGGCTGATTTGGAACTCAGGATCCTCTTGCCCCTTCCTCTTCAGTGCTGAGATTGACTTTCTTTTTGCAAGGCTCTCTGGCTGCTACATAGAATGGGATTCTGAGTAGATCCCCTTACAGGGCAGATAGAACCAGCTTTCATTTATCTATAGTTACCTAATTTTTGAACTGATTATGATTCCTCAGATCCACAGTTAATGTATCCTACTGTTTAGTAACTTCTTCACAAAGTAGTCTAGGGAAGTTCAAGTCACCTGGTAATAAAGTTGTAAAAGAGCTAGAATTGGTAAAATCACATCAGCTTTTTTGCGATTTGCTCTTGCTTGAAATTGAGAACGCTGTTCTGTGTCTCCCTGCTGAGAATCCAGCAATACTTCCAACCTTGGGTCTATGCAGGAATCACTTTGGGACAGACAGGTTGATATATTGAAGTGCTCGTGTGTGGCACAAAGCTGGGTGGCACTCTTGGTGATGAAGATGCCACTTGTTCCCATAGCTTCTCTTTTCTTCTAACAAGATTGGCAGATCAGAGGGAGAGTTAGAAGCTTGAAAGAACTGTTTTGTGGCCTGCTCATCAAATTTAAATAAAGCCCATAAGACACATGTTAAATAGCTGTTTGAAAGCCTCTTTGAATTACCCTCTGCTTGGGCGGCCCTTCCTCATCATTCTTTCAGCTGCTGAACTGATTCATCCTGCCAGATTCTTTGCCAAATGAATAGAAGCCTGGATGGACCAGGCCCCCAAATCCACAGAGACCCAATTGTTTGGTTCTACCAGTACCAGTGACTCTCACACTCTCATTTTCATTCTGTCAAAAAAGAAAACTTTCCCTGAATGTTTTCCTTTTAGAGAGTCTTGGATCAGAAACCCTCTGAGGGGTAATTCATGACAGCAGACTATAATTGTGGCGGTGGAGGTTGGTGGTGTACAGTCTAGGAAATAATCCTACGTATTATGAAATCTCTCATTTTAAGGTATTTGAACAATGGGATGATTACTCATCAGCCTGTACTGTCCTGCCATTAAGGGCTCTATACAGAGTCTGGAGCTGGTCCAGAGTCTTGCAGATTGCCTGGTCACACATACAAAGAAAATATGAAAATATACTGAAGCACCAGGCTGATGGGGGATAATTTCAGAGTGCAGAAATTCCTTAAAAGTCATTTCACATCCAAGTTTAATTTCAGGGACTGGATGGTTTACTTTCCCCACCCCCCAATTTTTTGTTGTTGTTGTTCCTGATAAATCTTTCATATATCTGTGGTTCAAGGACATAGTTGAATAGTAAGTGTAGACTATGTAAGACTATCTTCTGGAGAAACAATTTATGAGTTGCTACTCAGGAGTTGGCATTAATATTTGTAGTGACCCTGGCTTCCTGGTATACAGTAGCCCTCAAATGTGTGGGCTGTGTCCCATATACCATATCCATGAATGGTATGCCAGCTTCCATAATTCTTTCAACTCAGGGAAGCCTATGACTTTTTTTTTTTTTAATTAGAACTGTTTAAGGAACTTAAAGTATCTAAACTCTGTACTGGCTTCTTCTAAGACAGGAATTAAACAATGGATAAGATTTTGGAATTTTTTTTAAACTACAAACAGAAGCTGGTTCCTGATTACCTAGTAAAATAAAAACTCAAGCCAAAGAAATTTCTTTCTTTCTTTTTTTTTTTTGCGGTACTGGGGCTTGAACTCAGGGCCTTATGCTTTCTAGGCAGGCATTCTACCATTTGAGCAACTCCACCAACCCAGAAATTTCTTGAAAATACTAGACTGATGGCTATAAAGCTTGAGCTATTAGTTCTGTATTTGCTGTCTGTCTTCCTTCTCCCTCAAAGGTGTGTAAGCTTCTGCATTTTTTTTTTTTTTTTTTTTTTGGTGGTTCTGGGGATTTGAACTGGCAGGCACTATACTGCTTGAGCCACACCTCCAGTCCATTTTGCTCTGGCTATTTTGGAGATGGGGGTATTGCAGTCTGTCTGCCCAGGCTGGCCTTGAACTGCGGTCCTTCTGATCTCAGCCTCCCGATAGCTAGGCTTACAGGCGTGAGCCATCGGTGCCAGCTTAAGCTTCTGCTTTTGCATTGTTTTGTTTCTTGGCTGGAAAATCTGTCAGTGAGGAGACATCCCCTAGAAAAGAACTTTTGAGGGATACATGTCCTTTATTATTATTTCCTCTTTATTTGGAGATGGTGGTGCTTATGGATGACTTAGGGGCTGTGATTTTAGCCTATAGTAGATGTTTGCCAGTTGAGCTCCCTCTCCCCTACCTTCCTCACATGCCCTGCTTCCACACCTTTATTTATAGGTTGTTACCTCTTTTTAAGAAAGAGAGTCTTTGTTTTTTTTGGCAGCACAGGGGTTTGAACTCAGGGCTCAGGACCTCATGCTTGCTAGGCAGGCTTTCTACCACTTGAGCACTCTAACAGCACTTTTTTTGTGATTTTTTTTTTTTTTTCCCAGATAGGGTCTTATGAACTATTTGCCAGGGGCTGGCTTCAAACCTCAGTTCTCCTGATCTCTGACTTCTGAGTAGCTAGGATTGTAGGTGTGAGCCATCAGCCCCCAAGAAGAAAGAGAATCTTAATTAATACAGAAGCTCTCACTTCATTCACCCTGAATAACTAGTTCCACCTGTCCAGTTTGATATGTTAATTAGATGCCCTCTGGAATAGAGATAAATGGGGATCAAGTACAGATATTTACCCCTGGAGGGTTTTGTGGGAAGTGCAAAGTTGTTTGTTGACACAGTTTTGGTCATCTAGATCAGAACCAACAAGCCATGCATAGAGGCTAAATCTGGTCAGCTACTGGGATTTTCTTTGGATGTTTTTTGTTTGTTTGTATAGTGTTCCAGGGAAGAATGACTTTATATTTTTAAATGAAATGGTTCAAAAAAGTATTTTTTGACGTGAAAATGATATGAAATTCAATTTCAGGTCCCATAAACAAAACTTTATTGAAATATACTCACACTGATTTGTGTAGGCATCGTCTGTGGCTGCTTTTGTACTATGGTAGCAGGGATCAAGTACTTGAAACAGAGACCAAATATCTAGCCTAAAATATTTGCAATCTGCTCAGAAAATGTTTGTCAACCTATATCCATACTTGAGCCAATTTCAATAAAAAAAATAAAGTATAAGTAATTTAGGAAGATGATCATAAGAATAAAGAAAAGAAGGGACTGGGAAGTGTGGCTCAAGTGGTAGAGCACTTGCCTAGCAAGTGCAAGGCTCTGAGTTCAATCCCCAATATGGAAAAAAAAAAAAAAAAGAAGAAGAAGGAGACATGGCTATACATGAGTAACAAATGAAGAGTGCACAGTGGGTGACATTAGTGTAGGCATGTGTGGTTACAACTGGGGCCCTAGGGGTTTCGCCATGGCAGGTCCAGCCACTCACCCCAAAGAAAGCAGATGGAAGTGAAATGATGAAAGACAGGAAAAGATTTTAATGAACATAGCTCTGTTTGGAAGTAGAATGTATTTCACCCCACCTTCTGGGTATTGACCTAAGCCTTAGGTTTAAATAGAGGAAAAATGGAGGCTGGAGCCAAAGAGATATGCATAATTGAGCAGCCTCAAAAGTGTGGTCTGGTTGATTGGGTGTTTGAGAATATGTAATCACATCTCTTAGATTATATTTATTGTGATGGTTTAGGTATATATATACACATTTATAGTGAGTTTATAGAAAATTCCACATCATTACTGCTCCCTTGTAAGTTTGACCAGCCTTACTCTAAGCCTTGGTAATCTAATTATGATTGTGGGACTTCATAGATTTAGGCACATGTACATGCAAAGGTCACTAACAGGTAACTAAAAGCAGAATAAAAGCCTGGCACTCGTGTCTTCATTTTGCATCTGTTTTCTTCATTTGTCTTAAAATTCCTGCTTAACTCTGTACATATGCATGTTAGTCAGGAGTATCTATCTAAAAACTGGTGATAGATATATCAATATATGTTTATCTTTATACACAATTTATCTGTCTACCTAGCTATATCGCCAGTGTGTGTATATATATTTATATGTATATATGTATACTATATCTAAAAAAAAAGAATGTGGTCTAAAACCATTTAGAGTAGCCATAGCACTGCAAAAAATGGAGGGAAAGAGTATATAAAGTTTAAACATTAGTATCTTTAAGTTAGTATCTTTATCTATGACCCTATGCTGCTCTTAGAAGGCCTGGGGGATATAACTGTTTTGTCATAATCTCCTAATCCAGAGTAGTGATGGGAGATCATGGTTGATCTACCCCAAACTGTCATCTTAGTGGGGTTATGGCAACCTAGGTTGCTAAACTGCCTGATGACTGTAAAAGTCAGTCCTAGAAAGCCTTTGCTACTTGTGCGTTCAAGATTTTATCCTTACCTTCAAATGTACAAGAGCCTGGTTTTAAGAGGTCACACAAACATAATTAGATTTCCAAGGTTTAGATTGAAGTTAGACAAACTCACAAGGGAGTAGTAATGATGTGAAGTCTGCTGTGTGAAAATGTACCTTGATAGTTCCATGGGGCAGATACAAATACTCCAACAGTCTCCAAGTGTTGTCTTGTTTTTGGTGGTGGTGTTGGGGATCTAACCCAGGGCCTCACACATGCTAGGTAAGCATTCTACCAGTGAGCTATAACCCCAGCCCTAAATATCCTTCCTTTCTTCCTTTTTCTTTATTTTCTTTTTTCTGTTGCTTTTGAGACAGGATCTTACCGTGTATCCCAGTTTGGCCTCGAACTTCAGATCCTCCTGCCTCAGTCTCCCAGGTGCTAGGATTACAGGTGTGTACTACCCCCTGGCTCAAGTAGCCTCCACCAACTGTATTTCAAATGTCTATTTATTGGATTTTTTGGAAGCAAGTACTTTTTGTTTACAGCATTTTATTTGATTATAACAGTGACACTATGAGATAGGACACCTTCACTGTTTGGGAAATCAGGGAGCCTTTATTACTGGTAGTAGATCTGGATCTTGAATTCATCATTTAGCATTGCAGGTGAGATTTTTTTTTTTTTTTTTTTTTTGGTACTGGGGTTTGAACTCAGGGCTTACACCTTGAATCACTCTACCAACACTTTTTTTTTTCCCTCTGCTTCCTGAGTAGCTAGGATTACAGGCATGAGCCACCAGCACCTGACAGATCCGGAGATCTTTTAACATGTTATGCAGCTTTTCTGTCCAGGGAATTTTTAAGTCTTTCTTCACTATCTGATGAGAAGGCTTAGAAGAAGTAAAATTCTTAAAATGTTGCCAGAATAGAGTGTGTGATGGGGAAAGCATCCTCTTAGTGACAGTTAAAAAAATCAGCGGGAGATACGTCTTGGCACTTATAATGTCTGACAGATAAAGTGCATTTTAGGAGGTTTGAATATCAGAATTCAGAAGTTCGGAAGCTTGCAGCACAGTTTAAATGTGGATTAACAGTCAGAAGCAGAGTCATCACTGGGTAAGCAGTTCAGTTGTATTGAAAACATTTTCCTAAAGGAAATGCAAATTAAAACCACACTAAGATTCCACCTCACCCCTGTTAGAATAGCCATCATCAGCAACACCACCACCAACAGGTGTTGGCGAGGATGTGGGGAAAAAGGAACCCTCTTACACTGTTGGTGGGAATGTAGACTAGTACAACCACTCTGGAAAAAAATTTGGAGGCTACTTAAAAAGCTGGACATCGATCTACCATTTGATCCAGCAATACCACTCTTGGGGATATACCCAAAAGACTGTTACTCCAGAGGCACCTGCACATCCATGTTTATTGCGGCACTATTCACAATAGCCAAGTTATGGAAACAGCCAAGATGTCCCACCACTGACGAATGGATTAAGAAAATGTGGTATCTATACACAATGGAATTTTATGCAGCCATGAAGAAGAAGAAATGTTATCATTCGCTGGTAAATGGATGGAATTGGAGAACATCATTCTGAGTGAGGTTAGCCTGGCTCAAAAGACCAAAAATCATATGTTCTCCCTCATTTGTGGACATTAGATCAAGGGCAAACACAACAAGGGGATTGGACTATGAGCACATGATAAAAGCGAGCGCACACAAGGGAGGGGTGAGGATAGGTAAGACACCTAAAAAATTAGCTAGCATTTGTTGCCCTTAACGCAGAGAAACTAAAGCAGATACCTTAAAGCAACTGAGGCCAATAGGAAAAGGGGACCAGGAACTAGAGAAAAGGTTAGATCAAAAAGAATTAACCTAGAAGGTAACACCCACGCACAGGAAATCAATGTGAGTCAATGCCCTGTATAGCTATCCTTATCTCAACCAGCAAAACCCCTTGTTCCTTCCTATTATTGCTTATACTCTCTCTACAACAAAATTAGAGATAAGGGCAAAATAGTTTCTGCTGGGTATTGAGGGGGGTGAGCGGGAGGGGGCGGAGTGGGTGGTAAGGGAGGGGGTGGGGGCAGGGGGGAGAAATGAACCAAGCCTTGTATGCACATATGAATAATAAAAGAAAAATGAAAAAAAAAAAAAAAGAAAACATTTTCCTGCCTTGACACTCAGCTTCAGCTCATCAACGGGAAGTAAAGAAGGAACTGACAGCTCTTCCTTTACTTCTGCGCCCAAGTCACATTTGGCTGGGAACAGTTGTGTGGAGCTGTCAAGCCTCCTTGTACTCTGCGTCTGTTTTCAGGTAGAAAGAGGAGGTTCTTTTGTTTTTGTTTTGCTGTGCTGAGAATTGTACCCAGGACCTCACCCACAGTAGGCAAGTGCTCTAGCAATATCCTTAGCCCTAAGAGGAATTTTTGTGAGTCTTGCTGCCTAGCAGATTACCCAAAACCTTGTTTAAAACAATAGCATTTAGGATTGGTGGAGTGACTTAAGTGGTAGAGCGCCTGCCTAGCAAGTGTGAGGCTCTGAGTTCAAACCCAGAACCTTCAAAATAAAGAAATGAACAAAAACAACAACAAAAAATAGCATTTATCTAACATGGTTTTTGTTGATGGGGAGTTTGGGAGCACCTTGCCAGGTGTTCTGGCTCAGGTCATTTATAAGAATGCAGTCAAGATTCTGGGGGAGCTGGACTCCAGTGGCTCATGCCTGTAATCCTAGCTCCTCAGAAAGCAGAGATCAGCAGGATCCAGGTTTGAAACCAGCCCAGGCAAATAGTTTGTGAGACCCTGTCTCAAAAAAATCCATCACAAAAAAGGGCTAGTAGAGTGATCTCAAGGTGTAGGCCCTGA
Organism: Castor canadensis; assembly: GCF_047511655.1. NCBI lineage: Eukaryota > Metazoa > Chordata > Mammalia > Rodentia > Castoridae > Castor > Castor canadensis. Next base: position 57,993,865 of record NC_133399.1, on the reverse strand, counting down.
GTTTAAGCCCCAGTACCGCAAAAAAAAAAAAAAAAAAAAAAAAGGATCCTGGTGGGGATCCTTTGAAGACTTGCCTGAGGCTAGAGGATCTTCAAATATGGCTCACTCATTTACCTGCCTAGTTAGTGCTGCTGTTGGGAGGAGGCTCACCATGTGACCACTCCCCACTCCCCAGAGCTGCTTACAATATAGCATCCTCCCCATCCCATAGTGATCCAGGAACACGCAAGTTAGAAGCTGCAATGTCTTTTATGACTTAGTCCCAAAGTCACACTGTTACACTTCCACAGTATCCTTTTGGTGACAGAGGTTATTCCAAGGGTTTGAATATCAGGAGCTGAGATTCATTGGGAGCTATTCTGAAAGCTGATGAACACAGCCCCCCAACCTTTTTTTTTTTTTGTGGTACTGAGGGCCTACACCTTGAGCCACTCCACCAGTCCTTTTTCGTGATGGATTTTTTTGAGATCTAGGATTTCAAGCATGAGCCACCAGCACCAGGCCCCTTTCCTCCTTCTATTTGTTTATTTTATTGTTTTTACAATTACTCACATGTGTACACATTGTTTGGGCCACTTTCCCCCACCCCTTTTCCTTTTTTTAAAACACTACGAAAGGGTATAATTGCATAGTCTCCAAAATTTTCCCCTTGCTTCCTTCCTTCTGGGGCTCCTCACTATCTTCCCGAAGCCTTCCTGTGGCCTCTTTTCCTGGAGTACAGGAACAAAAGAAGCAGGAGAAATGACAGGGTCCTCAAGCAGGGTTGTTGTCCTGCTTAGAGGTGTCTCATGCATTCAGGGAACTGATTGTGTCTCTGTCTGGAGGCTCCTCTCTTGCTGAACATTCATTTCTCTTTTTTCTTTATCCAGCATCAGCTTCCCAGCTGTGTGGGTGGTTGCTACTTTGTGAGAGAGGCAGTTGGTATTTTGAATTCTCCAGTAATTATTTCTGAAGAGACTGCACATTATGGTTGTTTGGCAGCAATGGATTGAAGTTACACAATTTCAGATCTCTGCAAAGGGGTCCCATCTGTTAACACGTGCTTTTTCTCCCCTTGCTCTTCCTGCTGGAACAGTTAGGGCATAAGGAAGAAGTCTTGTGGGGAGGAGAAACTTCTGCTTTCAGTCTGTGCTAGAGGATCTCTTCTCTACTGGAAAAGAAGCCTCAAGCAAATCCAGATGGTTCCAGAACCCATGGCATCTCATATTCATTGTTCAATTTGGCTTCTCTGGAAGAGGCTTTGGTTCCTGGTAGGCAGACATTACCTGATTAGTGGGCCCTGCCTTCTTACCTTATAATCCCCAGGGGATACAGTTTGGGTTGTTCTTAACTGTATTTTTTTTTTTTTAATTCTTTGTGCTTGGGATGAAACCCAGGCTTCATGCATTCTAAGCACATTCTCTGACACCCCCAGCCCCTGGGCTCTCTAAATGAAATAGCACAAAGTACCGTTTTGGAAATTTGCAATGCTTTCTTCAGTTAATCAAGAGGGTTTCCAGATTATTTATTCATTTATTATTTTTTAGGCAAAGTCTCTGTGTGCCCAGGTTGGCCTTGAATTTGCCATCCTCCTGCCTTAGCCTCTGGAGTACTGGGATTGCAGGCATGTACCACCATGCCTGGCTGAGTCTTGGATTTAAGAGTAAGCCTTTCTCAGACTTAAAGGTTATCTCAAGAGATCAGCATGACAGCTGATCTCAAAAAAACAGCTTAACTTGCCCTCCTTTAGCTCCTGGACATTTGTGGTTTTTTGTTTATTTATTTGTTTGTTTTGGAAACAGGTTCTCATTGTATAGCCCAGGCTGCCTGCAACATGCAGTCCTCCTGTCTCAGTGTCCTGAGTGCTGGGATTACAGTGTTTTTATGGAGGGTAAAGAAGGAAGGGTTAGGAACAGTTAGTTCCTCTGTCCTGTCAGTGTGTGTGTTGTGTGTGCGCTCGCTGATCTGGGTGGTAAAACATCCTAAAATTATGGCAGACCTAAGAGAATGTTCTGCCTTGACTTATCCCCAACTCCATGCTACTGGGTGGCTTGAGACCCAAAGGTTGTGAGAGGAATATGAGTTATGCAGTCCACTCCTTTGGGTTCTACCCAGCATGCCCAGAAAAGGCCTGATGTACGGTTGGCCATTGTGTCTCCTCCAATTTTATTTTAGACTGATGGTCCTGACTAAAGAGCTGAGAACATACATAAAATACATTTAAACTTTCAGGAAATCAGAGGGACTGGGAATTCAGAGAAACTGGGGAGAAAAAATAACAAACCTCTAAAATTTTGGACACTTGCCTAGATGCTAATTACTTTATTAACAGTCTCCTCAGGTCAAACTGCTTGAGCATAAAGGAGCAGTGTCTGTAGAGTCATAGTTGTTTTCCTCCTGAAGCCCCTGGTTCAGCATGGGAGAGGAAAGGCAGGAGAAGACCAAGGCAGAGTGGGCCTTCAAAAGGAGAGGGCCCTCTGAGGAAGAGCAAGTGTTAATCCTGTTCATAGCTGTTAGCTTAGAGCCAAGAAGCTTTTTCACTTACTACTTACATGTGGGGTTTTTCTGTATAAAAAAGATAAGCAGGTGAGAAAGGAGTCACTTATGTGTCAGGCGTTGCCTGTGCAGTAGACTCTGATTAAGCATCAACTCCTCTGGGGTGCCCATTTCTGCTTGGGGAGTACAAAGGGAGCAGGAAGGCCCCTGTGGAGCTGAGTCTCCAGGGAGTTAGGTGGGTTGTTTCCCAGACCTCTTGACCTTGCTTCCCAAGAACCTTTATCAGCAAAAGTCAGCGAATGTGTGGAGGACTGGGAGGAAGTCAGATGTTGAAAATTAGCATTACGTGAGAAAAAAAGAGGAAAAAGACTCACTGGTCTTCCTTCTTCCCTCCCTCCCTCCCTCCCTCCCTCCCTTCCTCCCTTCCTCCCCTTCCTTCCCCTTCCCTCCCCTCCTCTCCCCTTTCTTTTTCTTTTTTGGCAGTACTGGGGTGTGAACTCAGGGTCTTGAACTTGCAAGGGAAGCACTGTACTACTTGAACCACTTCTCCAGCTCCCAAAGCCCTCATCTTAATATTGCCTATTGGTGAGCGAGATGGCTCACACCTGTAATTCTAGCTACTTTGGAAACAGATCTGGAGGACTGCTGTTTGCCGCCAGCCGGGCAAATAGTTCTCAAGACCCAATCTACAAAATAACCAGAGCAAAATGGACTGGAGGTGTGGCTTAAGTGGTAGAATGCCTGCTTTGCAAGCATGAAGCCCTGAGTCCAAACCCCTGTCCCACCAAAAAAAAAAAAAAAATGTTGCCTATAGCTGAGTCAGGATAAAGGAGAAAAACTATGTTGATACCCTGATACCTACATGTAAGAGTATCACAAAGGAAAACTGTTTCTCCCCAAAAAAAAAACAGTTTGTGTTATTTAAAAGTATTGCTTTATTTTTTTAATTAAGTTTAAATTTAAATTAAAAATGTTTTAAATTAAAATATAGAATTAAAGGCTCCCCCAAAGCTGGGTGTGGTGATGTACACCTATAATCCCAATCACTTGAGGGGCTGAGACAGGAGAATCTGGAGATCAAGGCCAGCTTGGGTTATGTAATGAGACCCCAATAAAAATGGAAGCCTTTGGGGCATGGCAATTGTCATATTTCTAGGATGTTTCACATGCTTTGTTATTTCTGTAACAGAAGGGTGATGTCATTTTTTCACTTCTTTTCTGTAAATAGAAGTTATCTAGCCCAATGCAGGCTTCCTCAAGAGGAATTTAAAATCCAAAATTGATATGATGGTGAGATGTAGCACCTCTCTCAAGTGTGTGTCCCTATAAGTGACACACATGAGACTACTTTTTGAAAGTAAGTCTGTGGTATAGTCAAATGTTGTGTTTGAGTTATTTCCATTTGGGGGATGTTATGAGTAACAATGCTAGGAACTTTTTTTTTTGGTAGTACTGGGCCTTGAACTCATGGCCTGCACGTTGAGCCACTCTACCAACCCTTTCTTGTGATGGGCTTTTTTGAGATACGGTCTCACAAAGTATTTGCCCAGGCTGGCTTTGAACCATGATCCTCTTGATCTCTGCCTCCTGAGTAGCTAGGATTACAGGCATGAGCCACTGATGCCCGGCTAGGGAACATTTTCATTCATGAATGTATGTTTTCATTTCTCTTGGGTGTATATCTAGGAGTAGAATTGCTGGGTCATATGGTAACTCTACATCTAATATTTTAAGGAGTTGCCAAATGTTTTTCCAAAGTGGCTGTACCATTTTACATTCCCCGCAACAGGAGAGTTTGCTTCTTCTCATCCTCTCTGATGCTTCTTAGGATCTGTTTGATTATAGCCATCCTAGTAGATGTGAAGGTGTGTCTCATTGTGTATCTGCTTTACATTTCCCTAAAGGCTAATAATGTCAAGCATCTTTCCGTCTACTTATTAGACATTCTTTCTTCTTTGTTCATTTATTCATTTATTCATTTATTAATAGGTTCTGGGGATCAAACCCAGGGTTGCAGTCATTCTAGGCAAGATCTCTGCAACTGCGCTATATATCCTTATAGAGAAATATCTTAGTCTTATATATTCTCTAGAGAAATGTCTACCTAGACCCTTTCCCAAGCTTTTAAGTTGAGTTTATTTATCTTTTTATTACCGAGTTGTGATTGTAACTATCTTCTCCCATTTTATGGATTCTTTTCACGTTCTTTCTTATTTTTTTCTTGGGGTTTGAACTCATTGCCTTACACTTGCTAGGTAGGTGCTATACTGCTTGGGCCACAACTCCAGCCTGTTTTCAGATAGGGTCTCACGTTTTTTGCCTGGGGCTAGCTTCAGACTGTGATCTTACCTATGGCCTCTCACATATCTAGGACTATAGTCATGTTCTGCCATGCCTGGCTCATTGTGCAAATGGGGTTTTACTAACTTTTTGCCCAAGTGAGTCATGATCTTCCTGATATGTGCCTCCTGGGTACCTGGGATTATAGATATGAGCCACCATGCCCAGCTCTCTTTGTTTTTTTGTTTTTGGTGATACTAGGGTTTGAACTCAGGGCCTCGTGCTTGCTAGGCAGGCACTTTACCATTTGAGCCACTCTGCCAGCCCAGTTTTGTGTTGGGTATTTACAAAATAGGGTCTCACAAACTATTTGCCCAAGCTGGCTTCAGACCACAGTCCTCCTGATCTCTGCCTCCTGAGTGCTAGGATTATAGGCATGAGCCACCAGCTCCTGGCTCTTTTACTTTCTTGATGGTATTAAGTGCTAATGTTTTTAATGTTAATGAGGCTCAATTTATTTATTTTATGTTTCTCTTGCCTTTGTTATCACATCTAAGAAAATTTTGCCTAATCCATAGTTACAAAGATTTACTCCTGGGGACTGGAGGTGTTGTGGCTCAGGCGGTAGAACACATGCTTTGCAAGCATGAAGCCCTGAGTTCAAACCCCAGTCCTGCTCCCTCCCCCACCAAAAAAGACTTGCTCCTATGTTTTCTTCTGACAAATTTATAGCTTTGGCTCATGCATTTAGGTCTGTAATCCATTTTTAGTTAATTTTTGTATTTGGGTAAAAAAGTAGTCCAACTCCATTCTTCTGCATATGGATGTTCAGTTGTCCCAGTGCTGTTTGTTGAAAAGATGGTTCTTGTCCCCTGAGAACATAGATACTGATAGCATAGGTGTTGGAGTCAGAAGGTCCCAGCACCCAGAGCTCAGGCTCTGACCCATTCAGGGCCTCACTGGTTGAGCGCAGCTGCCTCATTTGTTCTCTGAGGAGCTGAGTTTGGTTTGCTTACTGATTTTCTGTCCCCTCCCATAGCTCCTATCACTGAGGTGCATGGTGGTCATTCAGCCCAGCTCCTCCCAGCATTTTTTTTTTTTTTTTGCCCTACCACATCTCCAGCCCCCTTCCCCTAGTTTGCTTTTAAGTTAACGATAAAGGTCCTTTTAAAGGATTATTAACTTTCAAATAGAATTCTTTTATGTAAAGCATCAAGATACCTTCTCTTGCTGCATACAAAGGCCAGTTCAAAAAGGAAGTGACTCTTTCAGAAAGGGAAATTGGTGCTGCAGGAGAACGGCTTTAGAACCAGAAGTCCAACTGTGGTACTGTTTTCTGTGTAAAAACAGTGGTGGACTGTGAGGTGGCAGTCAGATGAGAAGGTGGCAGATACTTCCTCACAATTCATCACTTGACTATTTTCCAAAGGGGCTTTGAGGGTGGCCTTTGTTTCCTTAACTGGATTGTAGCCCCATTCACTTATTTTGTGGTTCCTTGTGCCTGTGCCTAGCACAATGCTGTAGAATACAAGGATATATGGTGGGTAGGTTAGATGATTATTTTAGAAAATATTTTCTGTGATTTGATTTTAGGGCTTCATGTCCTGACAAAGCTACCAGTTTAAACTAATTATAGGGTGCTGACATTGAACATCTGGTCTGGATCTTTATGTAGAATTTCTTAGTATTGTGCATTTGTAAAATCACTGTCAGTTCCAGGCCTTGCAAGTTTGTGTCATCCTGTGCATGTCTGACATGCACAAGATGACATGTGGCCCTCAGTAGATCCACACTTTGGGCCTTACCTCAGAAATCTAGACCAGTGCCTTGGTAACTAGGGTCCTGTGCTATAATTGTCAGAGGTTTGTTTAATCTTATACATATTACAACCTGGGGGCTTGTGTGAACCTGTGGGATCACCTTCTCTAGTAAGATCGGAACAGCCATGAAGTAAGTATCCCCTGTTGGAGATACTTGTTCTAGCTTAGTCATTCAGATTCCTTACCTTCCGAGTGACCAGGATCATGGCATTTGGAGTTTGTCCCTAAGAGGCTGGCCTTCTCATTTTCATCCTGACTCCCAGATGCCGGCCCCTCAGTGGATGTGACAACAGAGAGCAATGTACTTGACTCTGTCAAGCCATCAGATTGGAATTTCACCCTAGGACTCTCCTTCCTTGGCTTATGAACCCACTGGATTTTCAGATTTATCCCAAGAATGGAAGGAAATTAGATTAATGAAGACGGCTCTGGAATTATTGGGGGCTCCCTAGCATTGCTGAACCATGACCTACTTAATGCTCAAAATAGGCTCTGTTGCTTGTGTGTATGTGTGTGAGTAAATTGTACTTGTTGGCATTGGGAGAAGAGGTGTGGCTGGTGGGGGAGTCCTGAGTCCTGAGAGGAAATGGAGACAAAGGAGAAATGGGTAGAAGAGGATTATGTTTTGGATAAGAAGAGATTTTTGTGTTTAAGAAAAAAATTCTAGACCTCAAGATGGGAGAATTGGCTCAATATAAATAATTTGTTTATATATCTACTGTAGTCCCCCTTCAGCCATGGTTTCAGTTACCTGCAGTCCACTGTGTAGCAAAATTAGCTCAAATTCCCCTTTCCTTCATAATTTCATGAATAGAAGATTCGTTCTTACCATAGATCTCAGCATATGATTTTCTTTCTTCATTAAGTCAAGAAGTTTTACCTTTTCACTAAAAGGAAGAATTTAAGGCCTCTCTTTGGCATATCTGAATTGCCAGAGTCACTGCTCTTGCACTTTGGGATCATAATTAAGTAGAATAACGGTTTCTTCAACACAAGCACTATGACACCATTACAGTCAGTCTGATAACTAAGATTCTTTGATACAGAAAGAGAGACTTTCTGTAACTTTTGTTAGAGTGGTCCTTCAGTATTCATACTTGGCATCCACAGGGGCTCAGTTCCAATACCATGATGCTCGTGTCTTTTATGCAGAATGGTGTAATATTTGCATATAAACTATGCATATCCTCCCATATACCTTAAAAGTCACCTTTAGATTACTTAAATGCTTTGTCAGTAGTTGTTATACTGTATTGTTTAAGGAATAATGACAAGAAAAATCTGTACATGTGGGGTATAAATGCAATTTTTGGTGACTATTTTGGATCTGCAGTTGATTGAATCTACAGATGTGGAATGCATGGATATGGAGGGCTAACTGTATATTGTTATAATTATACTATTTTGTTGCTAGTTATTATTGTGCCAAACATATGTAAATATAGTGTGCCTAATTTATAAATTGAACTTTATCATAGGTATGCATGTAGAGGGAATATATATTATAATATATATAATACAGTATGCCTAACTTATAAGTTGAACTTTATCATAGGTATGCATGTAGAGGGAAAAACAGTGTATGTAGGGTTTGCTATTATCTGCAGTTCAGGCATCCACTAAGGGTCTTGGAATATATCCCTTGAGGACAGGGGAAGGACAACTGTTTAACATTGAGGGAATAATTTGATACTTATCTAAGGTGTATTGTATAGGAATCATTACACAATAAAATAACTTATGCTCACTTCAGCAGCACATACTCAAATTAGAACCATACAGAGAGAGAAGATTAACGTGGCCCCTGCAGAAGGATGATACACAAACTCGTGAAGCATTCCATTTAAAAAAAAAAAAAAACCAAACAAACCCTGTGAGTAGCTCATTGTAGAAGAGAGCACAAAGGTTATGGTCCTGGGTCCTGGTGTTTTGTAGAAATTGATTTCTCCCACAGCATATGATGAGTATCTTTCCATGTCAGCTATTTTAACAACATTATTTTAAGTAATGTTTCTAATATTGTTAGACCACAATACATTGTTTTATTTTTTTGAGATAGCATCTCCCTATGTAGCCCAGGCTGGCCTCAAACTTGATTTTCACATCTCATCTTCCCTAGTGTTGAGATCAAAGGTATGCATCCCCTCACGTGACTCTGTATTGGGTTTTTTGTTTGTTTTTTAGGTTTTTTTTTTAACTTTGAAACTTCAGTGATGTTCTCTTTATTAAGGTCACCATTCTTTTTTTTTTTTATTCATATGTGCATACAATGTTTGGGTCATTTCTCCCCCCCCATCCTCTCCCCCCACCCCCTCCCTTACCACCCACTCCACCCCCTCCCTTACCACCCACTCCGCCCCCTCCCTCTCCCCCACACCCCCTCAATACCCGGCAGAAACTATTTCGCCCTTATCTCTAATTTTGTTGAAGAGAGAGTATAAGCAATAATAGGAAGGAACAAGGGTTTTTGCTAGTTGAGATAAGGATAGCTATACAAGGAGTTGACTCACATTGATTTCCTGTGCATGTGTGTTACCTTCTAGGTTAATTCTTCTTGATTTAACCGCTTTTAATCATTGAACTGGATTGAGACCACTAGTAATGAGGAAGTTAAGCAGTGGCTATGAGAAGCTTTGTTTTGTTTTTTGGTTTTTTTTTTTTCTAGAAGATCTATGGGTACCACCACTGGGAATTTCGTGGAGTCTGATCGCATGGGAATTTTCCTGGCCTTGGTGATCATGAAGCAAATTGCTTTTTCCATCACATGGAGGCAAAACCTTTATTCTTGCTACTAGATATATTGTACCTCTTTACTTACTAAGGCTAACATGTAACTTGTAGGATATGTGGCATCTTTTTTTTTTCATCAGTTCTTTGATTTGCCAGCACTAACTAACTGGATGTTTGATAAATCAATCCTATTCTTTTTTTTTTTTTTTTTTTTCAGTACTGGAGTTTAAACTCAGGGCCTACACCTTGACCCTCTCTACCAATCCTTTCTTATGATGTATTTTTTTTTTTTTGATCTCACAAAGTATTTGCCTGGGCTGACTTTGAACCATGATCCTCCTGAATCTCTGTACCCTGAGTAGGTAGGATTATAGGTGTGAGCCACTAATGCCCAGCTAAATAAATCCTATTTTTACAACTGCCTTCAGTTAATGTCAGACCTAGAGGCTTAAGGGCGCAGTCCCACTGGCTGTCTCATTTTAGTTGTCAGTCACAAGGTTCTGTCCCTAAGCTACCTACCCTGCTGTTCCACAAACTTGGGGGACCCTGTAGCCCCCCTCAGGTGTGATAATTCACTAGAACAACTCACAGTACTTCCTTATTGCCTTCCCCAGACATGGGAGTGAGGAATGCTGAAGTTCCCACCATGTTATGTGTGATCTTTCTAGTGGCCAGTCCTCATCCTGAAGCCACTTGGATGTGAGATGTTGTTTGTAGATTTTTAGGTTAAGAAAGAATAGCCAGTGTGTGTCTGCAAGGTACAGAAGGCTTTTCCAAGTTTTTGCCACTTTCTCTACTGTTATATTTAGAAACCCACAAAAATGGTAGTTTGCAGCTAAGGGAGAGGATGGAATCCTCAGATCTGAAGTTATGGAATCCACAGATAAAGGTGCTCACAGCCAATATTTCACCACAAAGCTAAATTCTGAGAGGAAAAACTTAGGTATATTTGAGAATAATGCCAAATTTGAAGTGTTAGTACACAAGTCTGTTGTCTTCCAAGTGGTCACTCCTTTATCTTAAATAAGATTATACTTATGAAAGGAGCTAACAAAGTAGGTTCTCAGTATGTGTTTTTTGGTTTTGGTGGGACTGGGGTTTGAACTCAGGTCTTCATGTTTGCCAAGCAGGGGCTCTACCTGCTTGAGCCATACCTCCAGTCCATTTCAATATGGTTATTTTGGAGATGGGGTCTCAAGAACTGTTTTCCTGAGCTGACGTGGAACTGTAATCCTCCCAATCTCCACCTCCCAGGTAGCTAGGATTACAAGTGTGAGCCCCCAGCACCCAGCCTCCGTATTTGCTAATTGAATGTATTTCTCTAAATTTTAAAAATACTTTTGATGACATTTGCCCTTTCATGAAGGCTTTTTGTAAACTTTTATTCTAAGCATAATATTTTCAACATACATTCTAGTATGTTTATCTTATTCTAGCTGTTTATCTTAATCCTTAAAATTTTGGCATTCCCACCACTACAAAAGATTCTTCAAGAGATTCTGCACACAGAAAGTGAAACCCAACATAACCATGAAAGGGCAGGCAGTACCAAACTACAGGAAAAGAAAAAGCAAGAAAGGAGAGAGTAACATCGATTTAGGTACATACAATCAAACCTTCAAACAGCTAAGACAACTAAATGACAGGAATCACCACATACCTATCAGTACTAACACTTAATGTTAATGGACTTAATTCCCCCATCAAAAGGCACCGTTTGACAAATTGGATTAAAAAGGAAGACCCAACAATTTGTTGCTTACAGGAGACCCATCTCACCAACAGAAATAAGCATACGCTTAGGATGAAAGGCTGGAAGAAGATTTACCAAGCCAATGGCCCCTGAAAACAGGCAGGAGTAGCAATACTTATCTCTGACAAAGTAGACTTCAAACCTACATTGATCAAATGAGATAAAGAAGGACATTCCATACTAATAAAATGGGAAATAGACCAAAAGGAAATAACAATTATCAACCTATATGTACCCAATGTCAACACATCCAGTTTCATCAAACATACCCTGAAGGACCTAAAAGCATATATTAACTCCAACACAGTAGTCGTGGGAGACGTTAACACTCCATTATCATCACTAGATAGGTCATCCAAACAAAAAATCAATAAAGAAATCCTAGATCTAAAATATACCATAGACCAAATGGACCTAGTTGATGTCTACAGAACATTTCATCCAACTTCTACACAATATACATTCTTCTCAGCAGCCCACGGAACCTTCTCCAAAATAGATCATATTCTAGGGCACAAAGCAAGCCTCAGCAAATATAAGAAAATAGAAATTATACCATGTGTTCTATCTGATCACAATGCAATAAAACTAGAACTCAACAACAAAAATAAAGACAAAAAACATGCAAACAGCTAGAAACTGAATAACTCATTGCTTAATGAACAATGGGTCATTGATGAAATAAAAGAGGAAATTAAAAAGTTCCTAGAAGTCAATGAAAATGAAAACACAAGCTACCGGAAACTATGGGACATAGCAAAGGCAGTCCTGAGAGGAAAGTTTATAGCCATGAGTGCATATATTAAAAAGACTGAAAGATCTCAAATCCATGACCTAATGATACATCTCAAACTCCTAGAAAAACAAGAACAAGCAAATCCCAAAACAAATAGAAGGAGAGAAATAATAAAAATAAGAGTTGAAATCAACGAAATAGAAACCAAAAAAAAACCATACAAAAAAATTAATGAAACAAAAAGTTGGTTCTTTGAAAAAATAAACAAGATCGATAGACCCTGGCAAACCTGAATAAAATGAAGAGAGAAAAAACCCAAATTAGTAAAATCAGGAATGCAAAAGGGGAGATAACAACAAACACCATGGAAGACCAGGAAATCATCAGAGACTACTTTGAGAACCTATATTCCAATAAATTCGAAAACCTAAAGAAATGGCCAGATTTCTAGATACATATGATCATCCAAAACTGAACCAAGAGGACATTAATCACCTGAATACATCTGTAACACAAAATGAAATTGAAGCAGCAATCAAGAGTCTCCCCAAAAAGAAAAGTCCAGGACCTGATGGATTCTCTGCTGAATTCTATCAGACCTTTAAAGAAGAACTAATACCAACCCTCCTTAAACTGTTCCACGAAATGAAAGGGAAAGAAACTGCCAAACACATTTTATGAAGCCAGTATTACACTTATCCCAAAACCAGGCAAAGACACCTCCAAAAAGGAGAACTACAGGCCAATCTCCTTAATGAACATTGATGCAAAAATCCTCAATAAAATAATGGCAAACCGAATTCAACAACACATCAAAAAGATCATTCACCACAACCAAGTAGGCTTCATCCCAGGAATGCAGGGGTAGTTTAACATACGAAAATCAATAAACGTAATAAACCACATTAACAGAAGCAAAGACAAAAACCACTTGATCATCTCAATAGATGCTGAAAAAGCCTTTGATAAGATCCAACACCATTTCATGATAAAAGCTCTAAGAAAACTAGGAATAGAAGGAAAGTATCTCAACATTCTAAAAGCTATATATGACAAACCTACAGCCAGCATTATACTTAATGGTGGAAAAACTGAAACCATTCCCTCTAAAATCAGGAACCAGACAAGGATGCCCACTATCTCCACTCCTATTCAACATAGTACTGGAATTTGTAGCCAGAGCAATTAGGCAAGAAGAAGGAATAAAAGGAATACAAATAGGTAAAGAAACTGTCAAAATATCCCTATTTGCAGACGATATGATCCTATACCTTAAAGACCCAAAAAACTCTACTCAAAAGCTCCTAGACACTATCAACAGCTATAGCAAGGTAGCAGGATATAAAATCAACATTGAAAAATCATTAGCATTTCTATACACTAATAATGAACAAACTGAGAAAGCATATATGAAAACAATTCCATTTACAATAGCCTCAAAAAAAATATCAAATACCTAGGTGTAAACTTAACAAAGGATGTGAACGACCTCTACAAGGAAAACTATAAACTTCTGAAGAAAGAGATTGAGGAAGACTATAGAAAGTGGAGAGATCTCCTATGCTCATGGATTGGTAGAATCAACATAGTAAAAATGTCTATACTCCCAAAAGTAATCTACATGTTTAATGCAATTCCCATCAAAATCCCAATGACATTCATCAAAGAGATTGAAAAATCTACCGTTAAATTTATATGGAAACACAAGAGGCCACGAATAGCCAAGGCAATACTCAGTCAAAAGAACAACACTGGAAGTATCACAATACCCAACTTCAAACTATATTACAAAGCAGTAGCAATAAAAACAGCATGGTACTGGCACAAAAACAGGCATGAAGACCAGTGGAACAGAATAGAGGACCCGGATATGAAGCCACACAACTATAACCAACTTGTCTTTGACAAAGGCACTAAAAATATATGATGGAGAAAAAGCAGCCTCTTCAACAAAAACTGCTGGGAAAACTGGTTAGCAGTCTGCAAAAAACTGAAACTAGATCCATGTTTATCACCCTATACCAATATACCAACTCAAAATGGGTCAAGGATCTTAATATCAGACCCCAAACTCTAAAGTTGGTACAGGAAAGAGAAGAAAATACTTTTGAACTAATAGGTATAGGTAAGAACTTTCTCAGCGGAACCCCAACAGCTCAGCAACTAAGAGATAGCGTAGATAAATGGGACTTCATAAAACTAAAAAGCTCAACAAAAAGAAATGGTCTCTAAACTGAAGAGACCACCCACAGAATGGGAGAAAATATTTGCTAGCTGCACATCAGTCAAAGGACTGATAACCAGAATATATAGGGAACTCAAAAAACTAAATTCTCCCAAAATTAATGAACCAATAAAGAAATGGGCAAGTGAACTAAACAGAACTTTCTCAAAAGAAGAAATTCAAATGACCAAAAAACACATGAAAAAATGCTCACCATCCCTAACAATAATGGAAATGCAAATTAAAACCACACTAAGATTCCACCTCACCCCTGTTAGAATAGCCATCATTAGCAACACCACCACCAACAGGTGTTGGCGAGGATGTGGGGAAAAAGGAACCTCTTACACTGTTGGTGGGAATGTAGACTAGTACAACCACTCTGGAAAAAAATTTGGAGGCTACTTAAAAAGCTGGACATCGATCTACCATTTGATCCAGCAATACCACTCTTGGGGATATACCCAAAAGACTGTTACTCCAGAGGCACCTGCACACCCATGTTTATTGCAGCACTATTCACAATAGCCAAATTATGGAAACAGCCAAGATGCCCTACTACCGATGAATGGATTAAGAAGATGTAGTATTTATACCCAATGGAATTTTATGCAGCCCTGAAGAAGAACAAAATGTTATCATTCACCGGTAAATGGATGGAACTGGAGAACATTATTCTGAGTGAGGTTAGCCTGGCCCAAAAGACCAAAAATCGTATGTTCTCCCTCATATGCGGACATTAGATCAAGGGCAATCACAAGGGGATTGAACTTTGATCACATGATAAAACGAGAGCACACAGGGGAGGTATTGAGCATAGGTAAGACACCCAAAGAACTATATAGCATTTGTTGCCCTCAATGCAGAGAAACTAAAGCAGCTACTTTAAGCAACAGAGGCCAATAGGAGAAGGGGACCAGGAACTAGAGAAAAGATTAGTTAGAGAAGAATTATCTTAGAAGTTAACACCCACGCACAGGAAATCAATGTGAGTCAATGCCCTGTATAGCTATCCTTACCTCAACCAGCAAAACCCCTTGTCCCTTCCTATTATTGCTTATACTCTCTCTACAACAAAATTAGAAATAAGGGCAAAATAGCTTCTGCCTGGTAGCGAGGGGTTTGGGGTGGGGTAAGGGAAGGGGTGGGGTAAGGGAAGGGGCGGGAGGTAAGGGAGGGGGCGGGGGGAAAGGGAGAGAAATGACCCAAACACTGTATGCACATATGAATAAAAAAATGTTGGCATTCCATGCCCTTTCCTTTAAAAATATTTTAAAGAGGGAGGGAAGAATTCTTACTACATGAAAATAATCTTTATTCTGAATACGCATCCAAGGCATCTGTGAGGAGCAATGGGTGATTCACAGCATCTTTTAGATAGAAAAGGCAGACTATTGAAAGGAAGAGTTTCATTAGCAGCCACAAGTGTGGCAGAAGTAGGAAACGGTCTCTTTTAGGATTTCCTCTGTTTGAATTCATCTCCTCATCTAATCTGTCTATGTTCGCCAACCCCCAAACCTAACAGTGCTGTGCTTGTCAGAATCAAACTCATCAAACTCTGCAGAAGAAGCCTTTCAGCCTCCTGGAAGGAGGTTTTTAGGGCACACAGGATCTTTGTAGAAACAGAAAGGCATGGAAAGGTAGGGTAGTTACATAACAGTGCTTTCAGACACAAAGCAAGGACTGGCAGCTGAGCCGAGAATTCTGAATTGGTGGAGGATGAGGAACTGGTGTTTTACTCTTTCCTGAAAGTTCATTGTGGCGTGAGAGTACAAGTTTCTGCTCGAGGGCAGCTGATATGTGGGTCACCTCATCATGGGATATTTGCCAACTGATAGAGTAAATGCAAATAAAATCTTACTCAAACATTCCTTTTTAAGTATGTGGTCAATTAATTTTTTTCTTGTTTTATTTTCTCACAGTTCCCTAAACTAGTTTAATCAAACAAGTAATCTTCTACCCATCTTTCTACCCTGTTAGGAGTTTTATTGTTGATAAGACACTGGACCAAGGTTGGGTCCACAGTGATTAGGTATAGGAGAAATGACCAGGAGAGTGTCTTTTGGGCAGAATTTCTTCAGCTATCTGCTTCAGCTGGGGACTGAAGCCAGATGAGGGGTGTGTGTTTTCCTTTCTCATTCCTCCATGGCAGGGAGGCAAGTTTTATGATGTAGCAGACGTTGCTCCCCAGACACCCACCCAAACATTGAATAAATCTCTCGATTCCCAGTCACTTGACTGCTGCATATGTGGGAACACAACTAGTAGTAAGGGCAGTGTGTGGGGTGAGGCTGCTTCACACTAAGCCCTTTGGTCTGTTTCTAGTACTGCCCCCTGAGGCATAGAGTTAGAAAGGTGGGTGGGAGTTTGGGGATGTTTGGCAGGGGGCTGGTGGGGGAGAGATGATAACTGAGTTGGCTCTTCTCTCTTAATCCTTTGAGCCACAGATGTACCAGACAGTTGCTGGGGCAGGCCTGGGGTAAGAACTTCTGTCTCACACTGAGATAGGTACTCCTTTTTCCATCTTTCTTCCCCGCTTTCTAGAATGTCAGGTTATTAACTTGGTAAAAGCAGCTGATGGAGACGGAGAGAAGATCTCAGAGGAGTAGGAAGATGTGCAGAAGACTGAAAGGCATTCTGCTTTTTCATGGAAAAGATTAGGGCAGAAGTAAAGGCTAAAAGAGTTAGATGAAAGGTGACTCGAATTGACTCCCTTCTTTGGGAGGTTGGGCCTGATTTTGAAAGAGTCTGGGAAACAGAAAAAAAAACTATAAGAAGTGGACAAGAGGGAATTGTAGGAAGAAGAAGGAAAAAGGATGGCTCAGCTCAAATAGCTAGTGTTGGTGACACTCTGCCCTTAAGTTTTCTTAAACCCACAGGGAACACGAACAGAGGACTGGGGAGCCAGGGTCCAGGGATCCTATGAGGGAGATTCTGGTAAATGTTTAGGAGTCAATGACAAGGAGAGAATGGGAGAGAGAAATTATATAATGTAACTTTTTTTAAAATGCAGCACTTTTTGAACTCAGGGCCTCATGCTTGCTAAGCAGGTGCTCTCACCTAAGCTTAAGCCACTCTGCCAGATGTTTTTTGTGATGGGGGTATTTTTTTGAGGAAAGAGTCTCATGAACTATTTGCCTAGGACTGGCTTTGAACCACAGTCCTCCTGAGTAGCTAGGATTTCAGGTGTGAGCCATCCACCGCCTGGCTTATGTAACTTTTTTTAAAAACAACTTTTAAAATATCCTGCTTTCCTTCTTCCCTCCCTTCCTCTTTCCCTGTTCTGGCAGTGCTGAGGATGGAGCCCAGTGACAAAGCTAAGAAAGTGCTCTGTCACTGAAATATACCCCTAACCCCAAAACTTTAAAGATTCTTATCACCCTCCACCATTGTATAAAAGTAGAACTTCTCCGAGGGGCAGGTTGGCATACATCTGTAATCCCAGCTGTTCGGGAAGCCAAGGCAGGAAGGTCACAAATTTGAGGCCAGCCTGGGCAACTTGGTGAGAGAGATCTTGTCTCCTCAAAAAAAGGGATGTAGCTCAGTGGTAGAGCGCTTGCCTTGCCAGTACGCAAGGGTGTAGGTTCAATCCCCAGTTCCGTTTAAAAAAAAAAAAAAAAGTAGACCTATATTCTCATAGTCCATGTTAATCAGGATTTTGCTCTATTTATTCCCACCCTTTTTTCCTCTTTTATTTGGTGGTCAAGTATTTTTAAGGCAAATTCCATAGATCACATTGTAAATATTCTAATGTACATTTCTAAAATGTTTGGACATTTTCATGTATAATGTGATGTCATTATCAATAATCTTACTCTCTTAGTTTTAAATGATGGTTAAAATTTAGGTTTTATTTCAAACTTATTTAATCTATTTTTAGATGAACTTCTGTTGATACAGTTTGGATTTAAAATATGTTAAGGCTCAAAAGTAAAAGTGGAATGGAGATCACTTGTAACTACATAGTAGTCAGTGTGCCTTTTACAGTAGTCACATCTATAGCCAAATATTGCCAGCCCAGGTCAAGTCCCCAAAAAACTGTCAATATGTCCATGGCCAAACTCATGACCCCACTCCAAGAGCTCCCAAGCTTTTCTGCTACTGTATTTCCTGGATCTCATTGAATGGTATCATCAGCTTCTGGTTTCAAAAGCTAAAAACTTACCAATCATCTCTACCTCCTTCTCTCCTTCAGTCCCATATTCAGCCCATCACCAAGACTTACTAATCTTATCTCTTTATCTATACTCAAATATTGTGAAACTTCTCTTTGTGTTCATTAGCACCACCCTCATTGAAGCTCCAAGAATAATACAGTTTTATTTGTTCCATTTTGATTCCTTCCAACTCTTCACCTGGAGTGAGCTTTTTAAAACAGATCTGACTATGTTCCCTACTACTTTCTACTTTTTCTGTTGCTGTTAAGATAAAGCCATATTCTTGGCAAGCCTTGCAGGACTCTTGCAAGCCTGATGCCTTTCTGTTTTCCTAGTCTCTTTTCTCTCCCACGTGTATTCAGTAGTTGTTTAGTCAATATCTTCCCCATTAGAAAGAGATCTTACCTGTTTTGCTTGCTATTATATCCCCAGGGCCTGTGATAGAGCCCTGTATGTAAAGAGTCAGCATTTAGTTGTTGTAAATATCTTACATGTCTAGACTCTTGAGATTGTAACAGTAAAGGGCCCTCAAGAATCTTTTTATCTCAAACTTTTCTTTTTATCAATGAGGAAACTGAGGCCCAGAACGTGACGTGACCTGTAAAAAGCTCCCAGATTGATTAGCAAGAAAACTAGTACTATTGCTCAGATTCTCTGAGCACCAGTGCAGACATTCTTGTAATTGAGGCATTGCTCTTTATCCTTGTCCAGAAGGAATTCAGAAGCACAGGATTAGTAAAGGTGTCAGGACCTTAAACTGCCCTTGACATGAAACCATTATTGTTCTTTCTGAGATACAGGATGCTGGCTTCTGTACTCATTGCATTTCTTGGTTAGTTCTGCTACTTTTTTCCTTCTCCTTGAACTGGAATCTCCTTCCCTCTTAATAGTCTACCACATAATTCTTATTTTATCCTCTGATATAACAATGACAATTTTAATTCCTTTACCTCAGGCAACCCTTAAAATATTTAAAACCCTGTGATGTTTCTTAGTTTTCTAGGCTGAATATCTTAGACCAATTGTTTACAGACACAACCATCTTGATACATATTCATCTAAGCACATTCATTTTTGTTCATGATTTTTTTTTAAAAGATGAGGAATTCAGAACTGAATTGAGAATACCAGATGTTATGTGATTAAGGAGACTGCAGGAAACCACAATAGTCCCCCTTATCTATGGTTTTGCTTTCCAGTTTCAGTTACCTATGGTCAGCCATGGTCCAAAAATGAGAAATTTCAGAAATAAAAAATAAGGGTAAATTGCACATCATTCTGAGTAGTGTGATGAAATATCAAGCCATCCTATTCCAAGGTCATGAATCATCCTTTTATTACCTGGCCTAGAGTTACTGAGCTGCCGTCTAGGTTATCAGGTCTGTTGAGGTATCACACAGTTGAATTGAAGTAATCCTTATTTTACTTTATAATGGTCCCACAGCACAAGAGTAGTGATGCTGGCAATTGGGTATGTCAAAGAGAGACTTTAAAGTGCTTTCTTTAAGTGATAAGGTGAAAGTTCTCCACCTAAAAAAAGAAAAAAAGTTGTATGCTAAGGTTGCTAAGATCTGTGGTAAGAAAGAATCTTCCATCTGTGAACTTATGAAGAAGAAAAAAGAAATTCATTTTGATTTTGCTGTTATACCTTAAATTGTAAACATAATAGCCACAGCATGTGATTGAGTGCTTAGTTAAAAAGGAAAGGCCTTTTTTGGGTTTGGTAGTATCTGTGGTTTCAGACATCCACTGGAGTCTTGGAACATATTCCTTATGGATAAGGAGCAACTATCATATTTTGGTTGTCAAGAGATTAGCAGCCAGGCTATGGAGTTGGACAAACTTGGGTTCGCATACTGGTTAAAACTGTTGTCAAAGGCAAGTGGAGTGCCTGCCTAGCAAGCATGAAGCCCTGAGTTCAAACCCCAGTAGTAAACCCACCCCCCACCCCCACCAAAAACGAAGGCTGTTTCTAGATTCAGTAAAATAATCCAGGTGAGCTGGTGGTTCATGCCTATAATCCTAGCTACTCAGGAGGTAGAGATCAGGAAGCTCATGGTTTGAAGCCAGCCTGGGCAGTTCGTAAGACCTTATCTCAAAAATAGCCATCAGAAAATAGGGCTGGTGAAGTGGCTTCAAGGTATAGGCCCTGAGTTCAAAAGCCAGTACCACAAAAAAAAAAAATAATAATCCAGGTGCACTCTTACTAGCCCTTAATTTTGTTGTCATTGATGTTATCGATTTAATATTAAAAATCAGAGACTGGTTCTCTAAAGAATAATGATATTTACTTGGGAATAGCAGAACATTGCAACAGGAATAATGAATGCCATTAGTAAACTATGGACATATTCAAGGAAAATGAGGTAATAGGAAGCTGGTTGTTTTTGCTTTGTGGGTGAGTTTCCTTACAAAGTACCTTTTGTAGAAGGTGGAGGCCTCTGCAAGCTTGAGTTCTGACAGTCTTTAGTGTGGTTACCATCGGGTAATCATTCATAAAACCCTTTCTTTATAGTTCCAACTTACTTTTTTTGGTTAGGGCTGACACCATTTTGATTCTGAAAACTTTTATATTTCTTTTTCTTTCTTTTTTGTTTTTGAGACAGTATTTCCTTGTGTTGCCCATGCTATCCTCTTCAAACTCTTGGACTTAAACCATACTCTTGCCTCCTGAAATCACATATGAAGATACGTTGAACAGTCGCGTAGCCAATTCTCTTTATTCTGTGCTTCTTCGACATGTTTTCCTTCTCCTGACTCCTTGAGGACATTGCACAGAACTTAATGGTAGAGCCTTTTCCTGTTGTATAACAGTGTATTTGTATTTGTCTCTCATTAGGTGACATCAGTAGACATCCAGATCTTTGGTCTTGACTTCACTATGAACTTTAGTTTGGATGTATTTGGTCTCAAAGAGCAGAATCTCACTCAGACTAGCTCAAATACACATCATCAAGAAGTGGTAGCATTTCATAGAAATTAAGCAGTGGGCTTCTGTGGGCATTGAACCCTCCTCAGGCACTTCCTTTCTTTTTCACTTTCTTCCTAGGATAGCATGGTCTTCTGTCAGTCTTTTACCTTGCCCTCAGCCTAATTCTTGTACAAGTCCACTTAGTATTTTATTCAGATCCTTAAGAGAGAATCTTATTATTATTTGTATCACTTGTATGATGTTAACATTTTTTAGGTTAAAGCTGATCGGAAGGAATTTTCACACACCAGCAGCTTATGTATAAAGCATGAAGATCAGTGCAGAGATAGATCCCAGGCCCAGCCTGACAGTTGCAGGATCACAGTTTTATGAAGTTAGCAGGTATGGGTCTTTGGATGTGGAAAAACAAAAGTATTCCCTATTCTACAGGATAGAATTTAAATAATCACACTATTTAACAAATAAAAAGCTCAGAATCACCTCTCTGGGGATTTAGAAACTAAAAAGAACCAAAATTTAAATGGAAAGCATACCCATGACAAATAAAAGGGGTTATGGGTTGTTCCTGGCATAGCATTTAATATAGGTGATTAATTTATGGGTGAATACCACAGTAAGTCCAACACATGAAAAACACACATTTGTTTGCTACTATTTTAGGAGTGGAATCTTTATTTTACCAAATCTATCATTATTTATTTAGGTAAAATATCCTATTATATTAGTTTGATTTATAGTAAAATGATTCAAAGAAGAAATTACTAAGTAGGGAACTGTAAGGGTAGGGAACAAATGCCTTTATTGAATATGTATATAATGTACATCACTTAATCTGTTAACATGAAGTAGCTTTCTGGATGGACAGAATCATTTCTTGCTTGTCAGTATTTGGGGAAGGTGGCTTTCCTACCAGCCTACGCCTCTTGCCTTTCGTGGCCCCAAGTTAAAGACTTTAAGAAGAAAAAAAAAAAAAAAAGACTTTAAGATATAGCCTCTTACATAGGTTTGTCAGGTTATGTTGCCTGCAGCAGGATGACTTGTAGTGTAACTGAGTTGCTGATAGTCTCCTTGAAAGGTCACATGCATAAGTTCCTAGAATGTGATTCATCCCATTTACTCCATCACCATATTAGGGATGTGCTTTCTCCTTTAACTATAATTCTCAAAATCTCTAGGCAGTGAAACCTTTTCCTCAAAATACCATACAGACTGCAATATGTAACAGATTAAGGTGACATAAATTATAGTTGTAAGGATTCAAAACATTTATTTTAAAAACAGAATTTATAAGATTGAAATGCACAAAATAACCAAATCAACATCAAAATAAAATCTATTTCTATAGTATTTGGGTTATAGGTTATTAAGGGTACCTTTATGTATGCAAGTCAGTAGTTACAAATGATATATTTTTAAACAATTCGGCTTAGTAGCTGAGAATATGCTTTAATTAAGTTTAAAAGGAGAAGGGGGAAATTTGTGATGGAAAATTAAATTGCTTACAGTTTCTAGCAATACATTTAATTTCTTAATTTTGTAGATATAAAATCTAGAAAAGTACATGAAGTGATTCCTCATGAGTTTAAATCTTTTTGGTAGAACTATAACATTGAAGTGTTTAAAGGTATCATTTTAAAAATCTCAGATACTTCATTGGTACATATTCACTGTTTCAAGGCAAGTTTCCTGTTTTATGTATTCTTAGATTCTCTAACACCAGCTGGATATTCATTGATTCAATTATCTTATCTTATGATCCCATTTGTAGTTAGTGTAGACCCCACAAGTTAAGAGCTCAGTCTCACACTTTAGATACTAATCACAAGTCTACCTTTGACCCACTGGCTGTAAATTCCCATAACCCTCTTCTCAGGTTCTGTAATTTGTTCAAATGAGTCACAGAAGTGAGGAGAGTGCTTTACTTACATTTACTGGTTCATTGTGAAGCATACAATTTGAGAACAGCCAGATGGAAGAGAGCATAAGGCAAGCTATAGGGCTGGGTGCAGAGTTTCCATGTCCTCTGTAGGTGTGCTTCCTCCTCAGCAAGTCTCTGTATTCACCAACCCAGAAGCTCCCTGACCCTATCATTTAGTGGATTTTTAGAAGTTTCATCATGTAGGCATGATTGAGCCAAGCATTGGCTATCGGTAATTGAACTTAAATCTCTAGCCCCTCTCCACTTTCTGGAAGGCACTGGGGTGTGGCCGAATATTCCAATACTCCAATCTTGGCTTGACTTTTCTGGTGACCTGCTCCCATCCTGAAGCAATCTAGGGACCCCAGTCATTTATGAGCATAGGAAAGACACTCATCATTCAGGAGATTCCAAAGTTCTTGGAGGTCAGTGCCAGGAACCGAAGACAAGGATCAAATTTATTATAGCCCCTATGTTGAACCTAGTAGGTATGAGTAAGCACCAAAGCTTGAAGTGATAGCTATCTATACCTTGGTATTATCCAGATTTGATTTGTACAGTTGAATAGATTTGTAGCTGTTGCACATAGACACGTGTGAATATTTACAGCCCTTAGTGTTTTTGTTTTGTTTGAGTCAGGGTCTCTCTATGTAGCCCAAGCTGGTATTGAACTTACAATTCTTCTGCCTCAGCTTCATGACTGCTGGATTAAAGGTGTGAACCACCATGCCCAGCTCAGGGCTTTGTGCTTGCAAAGCAGGCACTCTGCCACTTTGAGCCACACCTCCAGTCAGTTTTGCTTTGGTTATTTAGGAGATGGGATCTTGTGAACTAGTTGCCTGGGTTGACCTCAAGCTGTGATCCTCCCAATCTCAGCCTCCCATATAGCTAGCATTGCAGGCATAAGCTACCAGAGCCTGGCTAGCTCTAGGTTTTTGATGGTGGCTTTTTTTGTTGTTGTTTGTCTTCACTTTCCCCTTATCAGCACAAATAAATAATCAATAACACATTCTTCACAACAGTTCAAACATGGATACTAATAAACTAAGTGAAATTGTCAGTACACTTTAAAATATTCTCATTAAAATTTTGTGTATAATACAGATGTTTAAATTTTTTTTATTATGAAAACTTTCAAGACTCCATGACAAACAGTACTACAATAAAAACTCTCATATACCTATCCCTGGATAACAGTTATCAAGATTTTGCTGTGTAGCCCAGTCAGGTCTCAAACTCACAATCTTCTTGCCTCTACCTCCACAGTGCTGGGATTGTAGGCATGTACCACAATGCCCAACTTTTAAAACTGTTTCTGCACCTACTTTTCCAGATTTGATTCTTTCAGTTCCACAGAGAGGTAATTTCTGAGCAGGTCATGGTGTGGTTTTCTTTTATTTTTGTAATAGTCTGTTTATTTAATTCTGTTCTGTGGAATAAGGAGTGCTTGTGCTTTTAACTTCTAAAGATTCAGACCTGTTTATTGTGTAAAATTTTGAATTTGGAACTGTTATTCTGGGTTGGTGGAGTGGGTCAAGTGGTAGAGCATCTGCTTAGCAAGTGTGAGGCCCTAAGTTCAAAATCCCATTACCACAGAAGAATGGAACTGTCATTCTGGGCTTGGGAATTGTCTTGGTGCTTGTCTGCATCCTGTAACTAAGCTGTTAGTATCTGAAGATGCCTCAGACAAGTTTTAACCTACAGAATTTTACCTTCACACAGTACCTATGTTGGTAGACCCTTGCTTTACTTAGTCTTTTTCTAAATACTGTTGGCATAATTGTTACTCATACCTCTTGGTTGATGTACATACAGTTTTGGATAGGAAAATTCATTTTAGGGTGGAGTGCCCTTTTGGACTTCACTGCCATCCTTGCTGAGTTTTAAAACTGCTTGTCTAGATAAATTCAGATAGTATAGACTATTTACCAATGTTGAAAATATAATTCTTTAATAGATGGCTTTTTTATTGTTTTAGAATCACAAGAAGCTGATGAACAGCTGGTAGCACAAGTGATTGAAACATACTCGTCTGAGACTTGTTCTAGACCTTCAGAAAATGAGGTACCACAGCCGACTGTTGATTATCACTCATTCAAGAGTGTCAAAGAAGAACCTGAACATGATATTAGCAAAATCTCAGTAGTGAGGCCATTTTCAATAGAAACTAACAATTCCACGGATATCCCAGCAGCTCTTGGAGCAAAAGCAGCCCATGTAACTGTGGTCTCAGGCGAGGCTTTGCCCTCCAGCCCTCCAGAAATCACTCAGGATAAGGCAATGACAGAAGGCAACATGGGGATTACACTTGAGGCTTCTGCAGAAACCAATCTGAAGCCTGGAAGCTCCTGTCCAGAGCCTGTGACCAGCAGAAGCAAGCTAAGGAAGCCCAAAGTTGTCTCCCTGAGGAAGAAAACAACTGGAGGAGAGTTCTCAGAAATGCAAACCGCTATGGAGCCTCTCCCCAAGGCATCATCCAAGTTCTGTCCTGATGAATTGGATGAGAACACACATTCTTCTGTGCTAGAAGGTGCCAGGAGCCAGAAGTCTCCCCCTGACCTGAAAGAGGCTTCTGGCACTCTCAGTAGTGATACCAATGACTCAGGAGCTGAACTGCAGGAGTCATCAAGGAGTTTGCCTCTCAAACTCGAGTTTGATTTCACAGAAGATGTGGAAAATGTAGAGGTCAGGAAAGCCCCTCCAAGGAAACTGGGTAACAAACTGATGCCCAAGATACAAAAAGATGGCATCAGTAAGCCAGTAGGTATAGAACAGCCTGCAGATCCAACAGCCAGAGATGCCTCTCTCTCCCAAGCATCCCCTAAGCCAGATCCTAGTCAGTGGGATCACCCCAACTTTAATTCCTTTGGGAGCTCCATTCTGCAGAGCTCCCCAACCCTGTCCTCTAAGGGTTCCTACCACTTTGACCCAGATAACTTTGATG